>NC_041388.1:87528943-87534950 GCF_002162155.2 Triticum dicoccoides
CCTAGTTGGAATAGGATTCCTCGAGGGGGGAAAGAGAGAGAGGGGGGGCCGGCCACCTCTCCTTGTCCTAATAGGACCAGGGGAGGGGGGAGGCGCGCGGCCCACCTTGGGCTGCCCCTTTCTCCTTTCCACTTAAAGCCCACTAAGGCCCATATAGCTCCCCGGGGGTTCCGGTAACCTCCCGGTACTCCGGTAAAATCCCGATTTCACCCGGAACACTTCCGATATCCAAACATAGGCTTCCAATATATCATTCTTTATGTCTCGACCATTTCGAGACTCCTCGTCATGTCCATGATCACACCCGGGACTCCGAACAATCTTCGGTACATCAAAATGCATAAACTCATAATAACTGTCATCGTAACGTTAAGCGTGCGGACCCTACGGTTCGAGAACAATGTAGACATGACCGAGACACGTCTCCGGTCAATAACCAATAGCGGGACCTGGATGCCCATATTGGCTCCTACATATTCTACGAAGATCTTTATCGGTCAGACCGCATAACAACATACGGTGTTCCCTTTGTCATCGGTATGTTACTTGCCCGAGATTCGATCGTCGGTATCCAATACCTAGTTCAATCTCGTTACCGACAAGTCTCTTTACTCGTTCCGTTATACATCATCCCGCAACTAACTCATTAGTTGCAATGCTTGCAAGGCTTATGTGATGTGCATTACCTGAGAGGGCCCAGAGATACCTCTCCGACAATCGGAGTGACAAATCCTATTCTCGAAATACGCCAACCCAACATCTACCATTGGAGACACCTGTAGAGCTCCTTTATAATCATCCAGTTACGTTGTGACGTTTGGTAGCACACAAAGTGTTCCTCCGGCAAACGGGAGTTGCATAATCTCATAGTCATAGGAACATGTATAAGTCATGAAGAAAGCAATAGCAACATACTAAATGATCGGGTGCTAAGCTAATGGAATGGGTCATGTCAATCAGATCATTCAACTAATGATGTGACCTCGTTAATCAAATAACAACACTTTGTTCATGGTTAGGAAACATAACCATCTTTGATTAACGAGCTAGTCAAGTAGAGGCATACTAGTGACACTAAGTTTGTCTATGTATTCACACATGTATTATGTTTCCGGTTAATACAATTCTAGCATGAATAATAAACATTTATCATGATATAAGGAAATAAATAATAACTTTATTATTGCCTCTAGGGCATATTTCCTTTAGTTCTTCCTCCTCTAGTCATACTTGTAATCATGTATCACACACGACATCCATTATAAGACATATTATCGATCAATCTACCTTCATTATGTGTTCTATGATGTGTTCTTCGCGTGATCCGATCTCCACGCGTGAGTAGTCTGGTAAGGTATGGATCAAGGCAAGAGCCTTGCATCCCAATGTATTTGTTGGAGGGATCAATAGAAGTGCGCTGAATTAACGTCATGTATGTGTGAAATAAAATTGGCCTATAGATGTCTCTTGTCTCGTTCGTGTTCTTCATCCTTGCATGGAGAACGAGCCACGGAGAGATTAAGGGTATGGAAATCGTGAAGTGTTATTCTGACCACCAGTGACAGAAAGGTTTAGTACAGTAACATGGATCCTATCTCTGGGAATTTAAGTGGTGTAGTCATTAAACGCCCAATATTTTTGTCTGATTATTGCCATCTTAATTATCGTGGCTGCCCTGCAAGACAGATAGGGCCTTCGATTGGACAACTGACTCTTGATGCAGGATGCATGCCGATCAAGACGCAATTTGGACACATCCTCCACTTCGGTTCGTACACATCTCGAGGGGTGACTTTCATAGCACAAATTAAGATTATATTTGGTCCCGTCACAAATATATGGTTGTAAGCATTAAGACCTCATGCTCATGCCTATTTTTATTATAAGTGTTTCACTTCAGTTGTTTGATTTTGATCCGGTCAAAATCTGAAATTGTTTCTTTAATATAAGCTTGTTTGAAACCCTAGCTTAAAGGGCATCCTCCTCCAGTGGGTTCGATAACTCATGGCCACCTCTGGAGAAAAAGGCAAGAATCCTTTCTGCTCTATTTTTGGATCACAAAATGAAGTAATTAAGGCTGCAAGGACGCGTACGTGAGAGGTTGCAACCCACAACCCTGGATTTGGCCAACGACCTTGCTGCAACTAGTGGCGAGAACTCGTGTTGGGGACGGTGATGGCTGGGGATGCAAACGGTGGTGGCGGTGGATGCCACATCCATGGATGACAGGGACTTTGGTCTTCCATGCTACATCCATGGCCGACGGCAAGCTACTCATGCGTTCCAACAAGGGAGGCGAGAGATGCAGGCGTCGTTGGGGAATTTTTTTCCTGCCCAAGCGGATCAAGGCGGAGAGGTGGTTAAGATCGAAGGACATGGGCTGGCCTAATCTTCCGGCAGTGCGGCAACATGCCAAATTTTGGGCCGGTCGACCAAAGCATGTATGTGTTCCTGTTTGTTTTGAGTTACACATTGTTTTCCTTTGATAGACAAGGGACACCATGGGTTGTTGTTCTATAAAAAAAGGGACACATCAAAACTGTGTGTGTTGTGTGCACGATTAAAAAATGTTAGTACTTTTTTAGAAAAAAACCAGGAATTCAAAAATAAGTTTGTGATTTAAGAATGTTCTAAAAAATTCAAAATCTTGAAACTTAAAAATGTCTTTGGAACTAAAAAAAATCTCACAAATTTAATTTCGTTGCATATTGTGAAATCATTTAAAAATTGGTCAACATTATGTTGTAAAAATGTTCATCGCATATTTTATAATTGTTCAATAATTAAAGAATATGAAAAATGTTCACTAGTTTAATAATTGTTCGCAAATTCAAAACAAGTGCTCGAATATGAAAACAATGTTCAGGAGTTCGAAAATATACATGAATTCCAGAAATGTTCACATATACATAAAAATTCATGAGTTCAAATAAATGAGCATGGATTCAAAAAATGTCCGCAAGCTGAAAAATGTTTGGAAGTTAAAAAAATATTGGCGAATATGATGGACATGAACTACAACAAGTTGCAAGTCAATGATGAACACACAACAAAGATCGAACAAAAATGATTGCTTAAAGATTTTGTTAATGCTTTAGATTTTGGTGAAGCTATGCTAAATGTCTTGCTCTAGACACTAATCATATGATGAAGCTTTGTTACCTACACATATTTTTTATAGCTAATGCTTATAAAATTATGTTAATGCTTTAGATTTTAGTCAACATATTCTAATGGTGTTGTACTGGACACTAATCCGATGATGAAACTTTTTACATGCACATCCTTTTATAGATAATGCTTATAGAATTATGCCAATGCTTTAGATTTTGTCAGAGTATTCTAATGGTGTTGAAGAAATACTCAAATTCTTTAACTCATGCTACTAGAGATAGACACATCTTTTATGGCTTTAGATTACATATCTCACTTGATGTAGTAAAGACAAGTCAATTTTGTTCTGTACAATGTCACCAAAATGTCAAGGCGGTGATGAAATTATGTCTTAGTTGCACCGCACAAAAAGTTTTGAAGAGAAGTGGAAGGGTCAGGAGAAAACACTTGCTACTCTAGATGATAAAAGTTTGCCTTCAGGACTTGTATCTTCTTACTTCGGCCTATCAACTTCTTATCTGGAGGCAAGTATAATTATTCCAAGTAATCTTCATTTAGTTCTATCGTACTCATGTGTTACTATTATAAATCATAACTTGTTTGTTAATTTGTTTTTGATAGATTATATTTTAGTGGCACTGCGCCAAAAGACCTTAAATCACATGTCCTCCACCATGCGCCTGCACTACAGGAGAGATGGGTGAATTAGTCGGGACTAAGATGTAGCATGACCACATCACAATAAAGTTATATTTGTTGATCTTACAACTATGTTCAATATGTCAGTGTCAAAAAAATATCTATGTTCAATATGTTGGCTACAAAGTGTGTTCAACAAATGTACATGTTGGCTAAATATATGATTTTGTATAATGAAAAGTAAAGTGCTTGTGCAAATATATGATGCATGAGGTGTGCCTATATATTTTGTGTTATGTTTTTTTAATCAATTTCATTTCCTTGGTTGGCAACAACAGAAACAAGTGCCTGAAAACAATATTACTGGATATGTCAAGTAGTCTATGCTCGTAAGTCATTACTGACAGGCCAGGCGGCCGATCATCGCTGACCCTGAGGCACTGATGGTCTAGAAACTAGTCAGTGAAGATGTAATTTGGTCGGCTAGTGCTGTTCGGTTCTGTAGTAGTGAAACGAACTTAGAATGACTCGCAAATTTATATGTGACCCCTCTATACCGTAATGAGGCCACACAGAATAATTTATCAGAATTAGAGTTTGTTTACCTAGTGAACTTGAAAAATATCTCCATTCACTTAAATGAATAGGGTTGAACTATGAGAGATATCTAGGCCTGTGCTAAAATCATGAAATAATTTGGGTGACTCCCAAATACTATGAAAAGAATGTGTACAAGGTTTGGGATCAAGGGAAGCACCAACATATTGAAAGGAATACGGGTGCTTTAAATTCAAATAAGAGGAGGGCAATTTAATTAAATAGCATTTAACTTTTGAAAATCGTTTTAAGAATTTTCTAGTGTAGCATTTGAGTTGTACAATGCAATTGTATGATGACATGATGATGAATGTATGCAAAATAATTATAATAGGGTTGCTCTCGGATGTTACAATCGCCTCACTAGTCTCCAATACTTTATGAAGCGTGCTTCATATGCATTATCAAGACTGCAATATGAAGACCAGGTGGAGTTGCTATAAGGAAGTATATACATCCAAGGGACCATGATTTGCACTTCCAAAAGGGGGAAGTTGTGATTGTACTACTAGAGTTTTCATTTTTTGGAAAAGGAGGTTTAAACCCCCGCCTCTGCATCAATCGATGGATGCAATCATCTTTATTAATTATTCAATAAAGGTTTGACAAGAACATACATCAAGCCATCCGAAGCCACCACTCACACCTACAAACTCGATAATGTTGAGCGCTCTCACTCCCCATATCTAAAACTGGTGTCATCGTTGATCCATCCACATAACGTATCGGAACCTATAGCCGGTGCGACCAACCTAAAGCGTACACCACATGCATACGTTTTAGAAGCTGACATCATCATCGAACCACTGACCCATCTTTAGAAAAGTGATCCACATCATCCTTGCCAGTCCGGACATCCCGTCAATGCCACCACGACGTCCAACAGCACCACCTCCCTACGCGTAAACTGTTGAGCACGTCACGGTTGCCGCCGGTACACCACAGCACCATGCCGCCACGTACCACCCACCGACACATCTTGAAGTCTCTGGAAGATCTGTCGTGCGTAGCACCTACCGAACAGGCATGGCACAACATAGCACCTGTCGGTCAGGCATGACTTGACATCTCCACCGAAACTCCGTACAAGATGAAGCCGCTCCACCTCCTGCCTCTGTCTTCCAATGCTGATCCATAAACGATGCTCCCAAGAGAGAAACGACATTGCAGTGCCGCCGTCATCCGATCTGGAAGACCAGATCCTAGGGTTTCCCCCGGAGCAGCACGAGTGGGTCGACAATAATTACATGACGATGCCTTCATCAAAGTAGCGGCGCAGACCGCCACCATCGCCTGCCATCGGCTCGATTTTCAGAAGCAACTATGTCTCCCCAACTCGCAACTGGGACTAGATGACGGCTCTTGAGATCCGACCACCCAGCTTCAAGCCGACCACCTCCGACGGAGGATATGACCACCACTGCCAAGCCCCGGGCGCCCGCATGATGCAGAACAAAGACCAGGAGCAGCACCGCGATCTGAAGCCTAACCGGAGGTTGAGCGGCTGCAGCATGGCCGCCGCTGCGGCTATAGCCTCGTCGCCACACCCCAGCCGTCGTTGTCCGCCATCACTGCCGAGATCGAGTTCGGATCCACCGCATCGATCTTGAGCCGCTCGCGTGCGAGGAGAAGGCCGCCGCTGCCGGCGGTGGCGCCC
>NC_041388.1:87535248-87548610 GCF_002162155.2 Triticum dicoccoides
GAGCGGGGGTAGGGTTAGGCCCGACCACTAAGTGGGTAAAGCAGGAATTCTACAGTCTTCATATCTTTTTGCATCAGAATTCATGCAGGTAAACTTCTCTTTTTTGTTTCTCCCAAATGAAGAACATTTGAACTCGAAACTTTGCAAATCACCATCACACAAGTACTAGCATGTGCTGAAATGTTTTTCGAATATTTGGCACAACAATTTTTTAAATGGTACAACTCATTTGAAATTTAAAAATTTGATAATGTTATGTTTCATAAAAAAAAATTCGAAAACATGTTATACAAAGAGTGACACTTTTGCATAGTTGACCTGCAAGGTGAAATGTTATCTGATTTGAAAAAACGAAAAAGAGAAGTTTCAATATAAGGATAGCACAGATCTTGATGCAAACTGAATGGTCTAAAACTCTAGGTAGAAGGTGCCAAAAGCCCCAAAGACGAACCTTTCATTCCTATCATCTTAGGATTTTCTCCATTGCTCCACCTTTTTCCTTCTTTTCCTTCTTGTGTGCGTGGTTGCCGTAGAGCACGACGTTGATATTTCCATTTCCGTGCTCATCTTCTCGGAGATCATGGCATCCCCAGTTGCTAGCCGTTGCTGTCATGGTTTCTTATTCGGATGCAACCGGAAGTGCTGCCGGGGATTTCACGTACCGTACGTGCGATCAAATGTTCCTTTGTTGTTGGTTAGTCAGGCTTGACTTGAGTACAAGCCACTGAAGGCAGTCTCCTTAATATATTTTTCACAACAACAACAAAAAAAATCCTTCCTGTCTTGTTGGATCCAAGATAGTGCTACATGCATGAAGCACATGCGAGTTGCCGCCAAGAACAATTTAATTTCATTTGGTTCCTGCCGCCGCAAGGTTTACTTAGATCTCTCTCTCTCTCTCTCTCTCTCTCTCTCAAGAGAAAAAGGTGTAGCTGAGATTTCTCCAGCTTTGGGCAGGCACCCTGCCTAGCTCTCACATGCTTCTCCGTTTGATTAGGAATACTCCCTTTCCTTGCTAATTATGCAACCATGGATGCATTTTTTCCCCGCAAAAAAAATTGGATGCATTCTTTTCACTTCTTTTCGGCACTCCCCGTTTTTTAAATCTGCAACTTCTTTCGAAACTTTTTGCTGGAACTCGATCTAGTCCATCAGGATATCAAATTATCAATCATGAGAGACGAGAGAGAAAGGTCAACTCGTCCATAACTTATCTCCACCATTTTGTAATTCTGTTCAAAACATCTGAATTCCATGTTAATTTGCAACTCTACATGACCAAATCTATTGTCCTTGTCCATCAACAACTGTAACCTTTTGCACTGTAAACGTAGCCTCCTTCTCCCTATGTGGTATGTGCCACTATTCACTTTTCATGCTTTCTATACTAGTTTCTCTGCACTTCTGTTCCTCACTTTTTTACTGCAATTGACCTTTTTCCTGTGAACCTTTGCATGCATGCACGCATCAAAAAATGGAGTACAAATCATGAACATGGCATATTATTCATCAATTCACACCAGTCTCGGCTCTGAACATCGATGACTAATCAATCAGCATGCACTCATTTGTCATGATTAACTAATTAGCAGCAGCTTGGGATGAGGATCGGAATTCAGAACCCGGTCCTCCCCGAGCTCCATCAATGGCACACATCTAAGCAACAGCAAAAAGGGAAAGAAAAGATAAGGAATACTCATGGCTACTTGCTTCTACAATGCAACACAAGCTACTAAGTAGTACAACGCGATCATGCCATGGCCATGGCCATGGCTTGGATGGTGATGATGATATATATGATCAACGAGCTTCGAAGGAGTTGATTCGTTCATGTCATCCTGAGGCTGAGGTACTGGCACTGCACCAGCTGCCAGGGCGACTGGTGCTGCTTCATCGCCTCCGCCACGCCGAGGTCGAACGTCATGGCTCTCTGGCACGGCGGCGGTGCCGCCACCCCCGGGTAACCGCCGTGGAGCTCAACCCCGAAGGCGCTCTCCGAGTACTCGGCCGACGACGGCGGCGACGACGAAAGGCTCGTGCCCCCGGAGCAGTCGGAAGCGAAGGGGGAGGAGAAGCCGCCGGCGCCGTCGTGTTTGGCCTGTCCTCTCTTGCTAACGTTGTTCTTGCGGGCGGTGCCGGAGCCGGTCCTCCTCCCTCCCACGGCGAGCGTCAGTTCCAGCTCAGCCCCGGTGCCGCAGCCGTCGTCGTCCTCGTCGGCGGCGCCAACGATGTACTCGTCGGCGGGGAGCTGCAGGTTGAGCGCCCGGCGTGGCTGCTTGTTGCCGCGCCGCCGCGGCTGCCGGCGGGTGCTGAGGTCGGCCCCCATGAGCTGTGTCTGGATGCGGTACAGGCGGTGCAGCTCGTGAACCTGCGCAAGGTGATTAGCAACGCAAATGATTAGCAGTTCATAGCACGCAACAGTTTGCTATATCTGGTGAAGAAGAACCGAAGAAGATTAATTGCTACGTACCTGTTGCCTGAAGGTCTCCTCATGCTTGAGCATGGCCATCTTCATGACCTCCATGTCACATTGCCTCACAAACTTGCCCATCTCTCCTCAAACTCAAACTTGCTCTAAGCCTGCTGAAATGTGGAAGAACCTATAATTAAAATTTCAAAAACTTCTAAGCATCCATCTAAAGGAAGAAACTCTGGTCATGCTTGACAGCATGATTCATGATGGTGAACATCCTCTGACTCTTCCAGAGATGCAAACAGCATGTTTGACAAGTATTGCTCATGCAAACCACAGAGAAGTAACTGACCTGTAAATATAAGCCAAGAACTGTCCTCTCCCTTGTCTATCTAGCTAGCTCTCTTCAGCTCGCTCCTTCTACACTCAAACTTGCAAGGGACAAGCAAGATAGAACGGAGCAAAGACTAAAGATCAGGTGTTGATGCTGAAACTGGGAATGGAAGTTGCAGTTGCAGGGGAGGTGCTCATTTATAAACACAGCTGCTTGGCTGCCTCCAATGGCGAATGCCTGTCACTGGACACTAGGTAGACACATATTTTTGCTTTTGGCAGCCCACCTTTTTGGCATGCCAAGCAACAAGAGACCCAGTGGCACGCACTTGCATGAAGGACGGCCAGGCACTGCCCCTCCAAGAGCAGACAGCCCCTGCAAGAGCCTTGTTTAATCCTGGGTTGGCCCCACCTGCAGAAACTGCTGCTAATATTAATCCTGATAGCTCAGGAGGAGGAGTGCATTTCAAACAGTGCGTGTGCACTTTGTGTGTGATGCAAAACTATACTACTTCAATGTTTCCATGTGACATGCATGGTGTTGCCCTGATCATTGGCATGCCCAAATGCAGGATATGGATATGCATGTACCATGCATTGCTTCAGCCTCCAGCTCCATTTAGTACTAGTATATCTTTGGAACTTTGTGTATGTATGTGCAAACAAGCAAGCAAGCAAGCAACAACCTAGTAAGATGGAGCTGTCAGATTGTCACTGAAAACAAGCAAAGGTACATGGTATGATTCATAATATCCACTTGGCCTGATGATGAACATTGCATGTACATGTGTGCTCTACTGCCTGCATTATTAACTATTGACCCCCACAGGCATTGTACATTTGATAGTATCTCTGCATATATTTGCTGTATATCGGTTGTATGGAGATCTAGTACACGATATAGGGGCATGCAGACAGGTTCTTGCCCAACTGTTGCATGGCATGGCGCCTCCTGTCCTGACAAATCAAAAGACTATTTTGAGGGATGGTAGCAGCAACAGTTTGTGTGTTGGCATTGCATGAAAACCAAGCAGGCAGGCAGGCAGGCAGAAACTGAGACTGAAACTGAAGGAGAAGATAAAGCTTGATGCAGACACATCCCTTGCAGAGGAAGCATCAAAGCATGCATGCATGTCTGCACTGCTACTACTAGTATTAAGTTTGGCTTTGCATAGTAATATATTTCAGTTAATTAAGGAGTTCCTTCATCAGCCACATTACTTGGGAGCCAAAACCAAGAAAGAAATTGCAATATTCAGGCAGTTGCTTAGCATTACAACAGTGATTAGTGTTACTAATAGGAGTATACTATACTGATTAAAAAGCCTAAGCAAAGGGGACGGATAGTCCAAGGGACAAGACAATGGAGCACGCTTTGCCGGTGGAGGGAGGCGCAGCCGTACGGCGTGGTGGGCCAGAGGGAGGCACTCCAGCTTTCTCGGCTTTCTTTCGGTCTTCTCCCTAGTGCAAAGGCTTTTAAACATATGGATAGATAGATAGATAAAACTTGTCTCTCACCAGAAAAACTAGCAAAGCATTTTGATTTACTGATGGCTATCTTTGGAAACTGCAAAACGGGCCCTGGTTTCTCGGGTCCCATTTACAAAAATAATTGAAAACAGCATTTAAAAGTTTTAGAAGATTATGAAATAGTTTGCACATTTATATTTGCATTCTTACTAGTAAGTGCATGTAATTTTCATACAAAAATATGCTTATTTGAGGGCTACCAAAAGAAAAAAAATATGTCTATAGCAGATGCATTGTTCACTACTATTATAGACACAAAACAATTCTTGTGCAGCTCGCAAATGAGAACATGTGGAATTTTTCAAAAATTAATCAATCTTGATAATGCAAAGGAACATATAGATAGAAAGATAGCTACAACCGGCAAAACCCCGATAACAATTCTCCACAACACTAGCCAACACAAAGAAAAGAAAGAGAAAGCGAAAGCGGAACCATGGATCATATGACCCCAAAAAATCTACACTACCATGCACAGATATCCAATCTATGCACACAATAACCCATGGCTTATCCTCCGCTTTGATCTTGTCCTGAAGCCCATGAGTTGAAGTGTAGGTTTGGTCAAAGCCTCTGCTATTTTGTTCTCACCAAATAAACCTAACAGCCAATATGAATGGGGAATCCAGAGTTCTTTTGCTAGCACATGGGGACCTTGAGCATGCACTAGTCCACAATTCTCCAAGAACCGAGCCTAAACCCGAAACCCTAAAACCCTTAAGCACTTAAATACTCTAATTATCAGTATCAAGCATGCCATTTTGGCATAACCAAATAGTCGAATAGTTAAGCACTACCCCTTTCCCAACCCACTCTTCCATGCTGGCAAACCAAAAATGTATGGAATAGGAGGTCACATTCGACTATTTGGTTATGCCAAAATGGCACTACCCCTCCCCTAACCCACTCTTCCACATTCGACATAGGAGTAAGATTTATTTGTCAAACAAAATAGGTGGCCTTTGGTTGTGCACGTATATTGTGGACGCCCATGTAGAAAGTAGAGTTACTAGAATATATTGATCAATAGAGTAAGTGTATGGAAGCAATCGTAATGGCATTATTTCGTTGACGGTTCATTGCATTCAAGGAGGTCACTTGGTGACGTCAACTCTTCATAGCTTGATGTTCTCTGATTCCATTTTTAGCTCCCCCTTTTTTACCATAAATTTGGTGTTTGCTTCCAAAATGTTCAACGTTTGCATCGATCTGGTTATTTTTCTTAAACTTTTGAGTTGAAAGGCATTATTCCTTCTATAGAAAAATGAGAGTCGGTCATTGGGGACACCGGTGTACATTAGGACAACCAACGGGAAAAAAAACAACCCTCTCTCAAAGCACCACCCAGCCAACCACAAATTGAAAGCCCGAAGCAGCCTCACAAACCCAACCAAACCTAGAATCATGAACAAATCACGTACGAACGTAGAAACTGAACAGGAGAACCGCTATTTAGTAAAGAGGAGATGGGCAGGAAGGGTGGAGAAAATTGTGCAGATGGCTCGCAGCTTACATCTTGGTGATGGTGTATTTTTCTCAAACTTCATACTAGATGATGGTTGGATGGTTGTGTGCATGAACACTTGTAATGCCGATTCAAGATGAGCAATAAATTTCTCGCTATAAAATAATACACCTTTAGGATGTGGAATCTAGGCTGTCGTATCAAAGTTCCGTTCACTTCTATAGATGTCACATACAGACTGAAATGAATGAACAAACACACTAATATGCGTTCATATACATCTAAATCGGGAAAAAGTTAGAACATCTTATAATTCAGAAAGGAGGGAATAGTTGATAGCGTGCCATTTTCCAATAATTCTGTAGCCGTGCATCTTTCATGGCCAACAGGTAGTAGGAAACAGGAACAGTAGAAGCTTTGTAGGTCGGGGAGAAAGCCACCTCACCTCCTTTGCATACTTCTAAAGTGGTAAAGGCCAAAAGGTACGGCAAGCTCTCTCCCATGGCGGAAAGAAAAGGTCCTTTCGTCAGGGGCTTAGGCACATTTCTTTTCCACCTATCACTCCATGATTTTCACGACAGGAAAAGGGACGTTGTTTCCTCGGAAAAGGAACCGATCCATGCACAACGCAACAGTGTGGTCTGTCAGAGAGAGCAGCGTGCAACATCTCAAAAGCATAGCATACGTACTGAAAAGGAGTGTCGTGGGTTTCAGGTCACAGTTCGAAATTGATTAGAAATTTGAAGCCTAATGACATAATTTACTACTCAAAACATACCAAGTAAGTGTGGTAATGACGCAAGTTTATAGGATTATTTGATGTCTTGTGTTAACAGGCAGACAGACAGAACACCTGACAAAACCTCTTCTTTATTTCTGCTCGGAGAATACTCTGAAGTTGAGCCCATCTCGTCTCATATCATCCTTCCTGACGGATGATTGAAATAAACAACAGGAGGAATTACCCATGGCTACTAGATCAGGATGGTGGGAGGAAGGTAAATTAATCTGAGGGGACAATGCATGCGGTCGCACGGGCAGGCTGACGAGGGCGTTTCGTTGGCTAAAATTCAGCGCTAAACTTTTGAGAGAGAAAGGTGGTGCATCGGCGTGTGTGAGAAATTCAGGGTGCAGCCAGGCTCCGTTCTGTCTGTCTCCCCACACGCGCGCCGGCCGCCGCCTCGAGGCTGCCGCCCAACTCATCATTCCGGTTTCCATGGAAGCGCGAGCCGCTGCCGTAACAGCTACTCTACTCTAGTTAGGTTAAGATAACATAAACTTTGTGCCGTCAGCATCATTATTACGTAAGGGTGAGAGAGTGAGTGAGAGGAGCCTACCTGGAGTTCTTTTTTGTCAATGTGTGAGGAAAGTTTGTGAACAATTGTTGCTCTATATTTAAGTTACTACTAGCGAAAATGCCCATGCATTGTAACAATGGGTGAAAAAACTGTAATATGCTCTAGCCCTTTTTGTTTTGCGGGATATATGTCTCTAGCTCTTGCTCTATATTTTAAGTTGTGTAAGTACATTGCAACGGGTGAATAGTCTCTAGCCCCTACGATGAAGCATTTGGTGGTTAGTTAAGGTATCTCTACTACTAATGTCTGAGTTGGTAGGATTGCGTTCATGATTTATTTTCGTCTGGTTATATTTCGTCTGATTTATTTTCGTCTGGTTTATTTTCGTCTCACATCCAATCAGCATCTCTCCTCACGTTGATTTTTTTATCCTCAGAATAAAAACTTTCCTAATCTTTCCAAAGTTTCCTAACTAGACACGTTATAAACGGGCAGGAACTGATAGCGCATTACCAATCAATAAAATTTAGTTTCATCACAATCAATTCCAAATCCTAATTTTTAAACTTTCCTAACTAGGCACGTCACAAACAAGCATGTAATAATATCACGTTACCAAACAATAAAACCTTATTTTCATAAAAATCAAATCAAAATCCTAACTTTCCTAACGCATCGATTGTTACCTTTCCTAATCTCTACTCTTAGTATGTCGTTCGTTCCTGCCCAACGTACCATCGATCGAAGGCATCCCCGCTACCGATTCTTTTACCGCTTCTTTGATGGTCGTCGGTTCGTCCCTGCCCGCACACCCATACATGGGCCAAGCACTGCAAGAGAATGAGATCCAACCCACGTCTCTGTGTCAACAAAAGCACGGCACGCTAGGGTTAGCAGCTGCCAGCCACACCCGCCGCTCGATTGGCTCCTCCGCTGGCGCCATCGTGCTCTCGCGCACGACGCTGGCCGCTGTCTTCAATGTCCTCTCGCACCCGCCAACACACCACCGGCCCACGTCGCTTTTGCTGCCTCTCCTTATCGATACCTCCTCGCCGATCTTCCTCTCATCCTCCGTCCTTCGTCGTCGCGCAGCACATCATTGCGATGGACTCGAACTTCTGATGCTACGGGGAAGCTGGATCCAATCCCACCCTGAGGGTTTGACCTTCTCGACCTGAGGCTGCGGTGAGTTGCAGAACTCCTCGGCGACAAGCCCAATAGCGATGTACTTCGCCCGCACAAGCACCATTGGGTCAACATCATTGCCAGCGGCTGCAGCCATGCTTTTGGAAATTCCATGGCATGATGCATATAAATTGGATCTGTAGGTGGATTAGGATAATAGGGTTTAGACGATGATTTTCTTTCTATGCTTCCCCTATGGTGGGTTCGGTTTTGCATTATTGAATTTTGCTAATCTGTTGTTTCTGCAATGTACCTTACATTTTTTAGTATACTAATTTCAAATAATTAAATCATTTTCTATTGATCAGATTCATTAAGCTCCAACCGAGCAAGAAGTTTCAGTCCACCTATACTCATGGCCTCCCCTTCTGGTTTGGTAACTCACGTGCCCATTTTGTCCTGAAGATAGCACAAACTAATCTTTTATCAGGCCACAAATGCCATGTCCTAGCACTGGCCAAAATCCTTTTTTCATGTGTGAACCATATACACAAAACTGCATGATACATGCTAAAATCTAGAGCTCACTTTTATAATAGCTGATTTTTTCACCCAGCAAGTGAACTTAGGAAAGCTGTTTTTTTTCTTTTGTAATGAATTTTTTCCAGTCCTTTGGGTTAACAACTGGATTTTTCTTTCCCCTTTAGGTTGCAGAAGTGCAACTGCAACTGTATGCGTTCACTAGCGACAACACTCATAGATAACAATACACGGCTATTACATGTTGATGCTGCCCGCTCTTGTTATACATTTATTTTGCAGCGGTCGCTCTGTTCAACCATGGTCCATGCTATGTTTAATGCACATGTCGGATCAAAATCAATATGAGGTTATTGCAGCTTGTCTAACCACATTCGGACTCCAAATTTCAAGTTTTTGTCTTGCTGTCAGGTGCAACCAGGCCTTGGCAATCTGAACAAGCTTTATGCGACCGGCACTCTTGTTGATCCCTTATCACTCTTTCAAGCCGTTTTGAGCGCAAGGTCGAGATAGTTGGGGCCTGTAACTGTGTTTTGGTGAGCTTCTTCCTTTCTTTGAGGGTTTCCCAATCCCTCCTCAATCCTAAGTTCTGGCTCAGGCTGTGATTATAATGCTTATTTGCCTAGATCTGATGGTGATAGTTAGGAATAATTCAAATTTTTTTTCAGAGTATATTGAACTGCACACATAAGTAATATATATTAACCTATGTTAACACTAATATTTGTAATTTGTTGCACCATGATGTTTAATATCGCCAGGAGAAAGACATGCTGATAGCACATCCGGTTCCAATTATCATCACACTGTGTACTAATATATGCTCTCGATGATAATATGCCAACTTGCGTTGACGACACACATAGCATGTTCTTCTTTAGTATAATTATACACTATAAAATTATTGTATGCTTACCTTTTCTGGAATTTCAGAGTTGAAAGGACACGAAGTTCCGATGCGAGGGGAGTTAATTTTTGTTGTCCTTTGTTTCATAAAAAATGTTGGTAGCATTTAGAACTATGTTTAGTTGGTGTAACAAGAAGTAATCACTGGTTAAAATATACAAAGAGTCTCTCTATTGGAAGGGAAAAAAATGTTACACACCATTTATTTTTCTGCTCGCTTATGCATGAAATGTATCATTTGGCCTTGATTTAATGTACTGCACTTTTCTTCGTTGCTCTATGTTCTTCAGTAAGTTAGAATCATATAGAACCTGATATTTCTTGGTGATGTCTTCAGAACCCATGAATGTCATTTTGCACTGAAGGCTTGTAACCATTGGGAACTATTTGCCCTGATGTATCAAGTTGCCATGGGGGTGAGGAGGTGAAAGCTAGCAAGCCATCTCCTGATATTTGTCATTTTGCACTGAAGGCTTGTAACCACTGGGAAGTGTTTGCCCTGATGTATCAAGTTGCCATGGGGGTGAGGAGGTGAAAGCTAGCAAGCCATCTCCTGATATTTTTCTTACTGCTATAAGGAGGTTTGAGGTATTAGAATTATTGTTTTAGAGGTCCTTTTCTTACTAGCAAGCTTAATGCGGAACACTTATATTTCAGTACTTGTTTTTTTAACCGTGTTATTTTACTGTGGGTCTCTTCTTTGTCCAAAGTATGTGGTACTTATATTTCATTAATTGATACACCATTTGATACATCTGTTTACAAAAATAAATATGAACATCTTTGTAGTAGTTACATTAAATAGCTACCTACTTACCTTTAATTTCTTTGTGAATTACTATAACTTTATTCCAACAAAGTTTGAGAAAAAATATAGTAGCAGTAAGTACATCTTGATCATTGCTGATAACGAATACTCCCTTTGTTCCAAAATAAGTGTCTCAACTTTATACTAGCTTTAGCACAAAGTTGTACTAAGGTTGAGACACTTATTTTGGGACGGAGTGAGTATGTATGACCATGGTTAAAGAATCTCTACTATATTCAAACGTGCCAAGTTATTTCTGGGTTATATTGAAGCTTACCTATTCTCCAATTGATATAGACATCAAATATTCTAAGCTTTCCTTTTGTTAGCAAACAACTTCTCAAACAAGTCAGCATTATCATTCACTCAGAAGGTTATTGCAAATGGAGCTGGGAGGAACCTCCTCCTACCGCTCAGAAAAACTCACCTCTCTACGACCCAAAATGGTGACAGATTCTCTATACTAAATTATTTCTTGCGAAGAACAAGTGAATACAGCGGTCAAGGCCTTTTCTAGGTTGTTAAAGATTCTCTTCATAGTTTTTTTACAATTGGTCAAATTAGGGGTAGTTTTCTTTTCTTTGTTACCACAACAAAAAATTCGGTTATATGTAGCTTCAATGTAAATTATAACAAGATGTACCTTTCCATTAGCTTTATTTATTGAGAACTATGTATATTTCATATTCATCTCAATATAGTTCTATGAATCTACTAAAATATATTGAAATTTGATTGTTAGCTGGATGTGCCATTGAGTATGGTTGCAAGAATATATTAGATAGGCGGAGATGGTGGGTAGAGGAAGAAGAAAAAAGGTGATGAGCTGGTAAATAAGTTGACAATACTAAAATACATGGTTGACACAATTGTTTATGCCCTATTTGCAACACACGTGCAATGACCTATTTTATTAGAATGCCTCTCCATCTCATGTTGCATCCTGTAAAGTTTTTCTTCCTATTTCTTTGTCCATATTGCGATTATGGCCAATTGGTTCTCCCTTCTTTTACTATGGGGAAAAAGTTGACACTTTAATCCCATATGCTCGAACAATTTTCATACTGTGATGATTTTAGATGAACAACAATTGTACTATACTCGGCATTTTTTTGCCATTTACTCTAACTCAGTTCAGTCCATTTATGCTTGTTATTGCAGAGAACTGTACTTGACCATGAATAGAAAATGCACGTTAGGATGAAAATCCACCTTCAATCTATAAAATTTTATTCTTACACATACTCTAGGAAAAAAACTGGAAAGAAAATGTCTCAGTAAATGTATGCGCATTACAAAGGTTAAACTATTTACTCACTCCCTTGGAGGTTATATTCCTTTTAGTTTACACAACCGGTCCCTTTTATTAATTTGTTGGTATTCTTATCACAGTGCCTCGCTCCACTTGAAAAGCTCACACCTCCATGCTCGAAGAACAGAAATGCTGGTACATTGTTTGAATTTTTTTTGTGTTCCACTGTTGTGTTAGAGCCCGGGATGAATGGTGGGTCCAATTTAGAACTAGGAGGTACTAGAACTAAGATAGGAAGGTGGTTGTTGTCCTTGTCCCTTGTTGTCCTGCTGCGGCGTCATCGATCACTGGCTCACTAAGAACATGAGTTAGTGGATTTTTTTATAAGAGTGAGGGTTTAGAGTGAGCGGGGCGGGGGTTGGGATTGGTCTATTCAGTTATGAGCGGAATAATTTCCCTACTTTAAAAAATATGGCAAATTGCATTTCATTAGAGATGGCTTTGAAGCAAATTGCATGAGCAAGCAATTCATATAATGTTTTTGATCAAGTCATACAATTTTCTGGTTAGGATCGAAAGGTAAATGCATTGGTTTATTACTTCAAGAGTTAATAATGGACATGGTAGCATATCAGTTGCAAGCCCAATAATGGACATCATATTTTGTTTCGTGATAATGCACGACATTCAACTGTATGTTACAATGTGGCAATTTCTCAGGAGACATTGGATCTGTCTTCTTGGCTTGTGGGCGGGGGCGGCACACGCCTCGTCCTCCTTGATGATGGTGGCGGATCGGCATGAACACGGGGGGAGGGGAGAGGGGATCAGGGCAGAGAGCGGGGTGGTTGGTGGGGAGGGGGCTCCTCCTTGACGGTCTATGGGAAAGTACAGTGTGAAGGAAAGAAGTGCCATGACGAAGGTGGCGTGGACGTCATACGGTTTTAAAGGATAGGGCTCTAGTGGGAAATCGAGTGGGAAGGGAAGGGTTCGACAGGAAAAGGGAAAGTGCGTCGTGGGGTTGTGTTTTTGTTGTGGGGACCAGGTGTTTGAGATAACATGGTGAATTGTTCGGTTAACCAGTGTTGTGGGGACCAGGTGTTTGAGATAAAATGGTGAATTGTTTGGTTAACCAGAACCCTCTATATGGGTTTGAATTGGGGGTACAGGCGGTTGGATTTTTGGGAGCCCACTGGACGCTTATTTGGTGTTCGAACATGCTTGGACGTATGAGGAAAAAATGAGCTTCGACCTTAAAGATGACCTTAATCATTTGTTTATTTTATTTACATGCATTGTAGCCCGTAGCAATGCACGGACATTCTGCTAATGAGATGTAAAAAAAAGGAAACAAATGAAATAAGCATTTCTCTTTTCAGTCCCGCCGGAATTCACTCAGCCCAATTGATGATTCGCCACTGATTTATTCCGCCGAGAGGCCACGTGCCATTCTTTATTTCTATTTCATCTTTTATATATGTCTAATTGATGATTGACCGTCCGGTTTATTCGCACCTTCCTTCCTTATTATCCCGATTTGTTCGGAGGCAAGAAACCTTCATCCCTTCCTTATTTCTGGAATTCATTCCTTACCCTTCACTAATTGATTCTGGAGACAACTTCCTATTAAGAAATAGTATAATGGATTGAGCTACGGCTGATCACAGCATTTTGACGTCCGTGACCGTTTGA
>NC_041388.1:87548888-87584899 GCF_002162155.2 Triticum dicoccoides
ACTAGAGATTCCTCGGTCGGCTGGTCACCAATCTACATATTATTGAATGATAAATTTATTTAAATTTACATCTAGCCTGACGCAAGTACTCATGTTCCTCTCACATTTCACACGTCAACGGAGAGATCTATCAGGTATACTACACAACCAACTCTTGATGCTTTTTCTGGCCACCACCGGTATAACCAAATACATGCATGTATTTTTCATTTTTGATATGATTTGCTAAAATTCAACAAAATTTGATCAAAATTTTGATTTCTTTGAACGATTTTGTCTTTAAAATAATCGAGAGTTTTCCAAGATTAGTGTCTTTTTACGGAAATCCACAATTCAGGAGTTTTACAAAAAGAATATGAATATGTGTTCTATGTATATGTATATAGTCCAAATCTCCCAGACGTTCCTCTCTAGATAGAAGGGCGTGGCAACTCACATGAAGATGTTCTTTTTCTATGATGCATGTGAAGGATGAGTTCATTTTGGCCAGTTTTTGCACATATTACAACTTACTTTTGTACTGTCTCCATAATCCAAAATTAGATGGATGGTTACTTTGAAGATATAATTAAATAATATGGGGGGAGATAGAACAAAATTGTGATGGTTCCAAATAGTCCAATACCTAAATTTTCTCATATAGTCCTATCATTCTTTCATTAAGATGTCTTATTATTCTGTGAAAATGTCTCTAAGGTGGGCAGGCGCGGCAACACGCGTCTTTATGGTCTAGTTACCCACAAAACTTGAAGACATATATAAATCGTAAGAATTCGATGCAAGAGGGCAGAGGGGGGGGACTAAATTTTTTATTGATTTATCATAACATGTCGGCTGATTTATTGGATGCAAAGGCCCATGAGCAGTTGCCGGTGCAGGCCATGCAAGTTCGATAGTCCGGCTTAATATGATCTACTCTCTCTGTAAATTAATATAAGAGCGTTTAGATCATTAAGTGATTTAAATGCTCTTATATTAGTTTAGGGAGAGAGTATTAAACAATTCCATGTAACATGGTTGAGTTTCGGTCAAGCCGTGCTCTTTTTCAGCCAACCTAAGTTCGAGTCCATGCGCAAGCATGAATAGCTCATTTTTTGTACTGCGTGTAGATTGCACTAAAAGTCAAGGGATTTTCTACAAAATGTCGTTACAAACCAAGAATACATATTCCCTTTATTAGTAGGTATAGATTGGCAAACATACCAGTGCGTTTCAACGTAAGAAAAAAAGTATCTAGCTTAATAAAAGATGGTCCAAGACCCCACACCGATACACGCCCATCATTTTTTAACACGTCGGAGAGTACTAATAGCATAAACATTGAATATGAAATATTACTAAAGCTTAATTTCCCAATTCAAGTTTAGTAGTCCAAAAATAGTTACACATACATGAATTGTTTTGTAGTACCTCTATCCTGATTTATTGGCTCCCTTCATCTTTTGTGCCAAATGTTGGCCATAGATTTAACTAACAAAATAGTAATGCATATCACAAAAAATATATTGTTGGACTTGTATTTGAACATAGTTTTCAATGATATTATTTTCGTTATGTATAATTTATATTTTATTAGTTAAATCACGGTCAAAATATGACTCTAAATACGAGGAAGACTAATAAATCGGGACGAAGGTAGTAGATAGCTATAGAGTATCTATGGCTAGTGTAGATTTCCTACCATGTAGTTGTACTCTCTGTGCACACAATTAGAGTCTTTTTACTATATAAAATCTCATGTAATGACATTCCTAACAATATTTCTACATTTAAAACCTTATCCTGCTGCTACAATTTTAAATTGATGAAATATAAGAGATTAATAATTATTTTAGGTCACCACATATTCTTTTTTCTTTAGAATGTTCATTTTTTTGTCACTGTGAGTTTATTTAATTTTTTGAAACAAAGTCTGATATTTTTATATGACCTTCCTTGGTCATTTTACGCGAAATATGACTATATTGTGTCAAAAAACAAAAAATAATACTCAAATGTGTAGGTTTTTTCTCATCCAGAATAAGCACAATATACATACTTGTTACTATAACTGTTCATATTATTTTCTTTAAACTGTATATAGTTGGACCTGGGACAAAGTTGATATGCAGAATAAATAAAAACAGAGGGACTTCTAACTTCTAATGGTGTCTCCAACACTGACCCAAAACCGAACACCGCATCCATCCGCGGACCGTGTGTGTGTGTGGGGGGCTGAGTGGGTGGAACCAGCCCGTAGACACAGATGCGGGAGCGGGCCATCCAACCGTAGTCACATACACTTCAAACTGGATTTCAACTAATTGGACGATTTTCATCAAACGTGATGGAATTCATCAAAGTTCGGACAGGAAATAGTGCAAATCATCCATAAAAAGCATGCAAATATGTCTAGTACAACAATAGTTCAAATTCAACAAGATTAACCAGATGTTCAACAAGTTTTCATGGATGGATCATGTTATCCCACACATGTTGCCCCTTGAGGTTCAACCAAGAATGTATGTGCGTGAATGGTCTGCCCTCTGACCTGTAGTATATCACGGTAGCACGTGCATACTACACAACATGTTGAGTAACAATGAGTGAATGAATCAATCAATCTACATATAGAGCAAGAAGAAGCACAACTTACAATCTCCATGGTTGTCCCGCATAATGGCCACATTACCTCCAGCCGATCAACCACGGCACAATACTTCATGACGGAGTTCTGGATGGTGTACCGTCGATACACTAAGGACTTGACGCTGTGTAAATGGATGATGTGCATGTCATAGGGCGCAATGTGCTTTTGCGCATGAAACAAACCATGCGCGCGCTTACAAAAGACCCCCTTCTGCTCCTACCTACGAAGCCCGCAAATATGGCCAACCACGCATCACACACCAACTTATCCTCCTTCGCCGAGTACCCCGCCATCCATCTTACTCTAAAAATGACACAGAGTTCGAAAGTAAGCCCAATGGCATTTAGCCGAACACCTACTGTGTGTGGTGTCCGCCATGGACGGCGTTGACATGGGGTGGAGGGTACCCGGTTGTGGATGGATCCTGGGTGGACGACACCATTGTACAAGTCGAATGAGCACGTGGGTGGGGGATGCAGACGCCCGACAATGCCTGGGCGGCGGCCAAAGAGTACAACAACGGCGTTAGACGTGGAGGGTGAGGATGCAAAGCAGGGGGCATGGTGGGATCGGCAGAGAGCACTTGAGTGGGCCAGGGTGTTGGAGTCTGATAACCCACAAGTATAGGGGATCGCAACAGTTTTCGAGGATAAGTATTCAACCCAAATTTATAGGTTCGACACAAGGGGAGCCAAAGAATATTTGAAGGTATTAGCAGTTGAGTTGTCAATTCAACCACACCTGGAGATTAATTATCTACAACAAGTAATCAGTAGCACAGTAATATGATAGTTTTGATAGTAGTGCCAGCAACAATAGTAAAAATAACAGTGATAGCAGTAATTTTGTAGCAAGTGTAACAGTAATGATAGCAGTAGTAACTTAGCAGAAACAATATGGAAAATTTCATAGGCATTGGATTGGTGACTTGTTGGATGATATTCATCATGTGACAGCTATAACCTAGGGCTATTCGGCACTAGCTCCAGTTCATCGATATAATGTAGGCATGTATTCCATAAATACTCATACGTGCTTTATTAAAAGAACTTGCATGACATATTTTGTCCTACCCTCCCATGGCAGCGGGGTCCATATTGGAAATTAAGGGATATTAAGGCCTCCTTTTAATAGAGAATCGGAACAAAGCATTAACACATAGTGAATACATGAACTCCTCAAACTACGGTAATCACCGGAAGAAGTCCCAGTTATTGTCACTCCGGGGTTACTGGATCATAACACGTATTAGGTGACTATAACTTGCAAGATCAGATCTAGAACATGGATATAATGATGATAACATAAACAGTCCAGATCTAAAATCATGGCACCCGGGCCCAAAGTGACAAGCATTAAGCATGGGAAAGTCATAGCAACGTCAATCTAAGAACATAGTGGATACTAGGGATCATGCCCTAACAAAACTAACTCGATTACATGATGAATCTCATCCAACTCTCACCGACCAGCGAGCCTATGGAGGAATTACTTACTTCCGGTGGGGAGCATCATGGAATTGGCGATGGAGAAGGGTTGGTGCTGATGAAGAACGAAGATCCCCCTCTCCGGAGCCCCAAACAGACTCTAGATCTGCCCTCCCAAGGAAGAACATGGCTTGGCGGTGGCTCCGTCTCATGGATCATGATAATTCTTTCTCCATGATTTTTCTTCTCCAAAAATAGGAATTTATAGCGTTGGTTTCAGGGTCTGCGGGGCCACCAGGTGGGGACAACCCACCTAGGAGCGCCAGGAGAGGGGGGCACACCCTGGGGTGGGTTGTGCCCACCCAAGTGCCCCTCTCTGGCAGGTCTTGGCTCCAGAAATTCTTATATATTATATAAAAATTCCTCGCAAAGTTTCGTTCCATTCCGAGAATTTTTTTCTGCACAAAAATAACACCATGGTAGTTCTGCTGAAAACAGCGTCAGTCCGGGGTTAGTTTCATTCAAATCATGCAAATTAGAGTCCAAAACAAAAGGAAAAGCGTTAGGAACGTTGGAGACGTATCAACTCCCCCAAGCTTAAACCTTTGCTTGTCCTCAAGCAATTCAGTTGATAAATTGAAAGTGAAAAAGAAAAACTTTTACGAACTCTTTTGCTGTTGTTTGCATAAATAAGCTTAAACAGCACCTAGGTTTTCAACCAACATTATAACTAACCATGTCGACAATAACTCTTAAAGATTATAATGACTCATATCAATGACATAATCAGCTAGTGAGCAATAATAAGATATCTCAAACAGCAACACGTTGTCAAAACAACCATGATATAATATGACAATAGTGGTATCTCGCTAGCCCTTTCTGAGACCGCAAAACATAAATGCAGAGCACCTCCAAAGTTCTAGCAGCGACTAAACATTGTAATTCCTGGTAGAAAAGATCCAGTCATGATGCACCCAACATTAGCTACACACAATGCATAAATCATGACAACTGTGCTCTGCTCAGTTTCTGACGCTTGTTTTAGAAGGTGATGACACAACATAAAAGTAAATAGATAGTCCCTTCGCAGAGGGAAGCAGTGATTTGCAGATGTACCAGAGCTCAATTTTTAAAACAGAGATAAATGATATTTTGAGGCATGCACCCTTCTCATTCACTTCATGACTATCAGTTATCAATATCTCCCATGCTAAACAGGCTAGTGGCGGTTCCCAAGCGATAAAAGTAAAGGTTTTGACTCCATTGGGAGTTTTTGTTTGATTATTCAAGCGATTAACTCTTTTTGTATTTTGCAGTTTGGGACTGGGCATCCCTATTACCGCCCTTTTCTCATGCGATGGCGAGTGAATAAACACTCGACCCGAGAATAATCCGATTAGGAAGATACCGACCACCTCCTGTCGTTCCATGAATGATCCAGACACACAAAACGGATAATTTTTTTAGAAGTTTTTAGAGGTGGCACATTCAAATTTACTTAGGACGGCAGGGTAATGCCGCATATAGGTAGGTATGGTGGACTCATCTGGAATAACTTTGGGTTTAAGGTTTTTGATGTACAAGCAGAATACCCACTTAGTACAGGCGAATACTAGCAATTAGATTGAGAAGCGGCCAGCTAGAGAGCAACAACGATCATAACCATGCATTATGCATAAGTAACATTGAACACTAGCATGAGTAGGATATGAACACCATGAATATAAATATTATAGAGGCTATGTTGGTTTTGATTCAACTACATGCATGAACATATACCAAGTCAAGTCACTTGAACATTCAGAGGAGGATACCATATCATCATACTACATCACAATTATTTTAACACTATGTTGGTATCCAAGATAAATCATTATCAACTCCCAGCTACTTATGCATGGCATGAGAAACTATAATCTCTAATTGTCATTGCAAACATGTTTAATCATAATGGGCTGAATCATGGATACTAGGTTAAACATATTTACACAGACAGAACAAGTCGAGCTCATACCAGTTTCTCTCTGCCACAACCAGTTCATCGGATATCGTCATTATTTCCTTTGACTTGCACGACCGAATGATATGAAAATAATACTACAAGAGTGCCATGGACTAAGCTCGAATCTTCAAATATTTTATTCAACGGGAGAAGACAAGGTAAAATGTGCTCTTTATTAGTTCAACAATTATTCATATGAGAGCCACTCAACATTTTCATCGTGGTCTTCTCCTCGGTACAATTCGAATAAAAAGAAAAGAAATTCAGAGAAACACATTAAAATATTTTTGGAGTTTTTGGTTTTCTTGAACAAGCAAATAAAAGAGAAAAGCAAAAATGAGAAAAACTATTTACACGGGAAAGCTCCCAACAAGCAAAAGAAGAACAAGGAAATCTTTTTGGGTTTTCTTTTTGATAATACTACTAAGAATGCATAGAAAGTAAATTAGCTACAACTAATTTTTTTTTTGTTTTTCTAAAGTTTTTCAAAAACACAAGAAGAAAGTAAGAAAATAAATCTAAGCATGGATAATACAATGAAAAAGTGTGAGCACCGACAAATGGAATAAGTGAACATGAATGTAAAGTCGGTGGAAACACATACTCCCCCAAGCTTAGGCTTTTGGCCTAACTTGGTAGTCGATCAGTAGCCTGGAGGGTAGTAGGGGTGCTGAGGAGCGGGCATCCACTCGTCCCACTGTTGAGGCTCCTCCTGTGCCGCTTCCGTAGCAGCCTGAGCATTCCGGTAGGCGATGATGTCTGCAGACATGATCCTATATCCGCCCCTGGCAGCAGAATCAAACAAAGTAGGTGCAGGCAGTGGAATAATATCACAAGTTTTAACGCTAAAACCAGGTTATAAGGAATGGGGATATCAGGATAATCTCTTGCAAGAAAATGATGGTGTTCCATGGCTGCCCTGTCTAGGTAGACCTTGGTCAGAGGGTAATCATGAGGGAATATCTCGACCTCGAAATGAGTGATACGTCTCCAACGTATCTATAATTTTTTATTACTCCATGCTATATTATCTTCTGTTTTGGACATTATTGGGCTTTATTATTCACTTTTATATTATTTTTGGGACTAACCTATTAACCGGAGGCCCAACCCAGAATTGCTGTTTTTTGCCTATTTCAGAGTTTCGCAGAAAAAGAATATCAAACGGAGTCCAAACGGAATAAAACCTTTGGGAACGTGATTTTCGGAACGAACATGATCCAGGAGACTTGGACCCTACGTCAAGCAACCAATAGGGAAGCCACGAGGTAGGGGGCGCGCCTACCCCCCCTCAGGCGCGCCCTCCACCCTCGTGGGCCCCCTGTTGCTCCACCGGCGTACTCCTTCCTCCTATATATACCTGCGTACCCCCAAACGATCAGAGACGGAGCCAAAACCCTAATTCCACCGCTGTAACTTCCTGTATCCACGAGATACCATCTTGGGGCCTGTTCTGGAGCTCCGCCGGAGGGGGCATCGATCATGGAGGGCTTCTACATCAACACCATAGCCTCTCCGATGATGTGTGAGTAGTTTACCTCAGACCTTCGGGTCCATAGTTATTAGCTAGATGGCTTCTTCTCTCTTTTTGGATCTCAATACAATGTTCTCCCCCTCTCTCGTGGAGATCTATTCGATGTAATCTTATTTTGCGGTGTGTTTGTTGAGATCGATGAATTGTGGGTTTATGATCAAGTTTATCTATGAACAATATTTGGATCTTCTGAATTCTTTTATGTATGATTGGTTATCTTTGCAAGTCTCTTCGAATTATCAGTTTGGTTTGGCCTACTAGATTGATCTTTCTTGCAATGGGAGAAGTGCTTAGCTTTGGGTTCAATCTTGCGGTGTTCTTTCCCAGTGACAATAGGGGCAGCAAGGCACGTATTGTATTGTTGCCATCGAGGATAACAAGATGGTTTTTTATCATATTGCATGAATTTATCCCTCTACATCATGTCATCTTGCTTAAAGCGTTACTCTGTTCTTATGAACTTAATACTCTAGATGCATGCTGGATAGCGGTCGATGTGTGGAGTAATAGTAGTAGATGCAGGCAGGAGTCGGTCTGCTTGTCTCGGACGTGATGCCTATATACATGATCATACCTAGGTATTCTCATAAGTATGCTCAATTCTGTTAATTGCTCAACAGTAATTTGTTCACCCACCGTAAAATACTTATGCTCTTGAGAGAAGCCACTAGTGAAACCTATGGCCCCCGGGTCTATCTTCCATCATATTAATCTTCCAACACTTAGTTATTTTCATTGCCTTTTATTTTATTTTGCATCTTTATCATAAAAATACCAAAAAAATATCTTATCATATCTATCAGATCTCACTCTCGTAAGTGACCGTGTAGGGATTGGCAACCCCTTATCACGTTGGTTGCGAGGAGGATTTATTTGTTTTGTGTAGGTGCGAGGGACTCGCGCGTAGCCTCCTACTGGATTGATACCTTGGTTCTCAAAAACTGAGGGAAATACTTACGCTACTTTGCTGCATCACCCTTTCCTCTTCAAGGAAAACCAATGCAGTGCTCAAGAGGTAGCAGTAAGGATTTCTGGCGCCGTTGCCGGGGAGGTCTACGCAAAAGTCAACATACCAAGTACCCATCACAACCCTTATCTCCCGCATTACATTATTTGCCATTTGCCTCTCGTTTTCCTCTCCCCCACTTCACCCTTGCCGTTATTCGCCCTCTCTCGCTCTCTATCCTTCCTCTCTTTTCCGTTCGCCTCTTTTTCCTTGCTTCTTGTTTTCTCGTGTGTTGGATTGCTTGTTTGTTACGATGGCTCTTCCTGGATTTGGTGATCTTCACCTTAAAAGGTTAGAAGAAATCGAGACAACGTTAGGATTTTTATGGTCTTACAATTTGAGCATAATAATTTCTTTAGAAACGAGCTTAAGGAACAAAAAGCTTTATGAGCTATATGAATAAAGAGCTCAATGATATGTCTAAAGAATTTGATGGTTTGGCATCCCAAATTGCTTGTCTTGAGAAGTTAATAGCTCAAATTTCGGATAAGCAGGCTACCTTAGTTAATAAGATGGCCGCTAAGCCGGAAAACTATGAAAATAAAGATGAAGATCTAAAAGTTATTGATGTGTCCCCTATTAAATCTTTGTTTTGCAATATGAATCTTGATAACGATGGGACTGAATATGATCCACCTTTACCTAGAAGGCGTTCCAAAAAATCAGAGTTTTTAGATCTTGATGCTAAAATTGATAAAAGTTGGATTGAAGAGATCAAAACTCTTGATGTTAATGAACCTACTATTTTGGATTTCAAGGAATTTAATTATGATAGCTGCTCTTTGATAGATTGTATTTCCTTGTTGCAATCCGTACTAAATTCTCCTCATGCTTATAGCCAAAATAAAGCTTTTACCAAACATATCGTTGATGCTTTGATGCAATCTTATGAAGAAAAACTTGAGTTGGAAGTTTCTATCCCTAGAAAACTTTATGATGAGTGGTAACCAACTATTAAAATTAAAATTAAAGATCATGAATGCTATGCTTTGTGTGATTTGGGTGCTAGTGTTTCCACGATTCCAAAGACTTTGTGTGATTTGTTAGGTTTCCGTGATTTTGACGATTGCTCTTTAAACTTGCACATTGCGGATTCCACTACTAAGAAACCCATGGGAAGAATTAATGATGTTCTTATTGTTGCAAATAGGAACTATGTGCCCGTAGATTTTATTGTTATTGACATAGATTGCAATCCTTCAGGTCCTATTATTCTTGGTAGACCTTTCCTTAGAACGATTGGTGCAATTATTGATATGAAGGAAGGAAATATTAGATTCCAATTTTCGTTAAGGAAAGGCATGGAACACTTTCCTAGAAAGAAAATTAAATTATCTTATGAATCTATTATGAGAGCCACTTATGGATTTCCTACCAAAGATGGCAATACCTAGATCTATCCTTGCTTTTTATGCCTAGCTAGGGGCGTTAAACGATAACTCTTGTTGGGAGGAAACCCAATTTTATTTTTATTCATTTCTTTTTGATACTGTTTAGTAATAAATAATTTATCTAGCCTCTATTTTGGTTGTGTTTTTTGTGTTTAATTAGTGTTTGTGCCAAGTAGAACCATTGGGAAGACTTGGGGAAAGTCTTTGCGATCATGCTGTAAAAAACAGAAACTTTAGCACTTACGAGAACTGCTGCCATTTTTATTTGGAAAGTGCTATTTAGTTAATTATTTTTGAATATGATTAATATATAAATTCCTCACGTCCAGTAATTTATTTTAGAATTTTTGGGGTTCCAGATCTTGCGCTAGCTACAGATTACTACAGACTGTTCTGTTTTTGACAGATTCTGTTTTTTGTGTGTTGTTTGCTTATTTGGATGAATCTATGGCTAGTAAAATAGTTTATAAACCATATAGAAGTTGGAATACAGTAAGTTTAATACCAATATAAATAAAGAATTTGTTCATTACAGTACCTTGAAGTGGTCTTTTGTTTTCTTTCGCTAACGGAGCTCATGAGATTTTCTACTTTAAGTTTTGTGTTGTGAAGTTTTCAAGTTTTGGGTAAGGATTTGATGGATTATGGAACAAGGAGTGGCAAGATCCTGAGATTGGGGATTCCCATGGCACCCCCAATATAATCTAAGGACACCAAAAATCCAAAGCTTGGGGATGCCCCGGAAGGCATCCCCTCTTTCGTCTACTTCCATCGGTAACTTTACTTGGAGCTATATTTTTATTCACCACATGATATGTGTTTTTCTTGGAGCGTCTTGTATGATTTGAGTCTTTGCTTTTTAGTTTACCACAATCATCTTTGCTGTAGACACCTTTTGAGAGAGACACACATGATTCGGAAATTATTAGAATACTCTATGTGCTTCACTTATATCTTTTGAGTTATATAGTTTTGCTCTAGTACTTCACTTATATCTTTTAGAGCACGGTGGTGGATTTGTTCTATAGAAACTATTGATCTCTCATGCTTCACTTAGATTATTTTGAGAGTCTTAAATAGCATGGTAATTGCTTAAATAATCCTAATATGCTAGGTATTCAAGATTAGTAAAAACTTTCTTATGAGTGTTTTGAATACTAAGAGAAGTTTGATGCTTGATGATTGTTTTAAGATATGGAGGTAGTGATATCAAAGTTGTGATAGTTGAGTAGCTGTGAATTTGAGAAATACTTGTGTTGAAGTCTGCAAGTCCCGTAGCATGCACATATGGTAAATGTTATGTAACAAATTTGAAACATGAGGTGTTCTTTGATTGTCCTCCTTATGAGTGGCGGTCGGGGACGAGCGATGGTCTTTTCCTACCAATCTACCCCCCTAGGAGCATGCACGTAGTGCTTGGTTTTTTCATGACTTGTAGATTTTTGCAATAAGTATGTGAGTTCTTTATGACTAATGTTGAGTCCATGGATTATACGCACTCTCACCTTTCCATCACTGCTAGCCTCTTCGGTACCGTGCATTGCCCTTTCTCACATTCAGAGTTGGTGCAAACTTCGCCGGTGCATCCAAACCCCGTTATATGATATGCTCTTTCACACATAAACCTCCTTATATCTTCCTCAAAACAGCCACCATACCTACCTATTATGGCATTTCCATAGCCATTCCGAGATACATTGCCATGCAACTTTCCACCGTCTCATTTATCATGACACGTTCATCATTGTCATATTGTTTAGCATGATCATGTAGTTGACATAGTATTTGTGGCAAAGCCACCGTTCATAATTCTTTCATACATGTCACTCTTGGTTCATTGCATATCCCGGTACACCACCGGAGGCATTCATATTGAGTCATACCTTGTTCTAGTATCGAGTTGTAATCATTGAGTTGTAAATAAATAAAAGTGTGATGATCATCATTTAATAGAGTATTGTCCCAATAAAAAAAGAGAAATGCCAAAAAAAGATAATGCCCCCCAAAAAAGAAATGAAAAGGGGCAATGCTACTATCCTTTTTTTCCACACTTGTGCTTCAAAGTAGCACCATGATCTTCATGATAGAGAGTCTCTTGTTTTGTCACTTTCATACACTAGTGGGAATTTTTCATTATAGAACTTGGCTTGTATATTCCAACAATGGGCCTCCTCAAGTGCCCTAGGTCTTCGTGAGCAAGCAAGTTGGATGCACACCCACTAGTTTCTTTTGTTGAGCTTTCATACATTTATAGCTCTAGTGCATCCGTTGCATGGCAATCCCTACTCCTTGCATTAACATCAATCGATGGCCATCTCCATAGCTCATTGATTAGCCTCGTGGATGTGAGACTTTCTCCTTTTTGTCTTCTCCACATAACCCCTGATGTCTACTACACAACCTTCTTCTTGTAGACGTTGTTGGGCCTCCAAGTGCAGAGGTTTGTAGGACAGTAGCAAATTTCCCTCAAGTGGATGACCTAAGGTTTATCAATCCGTAGGAGGCGCAGGATGAAGATAGTCCCTCTCAAGCAACCCTGCAACCAAATAACAAAGAGTCTTTTGTGTCCCCAACACACCCAATACAATGGTAAATTGTATAGGTGCACTAGTTCGGCGAAGAGATGGTGATACAAGTGGTATATGGATGGTAGATAATAGTTTTTGTAATCTGAAAATATAAAAACAGCAAGGTAACTAATGATAAAAGTGAGCGTAAATGGTATTGCAATACTAGGAAACAAGGCCTAGGGTTCATACTTTCACTAGTGCAAGTCCTCTTAACAATAATAACATAATTGGATCACATAACTATACCTTAACATGCAACAAAGAGTCACTCCAAAGTCACTAATAGCGGAGAACAAATGAAGAGATTATGGTAGGGTACGAAACCACCTCAAAGTTATTCTTTCCAATCAATCCGTTGGGCTATTCCTATAAGTGTCACAAACATCCCTAGAGTTCGTACTAGAATAACACCTTAAGACACAAATCAACCAAAACCCTAATGTCACCTAGATACTCCAATGTCACCTCAAGTATCCGTGGGTATGATTATATGATATGCATCACACAATCTCAGATTCATCTATTCAACCAACACATAGAACTTCAAAGAGTGCCCGAAAGTTCCTACCGGAGAATCACGACGAAAACGTGTACCAACCCCTATGCATAGGTTCATGGGCGGAACCCGCAAGTTGATCACCAAAACATACATCAAGTGAATCACGTGATATCCCATTGTCACCACAGATACGCACGGCAAGGCATACATCAAGTGTTCTCAAATCTTTAAAGACTCAATCCGATAAGATAACTTCAAAGGGGAAACTCAATGCATTACACGAGAGTAGAGGGGGTAGAAAACATCATAAGATCCTACTATAATAGCAAAGCTCGTGATACATCAAGATCGTAGCACCTCAGGAACACGAGAGAGAGAGAGAGAGAGAGAGATCAAACACATAGCTACTGGTACATACCCTCAGCCCCGAGGGAGAACTACTCCCTCCTCGTCATGGAGAGCACCGAGATGATGAAGATGGCCACCGGAGAGGGATTCCCCCTCTGTCAGGGTGCCGAAACGGGTCTAGATTGGCTTTCGGTGGCTACGGAGGCTTCTGGCGGTGGAACTCCCGATCTATTATGCTCCCCGATCGATTTAGGGTATATGGAGATATATAGGCAGAAGAAGTACGTCAGGGGAGCCACGAGGGGCCCACGAGGGTGGAGGGCATGCCCAGGGGGGTGGGCACGCCCCCTACCTCGTGGCTTCCTCGAAGCTTCCTTGACGTGGACTCCAAGTCTCCCGGATTGCTTTCCTTCAAAAAATAAGTACCGTGAAGTTTCAGGTCAATTGGACTCCGTTTGATTTTCCTTTTCTGCGATACTCTAAAACAAGGAAAAAACAGAAACTGACAGTAGGCTCTGGGTCAATAGGTTAGTCCTAAAAATAATATAAAAGTGGATAATAAAGCCCAATAATGTCCTAAGCAGTAGATAATATAGCATGGAGCAATCAAAAATTATAGATACGTTGGAGACGTATCAAGCATGCCCAAGCTTAATTCCTGCTCGTCCTCGAGTACGTAAATGATAAAAACAGAATTTTTGATGTGGAATGCTACTTGGCATAATTTTATTATAATTCTCATTAATTGTGGCATGAATATTTAGATCTGAAAGATTCAAGATAAAAGTTCATATTGACATAAAATTAATAATACTTCAAGCATACTAACTAAGCAATTATGTCCTCTCGAAATAACATGGCCAAAGAAAGTTCATTCCTACAAAATCATATAGTTTAGTCATGCTCCATTGTCGTCACATAAGAATGCTCTCATCATGCACAACCCTGATGACAAGCCAAGCAATTGTTTCATACTTTAGTAATTTCAAACTCATAAACCTTCACGCAATACATGAGCGCGAGCCATGGACATAGCACTATGGGTGGAATAGAGTATGATGATGGGGGGTTATGTGGAGAAGACAAAAAGGAGAAAGTCTCACATCGACGCAGCTAATCAATGGGCTAGGGAGATGCCCATCAATTGATGTCAATGCAAGGAGTAGGGATTGCCATGCAACGAATGCACTAGAGCTATAAATGTATGAAAGCTCAACAAAAGAAACCAAGTGGGTGTGCATCCAACTTGCTTGCTCACGAAGACCTAGGGCAGTTAAGGAGGCCCATTGTTGGAATACACAAGCCAAGTTCTATAATGAAAATTTCCCACCAGTATATGAAAGTGACAAAACAAGAGACTCTCTATCATAAAGATCATGGTGCTACTTTGAAGCACAAGTGTGGCAAAAGGATAGTAGCATTGTCCCATTTATTTTTTTATTTGGCCTTTCCTTTTTTATTTGGCCTTTTTTCTTTCTTTTTTTGCCTTTTTGGGACAATAATCTATGAATGATGATCATCACACTTTTATTTACTTACAACTCAAGAATTACAACTCGATACTTAGAACAAGATATGGCTCTTTATGAATGCCTCCGACGGTGTACCGGGATTGCGATTAATCAAGTGTGACATATATGAAAAATTATGAACGGTGGCTTTGCCACAAATACGATGTCAACTACATGATCATCCAAAGCAATATGACAATGATGATGCGTGTCATAATAAACGGAATGGTGGAAAGTTGCATGGCAATATATCTCGGAATGGCTATGGAAATGCCATAATAGGTAGGTATGGTGGCTGTTTTGAGGAAGATATAAGGAGGTTTATGTGTGAAAGAGCGTATCATATCACGGGGTTTGGATGCACCGGCGAAGTTTGCACCAACTCTCAATGTGAGAAAGGGCAATGCACGGTACCGAAGAGGCTAGCAATGATGGAAGGGTGAGAGTGCGTATAATCCATGGACTCAACATTAGTCATAAAGAACTCACATACTTAGTGCAAAATACTACAAGTCATCAAAAACCTCGGCACTATGCGCATGCTCCTAGGGGGATAGATTGGTAAGAAAAGACCATCGCTCGTTCCCGACCGCCACTCATAAGGAAGACAATCAAATAACACCTCATGTTTCAAATTTGTTGCATAACGTTTACCATACGTGCATGCTACGGGACTTGCAAACTTCAACACAAGCATTTCTCAAATTCACAACTACTCAACTAGCACGACTTTGATATTATTACCTCCATATCTCAAAACAATCATCAAGCATCAAACTTCTCTTAGTATTCAATACACTTATATGAAAGTTTTTACTATTCTTGGATGCCTAGCGTATTAGGATTATTTAAGAAAATTACCATGCTATTTAAGACTCTCAAAATAATATAATTGAAGCACGAGAATACATCTATTTCTTCAAAATAAAACCACCACCGTGCTCTAAAAGGATATAAGTGAAGCACTAGAGCAAATGACAAACTACTCCGAAAGATATAAGTGAAGATCAATGAGTAGTCGAATAATTATGCAACTATGTGAAGAATCTCCCATTTAATAATTTAAGATCTTGGTATTTTATTCAAACAGCAAGCAAAACTAAATAAAATAAGATGACGCTCCAAGCAAAACACATATCATGTGGCGAATAAAAATATAGCTCCAAGTAAAGTTACCGATGAACGAAGATGAAAGAGGGGATGCCTTCCGGGGCATCCCAAGCTTAGGATCTTGGTCATACTTGAATATTACCTTGGGGTGCCTTGGGAATCCCCAAGCTTAGGCTCTTGCCACTCCTTATTCCATAGTCCATCGAATCTTTACCCAAAACTTGAAAACTTCACAACACAAAACTTAACCGAAAACTCGTAAGCTCCGTTAGCGAAAGAAAACAAAACACCACTTCAAGGTACTGTAATTAACTCATTGTTTATTTATATTGGTGTTAAACCTACTGTATTCCAACTTCTCTATGGTTTATAAACTATTTTACTAGCCATAGATTCATTAAAATAAGCAAACAACACACTAAAAACAGAATCTGTCAAAAACAGAACAGTCTGTAGGAATCTGTAACTAACGCAAACTTCTGGAATCCCAAAAATTCTAAAATAAATTTCTGGACGTGAGTAATTTATCTATTAATCATCTGCAAAAATAATTAACTAAATAGCACTCTCCAATAAAAAAATGGCAGCAATTCTTGTGAGCGCTAAAGTTTCTGTTTTTTACAGCATGATCGCAAAGACTTTCCCCAAGTCTTCCCAATGGTTCTACTTGGCACAAACACTAATTAAAAGCATAAAACCACATCTAAACAGAGGATAGATAAATTATTTATTACTAAACAGGATCAACAAGCAAGGAACAAAAATAAAGTTGGGTTTCCTCCCAACAAGCGCTATCGTTTAACGCCCCTAGCTAGGCATGATGATTTCAATGATGCTCACATAAAAGATAAGAATTGAAATATAAAGAGAGAATCATGAAGAATATGACTAGCACATTTAAGTATAAGACACTTCCTATGCATAGGGATTTGGTGAGCAAACAACTTGTGGGATCAAGAATCAACTTGCATAGGAAGGCAAAACAAGCATAACTTCAAAACTTTAAGCACATAGAGAGGAAACTTGATATTATTGCAATTCCTACAAGCATATGTTCCTCCCTCATAATAATTTTCAGTAGCATCATGAATGAATTCAACAATATAACTATCACAGAAAGCATTCTTTTCATGATCTACAAGCATAGAAATTTTATTACTCTCCACACAAGCAAAATTCTTCTCATGAATAATAGTGGGAGCGAAATCAACAAAATAATTATCATGTGAGGCATAATCCAATTGAAAACTAAAATCATGATAACAAGTTTCATGGATATCATTATTCTTTATAGCATACAAGTCATCACAATAATCATCATAGATAGAAACTTTGTTCTCATAATCAATTGGAACCTCTTCCAGAATAGTGGATTCATCACAAAATAAAGTCATGACCTCTCCAAATCCACTTTCATCAATATAATCATAATAAATAGGAGGCATGCTTTCATCATAATAAATTTGCTCATCAAAACTTGTGGGACAAAAAATATCATCTTCATCAAACATAGCTTCCCCAAGCTTGTGGCTTTGCATATCATTAGCATCATGGATATTCAAGGAATTCATACTAACAACATTGCAATCATGCTCATCATTCAAAGATTTAGTGCCAAACATTTTAATGCATTCTTCTTCTAACACTTTGGCACAATTTTCCTTTCCATCATACTCACGAAAGATATTAAAAAGATGAAGCGTATGAGGTAGACTCAATTCCATTTTTTGTATTTTCTTTTACAAACTAAACTAGTGATAAAACAAGAAACTAAAAGACTCGATTGCAAGATCTAAAGATATACCTTCAAGCACTCACCTACCCGGCAACGGCGCCAGAAAAGAGCTTGATGTCTACTACACAACCTTCTTCTTGTAGACGTTGTTGGGCCTCCAAGTGCGGAGGTTTGTAGGACAGTAGCAAATTTACCTCAAGTGGATGACCTAAGGTTTATCAATCCGTAGGAGGCGTAGGATGAAGATGGTCTCTCTCAAGCAACCCTGCAACCAAATAACAAAGAGTCTCTTGTGTCCCCAACACAACGAATACAATGGTAAATTGTATAGGTGCACTAGTTCGGCGAAGAGATGGTGATACAGGTGGTATAGGGATGGTAGATAATAGTTTTTGTAATCTGAAAATATAAAAACAGCAAGGTAACTAATGATAAAAGTGAGCGTAAACGGTATTGCAATGCTAGGAAACAAGGCCTAGGGTTCATACTTTCACTAGTACAAATCCTCTCAACAATAGTAACATAATTGGATCACATAACTATCCCTCAACATGCAACAAAGAGTCACTCCAAAGTCACTAATAGCGGAGAACAAACGAAGAGATTATGGTAGGGTACAAAACCACCTCAAAGTTATTCTTTCCAATCAATCCATTGGGCTATTCCTATAAGTGTCACAAACAGCCCTAGAATTCGTACTAGAATAACACCTTAAGACATAAATCAACCAAAACCCTAATGTCACCTAGATACTCCAATGTCACCTCAAGTATCCGTGGGTATGATTATACGATATGCATCACACAATCTCCGATTCATCTATTCAACCAACACATAGAACTTCAAAGAGTGCCCCAAAGTTCCTACCGGAGAATCACGACGAAAATGTGTGCCAACCCCTATGCATAGGTTCATGGGCGGAACCCGCAAGTTGATCACCAAAACATACATCAAATGAATCACGTGATATCCCATTGTCACCACAGATACGCACGCCAAGACATACATCAAGTGTTCTCAAATCTTTAAAGACTCAATCCGATAAGATAACTTCAAAGGGGAAACTCAATCCATTACAAGAGAGTAGAGGGGGGGGGGAAACATCATAAGATCCAACTATAATAGCAAAGCTCGCGATACATCAAGACCGTATCACCTCAAGAACACGAGAGAGAGAGAGAGATCAAACAGATAGCTACTGGTACATACCCTCAGCCCCGAGGGAGAACTACTCTCTCCTCGTCATGGAGAGCACCGGGATGATGAAGATGGCCACCGGAGAGGGATTTCCCCCTCCGGCAGGGTGCTGGAACGGGTCTAGATTGGCTTTCGGTGGCTACGGTGGCTTCTGGCGGCGGAACTCCCGATCTATTGTGCTCCCCGATTGTTTTAGGGTATATGGAGATATATAGGCGGAATAAGTACGTCAGGGGAGCCACGAGGGGCCCACGAGGGTGGAGGGCGCGCCCTCCTACCTCGTGGCTTCCTCGAAGCTTCCTTGACAAGGACTCCAAGTCTCGCGGGTTGCTTTCCTTCCAATAATAAGTTCCATGAAGTTTCAGGTCAATTGGACTCCGTTTTATTTTCCTTTTCCGCGATACTCTAAAACAAGGAAAAAACAGAAACTAGCACTGGGCTCTGGGTAAATAGGTTAGTCCCAAAAATAATATAAAAGTGGATAATAAAGCCCAATAATGTCCAAAACAATAGATAATATAGCATGGAGCACTCAAAAATTATAGATACGTTGGAGACGTATCAACCCCCATCATTATACTCTATTCCACCCATCGTGCTATATCCATGGCTCACGCTCATGTATTGCGTGAAGGTTTATATAGTTTGAGATTACTGAAGTATGAAACAATTGCTTGGCTTGTCATTGGGGTTGTGCATGATGAGAGCATTCTTGTGTGACGAAAATGGAGCATGACTGAACTATATGATTTTGTAGGGATGAACTTTCTTTGGCCATGTTATTTTGAGAAGACATAATTGCTTAGTTAGTATGCTTGAAGTATTATTATTCCTATGTCAATATTAAACCTTTATCTTGAATCTTTCGGATGTGAATATTCATGCCACAATTAAGAAGAATTACATTCAAATTATGCCTAGTAGCATTCCAGATCAAAAATTCTGTTTTTATCATTTACCTACTCGAGGACGAGCAGGAATTAAGCTTGGGGATGCTTGATACGTCTCCAACGTATCTATAATTTTTGATTGCTCCATGCTATATTATCTTCTGTTTTGGACATTATTGGGCTTTATTATTCACTTTTATATTATTTTTGGGACTAACCTATTAACCGGAGGCCCAGCCCAGAATTGCTGTTTTTTTTGCCTATTTTAGAGTTTCGCAGAAAAAGAATATCAAACGGAGTCCAAACGGATTGAAACCTTCGGGAACGTGATTTTCAGAACGAACATGATCCAAGAGATTTGAACCCTATGTCAAGTAACCAATAGGGAAGCCACGAGGTAGGGGGCGCGCCTACCCCCCCCCAAGCGCGCCCTCCACCCTCGTGGGCCCCCTGTTGCTCCACTGATGTACTCCTTCCTCCTATATATACCTACGTACCCCCAAACGATCAGAGACGAAGCCAAAACCCTAATTCCACCGCTGTAACTTTTTGTATCCACAAGATCCCATCTTGGGGCCTGTTCCGGAGCTCCGCCGGAGGGGGCATCGATCACGGAGGGTTCTACATCAAAACCATAGCCTCTCCGATGATGTGTGAGTAGTTTACCTCAGACCTTCGGGTCCATAGTTATTAGCTAGATGGCTTCTTCTCTCTTTTTGGATCTCAATACAATGTTCTCCCCCTCTCTTGTGGAGATCTATTCGATGTAATGTTCTTTTGCGGTGTGTTTGTTGAGACCGATGAATTGTGGGTTTATGATCAAGTTTATCTATGAACAATATTTGGATCTTCTGAATTCTTTTATGTATGATTGGTTATCTTTGCAAGTCTCTTCGAATTATCAGTTTGGTTTGGCCTACTAGATTGATCTTTCTTGCAATGGGAGAAGTGCTTAGCTTTGGGTTCAATCTTGCGGTGGCCTTTCCCAGTGACAGTAGGGCCAGCATGGCACATATTGTGTTGTTGCCATCGAGGATAACAAGATGGGATTTTTATCATATTGCATGAATTTATCCCTCTACATCATGTCATCTTGCTTAAAGTGTTACTATGTTCTTATGAACTTAATACTCTAGATGCATGCTAGATAGCGGTCGATGTGTGGAGTAATAGTAGTAGATGCAGGCAGGAGTCGGTCTACTTTTCTCGGACGTGGTGCCTATATACATGATCATACCTAGTTATTCTCATAAGTATGCTCAATTCTGTTAATTGCTCAACAGTAATTTGTTCACCCACCGTAAAATACTTATGCTCTTGAGAGAAGCCACTAGTGAAACCTATGGCCCCCGGGTCTATCTTCCATCATATTAATCTTCCAACACTTAGTTATTTTCATTGCCTTTTATTTTATTTTGCATCTTTATCATAAAAATACCGAAAATATTATCTTATCATATCTATCAGATCTCACTCTCGTAAGTGACCATGTAGGGATTGACAACCCCTTATCGCGTCGGTTGCAAGGATTTATTTGTTTTGTGTAGGTGCGAGGGTCTCGCGCGTAGCCTCCTACTGGATTGATACCTTGGTTCTTAAAAACTGAGGGAAATACTCACGCTACTTTGCTGCATCACCCTTTCCTCTTCAAGGGAAAACCAACGCAGTGCTCAAGAGGTAGCAGTGAGCCACCAAACGAGTAGCAAAAATCCCACCACGTATTTCACCCTATGATTTATTAAGATGGAGGTGACGAGCCACAATAGCCCCCAAGTTATGGGTGTTGTCGCCCTCTAGTGCTCGACGTAAAACAGCAAAGTTTGGTGCACTGAGCGCACCTACTTTCTTTTTATCAAGCAAGCACTTAGCAACAAATAAAGCAAAATAATGTACGGCAGGAAAGTGTATGCTAGCAGCCGTGGTGGCTGACATCCCTCTCTCATCTCTCACTGTCAAAGTGCAATAAAAATCCTCAAACCCAGCTGGCCTAGGCTCGGGTAAGCTCGCATCAGAAGGGATCAAGCATATATCACAAAATTCAGTAAGTGGTATCTGATGGTTTTCAGCATATAAACCAAAGCTCACTTCAGGAGGATTATTCTTAGGTAGGAAAGTAAAAATCTGAACAAAGATGTTGGTGAGGATTTGGTGCTGGTCACACTCATCTGTGATGAAGTCGGTGAGGCCGGCGTTTGCAACATCTTGCATGAACTCCTGAAGAATTCCAGCCTCTTCCAGAAACGGGGTGTGTGACCATTCACACGGTCGTACCTCCGCCAACCTTCGAGGGTGGAGATCACTGTCAGAAGACTCCCCAATAACACCCTTGGAGTTCTTCTTAGATCCAAACTTCCTGAAGATAATCATGCCGCGTACAATTTTCTTAAAATAAAAATTTGGGGGTGATAAAAATTTGTCAACAAAACTTTATAAGATTGATAGAAACTACTCATAGGGATACATAGAGGCCATAACAAGCATTCAAACTATTTAAAACACTAAGAATTTAACATGCAAGCACATCTACAGCAGCACCAAGAGTAGCTAATTATTCAAAGTATAACCCACTAAAACAAAAACTAATTGGACAAACGGTGGAGTCACATACCAAGCAACAATCCTCCGGAACAGTTTCGGAAATGGAGCTTCGAGCACAGAGATCAAAATCCATGGGCTTGAGCTCAAGAACACGGGAGAGAGAGCAATGGAGATTTTTTTCTAGAGGTAATTGATGATGTGAGATGAAGAGGTAAGGGGGTCCACGTGGGGACCACAACCCACCAGGGCACGCCTGGGGGTGCTGGCGTGCCCAGGTGGGTTTTGCCCACCTGGTGAACCTCCCTCTGATGTTTATTGTACCAAAAATTCAAAAATATTCAGAAAGAATCATGTACAATTTTCAGGGCATTCTGAGAACTTTTATTTTGGGTCATTTTTATGGGTTAATTATCCTTTTGCCCTCAGTGGTGTCCATCTGCTCAGTTTTGCCCTCAGATGCGAATTGTGCTCAGTTTTGCCCCTAGTCCGTGCGCACCGACTCGTTCCGTGAACTCTGCCATCTCCGTCAGGTCAACCTTTTGACTCGGCCCTTACAGGTGGGACCAGGCGGCAGAAACGGCCAATTTTATTCAGACCGTTGCACGCGTGGCTTGTGGGACCCAGCAAAGAGCCGTTGAGCAGAGAGCCGTTGGCGGGTGTGCTATATAAGCGGGCGACAGCGGTGGTGACCATGGCGACAGAGAGCACGGCGGTGACCACGGCGAGAGAGAGAGAGCACGGCGGCGGGAAGCTAGCTGTGGAGGGCGCGGCGGTGGGAAGCTGGCAGTGGAGGGCGCGGCGGCGTTGAGATCCCCTTCGGCTCCGAGCTCCATGTCTTCCTCAAGCTCCCGCGCCACCTCGCGGATGCAGAGCCGGGTGCGTGTGGACATGCCTGTCTTCGTCTATCCGCGGTGCCGGGTGGGCATTGATCGAAGGGTTTCTCAGACACCGAGGAACCAGAATCGTCCGTTCTACGTGTGCAGCGAGAATGGGGTAAGAATCGGGGCAATTGCACCATTTTCGTCGTCGGGATGTTTGAGCAATGGGTTGATCTGTTTAGTGTTCATGCAGGTGACATGCTTCTTTCTTTGGATCGATGCTCTGGCCAAGACTCTGATGAATGAACTGCAAGAAGAGCATGAAGAATGGTTGCGCATGTTGCCACGAACGGCAGTGGCCACACCACGAGCTCCGGAAGAAGAGATGGATGGCGAAGCACGCACTGACAGAGAGCTAGCTATTGAGCTTAGGATGTTGAAGAAGAAGGTTAGGAAGCTTGAAGATCAAGCACTACCAATACCCATTTGCAAATACTTTTGGGCATTTGTAGGTATGGTAATCGCACTGGTTCTAATGTTGAAAATGTATGGAAAGGCATGAATTATGAAGGAATTTGTAATCTTGAAATTGTTTGAGAAATTCACCTAGTTTAAATGTTGGTTAAAGTTGTTTAAATGTTGAAACAAAAAGAGAAGAAGTGACCAACATTTAAATATGTTGGAAAAAAAGAGAAGAAATTAGGAATTCAGAAACTTTTGATCAATGAAATGCAGCTCTCTACTCTGCCTTTCTGTCCAAATTGCTCTTGGGCCAAATTCAGAGCGTAGAGCCAAGTGCAGGCTAGACTAATGGGCCAACTGCATCCAATTAGGCCCATTCAGGGGTTTTCTTGCGTATTTTTCTGTTTTCTATTCTGATTTAATTTAGGCAGTAAATCATAATGCTGAAACTTTTTGTGGAAGCTAATTGAATTATTCCGGAGCCAAACAATTAATGTTAGAATTTTTTTGGAGCTGTTAATTAATCCAATTCAAATACACCATGATTTAAATGAAAGACCAAAATGTCATGAAAAATGTGCCTCAGCTCTGGTAGAGGTTTACGCCAGGTGCCAAAATAAATGAACATTTTTTAAGGGCATTACATTGAGAAAAACATAATATGTCTAAAAAATGAAGGGTGGAAAATGCACAAAAAATTGGTGCGCCTGGGGACTCGAACCCAGGACCGCGTGGGTTTGTGGTGTTTAGGGCTATGCTGGTAACCGCTAGGACAGATGGCAAGACTTTGACATGGGTAGGGAAAGAAGGTATACATAGTGAGACTGTGAATTTTTTTTTAAAAAAAATAGTGAGACCGTGAATGTTGCACACGCGTGAGAGTGGTTTTCCTTTGTTTTGCACTTAAATTTTGGAGGGTTGGAAGGTTGAAAATGTATGTTGCACTACCACATGATTTTGGTCAGAGTGGCACTTGGTTTAGGGTTAGAGTGGCACTTGGTTTAGGATTTAAAGGGAATAAATTTGCATGTTAGTTCATGACTTTTTGTTTGAATGAAACAGAGGGCTTCTCACCCCCTCCGAAAACCACAAGTTCTCAAACTTCATGACTTGTTTAGGGAAGAAATGATAAGTTTGGGCACGGACATTTTTTAACACACATAATAAGATGGAACACACCTTACCATTACAATAACTTAGATAAGTTCACGGACAGTTCACGGACACATGATGAAACATGACACGACACGACACGACATAGAAAAGCAACAAAATAAAAAACCAAACATGACGAGCTTGACTCCGGGCTTGAACATCTTCATCTTGACCTCCTTCTTCCACCTTGGCCGCGCGCGCCCCTTCAACACCGTCTTTATCTTCACACCTCCTCCTCCTCGTCGTAGGGAAGGGAGTGCATCTGGCCTGGAGCGGGGAAGATGCGCTCGTAGTTGGTGTAGATGTTGTAGACGGTGAAGAAGATGGCCTCGCAGCCGCACCAAAAGACTTGGCCGAGGAGCTCGCGCGCGTCCAATGGGTTGGTGAAGGTGACCGTGAGCAGTAGGAGGATGCCGCCGCGGTCACGAACCTCGTTGAGGGTGAACATCCTCGGCGAGCCCCGTGGGAGGTGGGCATAGCCGGCTCTGAGGAAGGCGCGGGTGAGTTCGACGGAACCCCTCCACCTTGAAATAGCCCACACACGGAGCTCCCTCTCCACGAGCACGCCCGGTGGGTAGCGCAGCTCCGGCACCATAGGCGGACGGCTGAAGGTCGGCCCGTTGAACTGCATCTTCTTCACTTGGTCTCGCTTGGGGAGGGCTCGGTCGCTTGGGTGTTTGAAGTTGGAGAGGATCGGATCTGGCTTGTGGGTGGGAGAGGAAGAGAGGCACCCCATTTATAGGCCTGTGGGTGGGAGAGGAAGAGAGAAAGGATGAGAACGGTGCGTGTGTGAATCCGGACGCGTGTGTGTATCCGTTACGTTTTGCACACTTAAATTTTTGCACGAAGACGATGCATCTTTGACCGGGCAGTGCATGTGAACCGCTGCCCTGAACCACTGCCCTGAACCACCTAGCTCGCCTCGCTAGCCTAGCTCGCCTAGCGCGCCTCGCTCGCCTCACTCGCATGCATGCACGTCGCCGCCTCCCGCGCATGCGCAAACCCACGTAGCCGCCTCCATGCATGCAAGGCCTGGAAAGGCTGATATGGGCTATTTACTGCAGTCTCAGGCCCAGACAACGAGACGGCCCAACGGTCCATCCAGCGCGCCCGATATTTGTTAAAAAAACAATCTCCCAGCCAATCAGATTGCATCTCACGGATCGCCCCCCTCCTCCCCCCAGATTCCTTCTAGAAGGGTTAGATCGACGGCCCTTGATCACCGCTAGGGTTAGATGAACGGTCCTTATTCAGCGCTAGGGTTAGCGGGGTTTGGGAGGGGTTTGGAGCAGTCAAAGCTATGTTTGACCAGATTTCAAATGAGCATAATAAATTAAATAAAAATCAGAAAAATGAAAAACCTGCGCACATAGTCTTCTTATGTCATATACTAACGATTTAAGTTCATAAACAAGCTTTACATACATTTAAATGATAAGTTCATGTGTATTGTATGATATCTCGAGTATCTCAAACTCTCTTGTATGAAGTGAAGAGAAGTGTTTTGGGGAAATGAACATGAAAATTTCAAAAAACTCACCACAGCTTCATTTTGGAGTGACTAAGAAGGATCCAGGCTTAGTTTTTCATTTTGATGTTTTACACTTGTTTAAATCTTGGTCAAAGTTAAGTTTGACCAGAATTCAAATGAGCAAAACAAATTTAAAAAAAATCAAAAAATGGAAAAACCAGCGCACATAGTCTGTACATATAGAATATATGTGTAGGAAAGTTATTTGACTGATTTAGATAAGGTCGAAAAAAACCTTGCTTAGAAATGAGGCCGTTTACCCTACCTTTGGACCCCTCTTTTTAGCACATTTTTCATGAAAATTTCAAAAACCTCACCACAACTTCATTTTGGATTGACTAAGAAGTATCCAGGCTTAGTTTTTCATTTTGATGTTTTAGACTTGCTTAAATCTTGGTCAAAGTTAGGTTTGACCAGAATTTAAATGAGCAAAATAAAATTCAAAAAAATCAAAAAAAGGAAAAACCATGTGCTCATTCAAACATCATCCAATAGATATTTAAACATCATGTCAAACATACTTCTAACATAGGTCCAACATCATCCAACAGAAATACAACATGTCAAGTGATAAATGTTTCATAATACAACATCATTCCTTATTCATAATGTTTCGTAATTGTTCATAGATAGCGTTGGGGCTTCTGTCTGTTCCTTGAGCTTCTTGTCATCACTTTGCTCCTCGTGCACCTTGTGCTCATTGTTTCTTCTCTTCTTCTCTTGGTTGTCGGTACCTTGCGCGTCTTCTTCAAACCTACCATAGAGCTGTGCAAAACATAAAGGGTCCAAACATAAACGGTAATGAGATCGTGTCAAGTGATAGATGTACAGTAGTATTTGACCCTTGCAAGATTTACATACCTAGCAGAACTCACAACAACAGAAGGTTGGTCACCATTTGGAGCCTCACTTGGATCATCATTTGGAGCCTCACTTGGATCACCATGATCACCATTTAGAGCCTCACTTGGATTACCATTTGGAGCCTCACTTGAATCATTATTTGGAGGATATTTTGGATCATCGTCAAAATCATCCGGCTGTTGACCATCATTTTCATCATCTGTTGAGGCAACCGGCTGTTGACCAACATTTTCATCATCTGTTGAGGCAACCGGCTGCTGACCAACATTTTCATCGAAGCCTTCATCGAAACTCTCTCCGAATGCTGGATCTACTGTGTTATCACAATACTTACCGAAATGACCAGACCCACCACATCTTGTGCACTTACGCTTCCTCGCTCCAAGTCCAGCTCCTTCGCTGCGAGGTCTTATTCGACTCTTCCTTGGTCTACCTGCTGCTCTCTTCAGAACTGGAGCGCAAAGCTTGAATCCAGGGTCCACCATGTCCCATTGTTGTTTTCCCTCCATAGCAGGCAAGGCATAAGAATATGTGGCTTTGAACCTTGCAACAGAGTAGTAATCATGCACATACTGCTGTATGTTCCCTGCTGGACCTGGGAGAGAAGTGATGAAAAACAAGGCATGAATGCATGGCAACCCAGTTATCTGCCATTGCCTACAACTGCAAGTTCTAGCTTCTAAATCCACTGGATATCTCCATTCCCTCTTCTCTTTATCCAAATATGATATCTCTGCTGTGGTACCCGAGCAAAGCGTCATGTTCATTTCCAAGCCTGTTGTCTTCTGCTTCAGTTCATTCATCACGGCAGGGATGATAATGTGGCCCATGAATTTTTCCTCGGCTATTCCTGCACGATAATGAAATTTCTGCATGTATTCTATCCTTATTCTGTCAAGCAAATCCACCACATAATGACCCTTTAGTTTCCGGATCGTTGAGTTGAAAGACTCTGCTAGATTATTGTGCACATAGTCAACTTTGCTCACTTCACTGAATTGGCTTCTAGCCCATAACTTGGAGTGGTGTGTTTCCAAGTATTCTTTCACTTTGGGATTCATGTATAACTGCCTCAAGTGGTAGTTGTGCTTCTTCACACTGCATGTCAAAGATGCTGGCCATAAATTGTCGGTATACACCTTTCCTTTGAATTTCTTGATGAAATTTGCAGCAAGGTGACGCATGCATTCCCTATGCTCTACTCCAGGGAACACATTGTCCACGGCCACTTCTAAACCTTTGCAGGCATCTGTATGAATGACCAACCCATTGGGATGTGCAATAGCCCGGCGGAGATTATGCAAAAACCAAGTCCAGCTCTCCTCAGACTCTGTCTCTAGCACACCATAGGCAACTGGAAATACAAAACTATGTGCATCAACTGCACAAGCTGCTACTAACTGTCCTTTAAACCTTCCTGTGAGAAAAGTGGCATCAATAGCCAAATAAGGCCTGCAGCCTGCCAAAAAACCCCGGCGACAAGCCTCAAAGCAGACAAAAACCCTTCTAAAACATTCCTTGGTCTTTGTCACTCCCCTGAATGTGTACTCCACGGTGTGGTGATCAATATCTACAATACTACCTGGGCTTGTCCTCTCCACTTCACCTTTGAATGAATACAACAATTGAAAACTTTCCTGCCAGTTACCATAAATAGAATCCATAGCACGTTGTTTACCATTGAACAACCTCATGTATGGTAAATCTATCTTGAACTTATCTTTGATGTTCTTCTGCAATTCCTTTGGACCCACTTGCTGGTTTTCTTTCACCCACTTTTTTACTTCTTTTGCCACCCATCTTGACTTGGCTCTACTGATTGTATCCTTCCTAAGGGTTGATTCCTGACATGTGTGCTTAAAAGGATTCACTTTGACCTGAACATTAGTGCTATTCCGCATTTTAGCTGCAAGCAGCCTCCATGGACAACCCTCAGTCGGACAGTGCACTCTGTAACGTACTTGATCGCTCTTGTCAACTTTGAAAGTACATTCTACCTTGATGCAGTATGTCACAAGTGCATTTCTACACTCATTCATGGATGCAAAAACTGTACCTTCTTCCATTTGAGGGTTCAAAGGGTCCCATTGAACAGCTGCAAGGTCTTCGTCCTCACCCATCGCGTCATCATCCACACGGACTGCATTGTGAGCCTCATCTTGGTTTTCAGCCCTAGGTGCCCGTCGTAAATTCTGAATAACATCAGAATATAACTTCTCTTCATCAACCCCAGAATTGTAGCCATCAGGCTCCACTTCAAGGGGGGCCCTACTGCTGTTGCCCACACTTGTCGAGCCATCACGTCGCCGTGCACCAACTGAACTGTTCTGGCTAGAGATGCCATTACGACAACTTGATTCTCCCCGAGATGTTGCACCTGCCATCCTAGGTCCAAATGCCTGCTCAAGCACATCAACTTGCAGCCTCACATGGAAATTATCTTTCTCTTTATGCCTAACAAACATGGTAGCTAGCTCTTCATCATTACTAACTGTCACCCAATTCTTTCCCCCATCATAGTATTTGTAAACCACTTCATCAAGCAAACCCCAAGGATATTGGCTACAAATTACCTCCCCAAATTGTCTGAAACTCCAATTACTAGCCATTGGCAACCGATAATCAAAACCTCCTTGGTATTTCTTCTTATCCTTTGCATCGAACATGTACCGGTCCCTTCTAATGTGCACCATGAAAGCAAACCGCAACTCCATCCTAACCGGCGAAAAACAGAGACGCAATCAGCACACTAATTGGGCAAACCTACTCGAATCGAGTGTTCAAATGCACAACTAAGCTCAATCTAAACAAGAGGCGAGACTTACCCCTCGGGAACCCAGTCGTGGACGCGGCGGATCTCCGGCCCGATGCCTGCCTCGCCAAATACTCCGGGGTCGCCGCTGCTCTCCATTTCGCCCTAGGGTTCTTCCTCCTAGTTAAAATAGCTCCAGTAGCCCCCCACCTTTGAGCGCTCCGGCCGGGCGCACGGAAGGAGGCCGTGCCACGGGTCGAGCAGGTGGCGGGCGCCCCACCCGTGGCGTCGCAGGAAGGTGGTGGGCGTCACAATGAGCCGTGGAGCGTAGGCGCAGGGAGGTAGCGGCGGAGCAGGGCGTGCAGCTGGTGGCGGGGCAGGTGCTGGCCGCGGCGCAGGTGGCGGCGGCGGCGCACGACAGCCGGCCGGGCGGATGGGTGTGAGCTAGAATGATTTGGGGATTTAGTTGCAGGGGCCTACATGTCAGCTCCGGACCCACGTCCACGCGGTCCCACGTGTAAGCTCCGGACCCACAACTACTAACGCCGGCGGACGGAATGGACTCAAATATGGCCGTTTGGCCTCGTCGTAGTTGCTGTGCACGGACTAGGGGCAAAACTGAGGACAATTTGCATCTAAGGGCAAAACTGAGCACATGGACACCACTGAGGGCAAAAGGATAATTAACCCCATTTTTATTGCACTGGAAATTTAGAAAACAGACAAAACATGGCATTTTATTTTATTTAACTAATAAAAACAAAAAATAAAAAGTAGGGACAGAAGAAAGTGCTTACTAAATTCATCAGCTTCGTACCGTTCAAAAATGATCCATTAATAAGGTTGATCAAGTGTTATTAACAACACTTTCGATTAGCATGAAACCGAAGAACTTACGTAAGTCACTAAGTTACCTCAATGGGGATATGCATTTCCCCAACAATAAGTATTTCATATTTCTTTTTGATAGTAGGTAGAGGTATTTGAAAACTTCCAATAGTGATTGTCGGAGATTTTTGAATAACATTAATACCATTCACTTGGAATTGTTTATTCAGAAAGTGCACCGTATGCTCATTACCATTAATATGAAAAGTGACCTTGCTTTTATCGCAATCAATAATAGCCCCTGCAGTATTCAAGAATGGTCTACCAAGGATAATCGACATGTTGTCGTCCTCGGGCATCTCAAGTATAACAAAGTCAGTCAAAATAGTAACATTAACAACAACGACGGGCACTGAGGGAGTCCTGGATTAGGGGTGTCCGGATGGCCAGACTATAACCTTTGGCCGGACTCTCGGACTATGAAGATACAAGATTGAAGACTTCGTCCCGTGTCTGGATGGGACTTTCCTTGGCGTGGAAGGCAAGCTTGGCAATACGGATATGTAGATCTCCTCCCATTGTAACTGACTCTGTGTAACCCTAGCCCTCTCCGGTGTCTATATAAACCGGAGGGTTTTAGTCCATAGGACGAACAACAACTACAACATACAATCATACCATAGGCTAGCTTCTAGGGTTTAGCCTCTCCGATCTCGTGGTAGATCTACTCTTGTACTACCCATATCATCAATATTAATCAAGCAGGACGTAGGGTTTTACCTCCATCAAGAGGGCCCGAACCTGGGTAAAACATTGTGTCCCCTGCCTCCTGTTATCATCCGGCCTAGACGCACAGTTCGGGACCCCCTATCCGAGATCCGCCGGTTTTGACACCGACATTGGTGCTTTCATTGAGAGTTCCTCTGTGTCGTCGCCGTTAGGCTTGATGGCTCCTACTATCATCGATGGCGATGCAGTCCAGGGTGAGACTTTTCTCCCTGGACAAATCTTCGTATTCGGCGGCTTTGCACTGCGGACCAATTCGCTTGGCCATCTGGAGCAGATTGAAAGTTACGCCCCTGGCCATCAGGTCAGGTTTGGAAGCTTAAACTTCACGGCCGATATCCGTGGAGATTTGATCTTCGATGGATTCGAGCATCTGCCTTGTGCGCCACGCGGTCACGATGAGTATGACTTAGCTCTCCCATCAGACAGTGTTAAGGAGATCACACCGGCAGCCGCTCCGACCCTCAATTCGGAGCCAGTTGCGCCTTCCGCGGACGGGTGGATGGACCCCTCCACGGAGGCCTTACCCTCAGCGGCGATCGAGCCGAACATCGACCTTACCTTGCAAGAGAGCCGTGTTGTTAAACTGCCGGATCCTTCTCCGGCCACGGGCTTCAAGCAGTCCGGCAAGCTCAACGCCGTACAAAAGGGGGAGGATACACCAAGCGAAGACGAGGATGAGCCTCTCAAGCAAGACACTGGGGAACAAAAGAAGTTTCCACTAGAAGTCAAAACAGCCAATGTGTTACACGTGATCAAGGGAAGCAAAGCGGCACTCCCAGAGAGACATGCCCAAGGGCCTATCACAGCGAAGTCCTACCACTGGTCGTCTCAAACAATCACTTTCGACCATCGTGATTACTCAAGAAGTATCCGGCGCGCAGGATGGGCTGCCCTGGTATTAGACCCAATAATTAACGGATACCACTTTACACGAGTCCTGATGGACGGTGGCAGCAGTTTAAACCTAATATACCAGGATACAATCCGCGAAATGGGGATAGACCCAACGAAAATCCGCCATAGAAACACTACCTTTAAAGGAGTAACGCCAGGCCCAGGGGCTCACTGCACGGGCTCCCTGCTACTAAAAGTTATATTCGGCTTCCCCGATAACTTCCATAGCGAACATTTAACCTTCCACATTGCTCTGTTCCAAAGTGGTTATCAAGCACTACTTGGACGCGAAGCTTTTGCTCGCTTTAATGCAATACCGCATTACGCTTCCCTCACGCTCAAGATGCCCGGTCCACATGGCATCATTACAGTGAACGGTAATATTGAGCGATCTTTGCGTGCCGAAAAGAATGCGATTGCCTTAGCAGCCGCACACTAAAAACGACCACACCCCTATTGCAAACACAAGGGGCTCAACGCGCACAGACAAGTGGCAATTTTTTACTCATTTTTTATACATGGTTTCTTTGAAAGAACCACCCTTTTGCACGACAACTTTTTCACCTAAGTTCCTCTCTTTTACAGATGACCATCGTGCTACACCCGTCCAGGATATGGCACAACGGAGACACAGGCGCAGACGTGCAGCAAGGACCCACTCCAAGGATTCTTTTTGGATTAAGACCCTACGTAAACCTTTTTTACTGTCTCTTAATGATACACATCCCTCGAATTCTCAGCACAATTGAGAAGGATGCTGACGTCTTGGCATGTGGCCATGTCAGAATAATGCACGTACCTGGACACAAGGGGCTTCTTACAAAGGGCACTATTTAGGCCCGGTTTATACCACAAAGACCGAATATCTTAGGGAGTGTTCGGCATCGCGAGTTTGGCATTATATGCATCAGGTCCGAATCATCGTCTTTGGTCAAATGTTGGGGTTGCCCGGCTCCTGTGTATTGGTGCCTTACGTTCCGCTTTATCGGCTAAGGCAACACCAGGAGAACTACTGCGATTGTGCCCTGGTTCATCCGGACGAGCACCTCAGTAGAGAAAGCCGAAAACTGACTGTCATGATATAGCGTGAGACTGGTCAACCACTCGATGACCTATCGGAATGTTAGAATTCCTCCGCCTTAACGAAGGGCCGCTTTCCGGCCAGGCATGTACGCACCCCGAGATCGGGAGAGTGCGGAGCCACCAGGGGCTATCTAGTAGCCCCACTGTCAAACTCCTATGGCTAAGTGAAAGTGTTAAAGCATTTTAGTCCGGTTGCCTCGTTCGCTGCGCTATCACCTCCTTAATAGGACCAAGACGTTGGGTTAAGTGTGAACACGCGTCTTCTGCGAACACCTCCGCATTATATGCGTGGGGGCGGAAGCTGACGACTGCAATCTTTTAGGTTATACACATGTATACATAAACGGCCACACAGGAGGCATCATATTACTTTCAGGCAAAAGTATAAACACAGCCTTAATAAATTTCATAAAAACATTGTGTTTACAATGGGAATACATGTCACTCAAACATAATATTCTTCGAGCATTGGGCCTCTATCAAACAAGCACCCTCGAGAACCTCTTCGAAATAGTGCTCGGCAGCCACTCGGCCTATGGTCGAACCCTGCGCCGCAACAGTGGTAGCGTCCATCTCCGCCCATTATGCTTTAACGCGGGCAAGGGCCATCCGCGAGCCTTCTATGCACGCCGACCTCTTCATCGCATTAATGCGCGGCACCGCACCAAGGAACTGCTGCACTAAGCTGAAATAGCTGTTCGGCTTTGGCTTTTCCGGCCATAGTTGATCCACGACAGACCTCATGGCGAGTCCGGACAACCTATTTAGCTCGGCCCATTCGGCTAGTTGATTAGTCAATGGAAGCGGACGCTCTGGAACGTTGAATTGCGACCAGAACAACTTGTCCACTTCACGATCTGTTTGACCTTGGAAGTATTTGGCCGGATCGGCAGTGCTCGCCGCCAAGTCCATATATGCATCTGCCGAACTCCACAGCCGATCCAGAGGGGCATACCGTGGATCTCTGAACTTCCTCCATAGCATGAAGGGCTTCCCAGCCGCAATATCCTCGGCTTCCCGCAGCTCCTCCTTCTTCGCTCTCATAGCAAAGCGGGTGTCTTTGTCCGCCATCGTGGCCTTTTCAAGGTCCGTTGCCTTCGCTCGGTTTTCTTTTTCAAGGAACCGGCAACGCTCGGCAGTGTCCTTTAATTCTACGGTCATCTTGGCCATCTTCTCTTTGCTCTCGCAATGTGCGGCCTTCTCGGCTTTCAACTCTTCGGCCGCCTTCAAAGCAGCCGCATTACTAATCCTTACTTGTTCCTTGGCTCGGGCAAGTTCCGCCCGCAAGGTTTCCACGGTGGCAGCTCCATCTACAGTCACAACATATTAAAGATACTGGCATCATGCTGCTCTTACTATGTGGCATTCACCAGAAAATAACACTTACCCTGTGCCTCGTCAAGCCTCTTGTTAACAAGCTCGATGTAGGCATCCGCCGCATCCAGTTGCCGCTTCAGTCCGGCAAATTCATGAGTCCGGCTAGCCACCGGAGCTCCCGCTACCTGCACATCAAAGCAGTATGGTTATTACCTGGGACTATGATCCTCTGTTTGCCGTCGTTTTTGGTGACAACCAGAGTCTCGGGGGCTACTATCTACACAGGGAACACCTAAAAATGTGCGGTGCCATCACAAATGTATATCATTTTACGTACCTCACAGCCCGTTAGTAGACTCATAAATGCATCATGCAACACGCTTTCGGCGGATGAGATCCTTTCCATCATCGTACCCATCAATGTACGGTGTTCTTCTGTGATGGCCGCTCGCTCCAACAGCTCTCTCAGTACGTCCGACCGCATACCAGACGGTGCTGGACTCTTCTGTTTGCTCTCTTCGAGAGCCGGACGCTGGGAACTTCGGGTGACTATAGGATTATCTTCTAGCCTCGCCGGATCTAGAGAGGCCCTCCGTGACGACACTTCAAGGTCACCCGTTTCTTGAGCGGAGGAGTCCGGGGGAGGCATTTCGCTCTCCATCATCTCTGGAAGAAGATCCCCCGAAGACGAGCTCTGCTGAGAAGGGCTAAGATCTGAACTGTAATAAATACTTCGGTTATTCTCCTTGGAGGTAAGGTAGTATATCTCCACTATTAAAGTACTTTTTGATTACTTACAGCTCGTTGGAGGGCTGATCCCCGCGCGGACTTTGTGCGGCAAGAGCACCCTCGAAGGCAGGACCCTCTGCTGGAGATTTCTTCTCCCGCTTGGAAACCTTGGTTTCTGGACCTTCAGAGGTAGTCCTCTTCCTTCCCCGGGGTGAGAGAATGTCCGATTCCTCCCCTCGGTTATCCTCCCTCACGGAGGCGCTCGTTCCCTCGGTCGGAATAGGTAGCGATGGAGGCCTGCTTTCGCCCTCATTATTCCCCCCTTTGTTTTCCTTTGAGGGCTCCGGGCAAGGTGCTAGCTCGAGCATCTTTTCCAGTACCGGATTTTCCAAACCCTCA
>NC_041388.1:87585134-87622240 GCF_002162155.2 Triticum dicoccoides
GGGCGAACACCGAATCATCTTCGCCTTTGTTATCCAGTCCTGATCAAAGAGCGATTTCTCAGAATGACGTCATGGTAAATAAGAGACGGTGTGTTCGGCTAAAGGATTACTTACTGAAGGAAATATGCCCTAGAGGCAATAATAATGTTATTATTTTATTTCCTTATATCATGATAAATGTTTATTATTCATGCTAGAATTGTATTATCCGGAAACATAATACTTGTATGAATACATAGACAAACCAAAAGTCACTAGTATGCCTCTACTTGACTAGCTCATTAATCAAAGATGGTTATGTTTCCTAACCATAGACATGTGTTGTCATTTGATTAACGGGATCGCATTATTAGGAAAATGATGTGATTGGCATGACCCATTCCATTAGCTTAGCACCCGATCGTTTAGTATGTTGCTATTGCTTTCTTCATGACTTATACATGTTCCTATGACTATGAGATTATGCAACTCCCGTTTGCCGGAGGAACACTTTGTGTGCTACCAAACGTCACAACGTAACTGGGTGATTATAAAGGAGCTCTACAGGTGTCTCCAAAGGTAAATGTTGGGTTGGCGTATTTCGAGATTAGGATTTGTCACTCCGATTGTCGGAGAGGTATCTCTAGGCCCTCTCGGTAATGCACATCACATAAGCCTTGCAAGCATTGCAACTAATGAGTTAGTTGCGAGATGATGTTTTACGAAATGAGTAAAGAGACTTGCCGGTAACGAGATTGAACTAGGTATTGAGATACCGACGATCGAATCTCGGGCAAGTAACATACCGATGACAAAGGGAACAACGTATGTTGTTATGCGGTCTGACCGATAAAGATCTTCGTAGAATATGTAGGAGCCAACATGAGCATCCAGGTTCCGCTATTGGTTATTGACCGGAGACATGTCTCGGTCATGTCTACATTGTTCTCGAACCCGTAGGGTCCGCACGCTTAAGGTTTCGATGACAATTATATTATGAGTTTATGAGTTTTGATGTACCGAAGTTAGTTCGGAGTCCCGGATGTGACCACAGACATAACGAGGAGTCTCAAAATGGTTGATACATAAAGATTGATATATTGGAAGGCTATATTCGGACAACGGAAGTGTTCCGGGTGATTTCGGAGAAAACCGGAGTACCGGAGGGTTACCGGAACCCCCCCGGGAGAAGTAATGGGCCATATGGGCCTTAGTGGAGAAAGAGAAGGGCAGCCAGGGTGGGCCGCGCGCCTCCTCCCCCTGGTCCGAATTGGACTAGGAGAGGGGGGCGGCTCCCCCCTTTCCTTCTCCTTCCCCACTTCCTTCCCCCTCCTAGTAGGAGTCCTACTCCTACTAGGAGGAGGACTCCTCCTTGGCGCGCCTATAGGGCCGGCCGGCCTCCTCCCCTTTCTCCTTTATATACGGGGGCAGGGGGCACCCCTAGACACACAAGTTGATCCATGTGATCGTTTTCTTAGCCGTGTGCGGTGCCCCCTTCCACCATAATCCTCGATAATATTGTAGCGGTGCTTAGGTGAAGCCATGCGACGGTAGAACATCAAGATCGTCACCATGCTGTCGTGCTGATGGAACTCTTCCCCGACACTTTGATGGATCGGAGTCCGGGGATCGTCATCGAGCTGAACGTGTGCTAAAACTTGGAGGTGTCGTAGCTTCGGTGCTTGATCGGTCGGGCCGTGAAGACGTACGACTACATCAACCGCGTTGTGCTAACGCTTCCGCTGTCGGTCTACAAGGGTACATAGATCACACTCTCCCCTCTCGTTGCTATGCATCACCATGATCTTGCGTGTGCGTAGGAATTTTTTTGAAATTACTATGTTCCCCAACAGTGGCATCCGAGCCTAGGTTTTATGTGTTGATGTTATATGCATGAGTAGAACACAAGTGAGTTGTGGGCGATATAAGTCATACTGCTTACCAGTATGTCATACTTTGGTTCGGCAGTATTGTTGGACGAAGCGGCCCGAACCGGTTCTCCCGACGTGCTTTGCACAAAGGTGGCTAGCGGGTGTTAGTTTCTCCAACTTTAGTTGAACCGAGTGTGGCTACGCCCGGTCCTTGCGAAGGTTAAAACAGCACCAACTTGACAAACTATCATTGTGGTTTTGATGCGTAGGTAAGATTGGTTCTTGCTTAAGCCCGTAGCAGCCGCGTAAAACTTGCAACAACAAAGTAGAGGACGTCTACCTTGTTTTTGCAGGGCATGTTGTGATGTGATATGGTCAAGACATGATGCTAAATTTTATTGTATGAGATGATCATGTTTTGTAACCAAGTTATCGGCAACTGGCAGGAGCCATATGGTTGTCGCTTTATTGTATGCAATGCAATTGCGCTGTAATGCTTTACTTTATCACTAAGCGGTAGCGATAGTCGTGGAAGCATAAGATTGGCGAGACGACAACGATGCTACGATGGTGATCAAGGTGTCGCACCGGTGACGATGGTGATCACGACGGTGCTTCGAAGATGAAGATCACAAGCACAAGATGATGATGGCCATATCATATCACTTATATTGATTGCATGTGATGTTTATCTTTTATGCATCTTATCTTGCTTTGATTGATGGTAGCATTTTAAGATGATCTCTCACTAATTATCAAGAAGTGTTCTTCCTGAGTATGCACCGTTGTGAAAGTTCTTCGTGCTGAGACACCACGTGATGATCGGGTGTGATAGGCTCTATGTTCAAATACAACGGGTGCAAAACAGTTGCACACGCGGAATACTCAGGTTATACTTGACGAGCCAAGCATATACAGATATGGCCTCGAAACACGGAGACCGAAAGGTCGAGCGTGAATCATATAGTAGATTTGATCAACATAGTGATGTTCACCAATGAAACTACTCCATCTCACGTGATGATCGGACATGGTTTAGTTGATTTGGATCATGTAATCACTTAGAGGATTAGAGGGATGTCTATCTAAGTGGGAGTTCTTTAGTAATATGATTAAGTGAACCTAAATTTATCATGAACTTAGTACCTGATAGTATGTTGCTTGTTTATGTTTGATTGTAGATAGATGGCCCGTGCTGTTGTTCCGTTGAATTTTAATGCGTTCCTTGAGAAAGCAAAGTTGAAAGATGATGGTAGCAATTACACGGACTGGGTCCGTAACTTGAGGATTATCCTCATTGCTGCACAGAAGAATTACGTCCTGGAAGCACCGCTGGGTGCCAGGCCTGCTGCTGGAGCAACACCAGATGTTATGAACGTCTGGCAGAGCAAAGCTGGTGACTACTCGATAGTTCAGTGTGCCATGCTTTACGTCTTAGAATCGGGACTTCAACGATGATTTGAACGTCATGGAGCATATGAGATGTTCCAGGAGTTGAAGTTAATATTTCAAGCAAATGCCTGGATTGAGAGATATGAAGTCTCCAATAAGTTCTATAGCTACAAGATGGAGGAGAACAGTTCTGTCAGTGAGCATATACTCAAAATGTCTGGGTATAATAATCACTTGATTCAATTGGGAGTTAATCTTCCAGATGATTGCGTCATTGATAGAATTCTCAAATCACTGCCACCAAGCTACAAGAGCTTCGTGATGAACTATAATATGCAAGGGATGAATAAGACTATTCCCGAGCTCTTCGCAATGCTGAAAGCTGTGGAGGTAGAAATCAAGAAGGAGCATCAAGTGTTGATGGTCAATAAGACCACTAGTTTCAAGAAAAAGGGCAAAGGAAAGAAGAAGGGGAACTTCAAAAAGAACAGCAAGCAAGTTGCTACTCAAGAGAAGAAACCCAAACCTGGACCTAAGCCTGAAACTGAGTGCTTCTACTACAAGCAGAGTGGTCACTGGAAGCGGAACTGCCCCAAGTATTTGGCGGATAAGAAGGATGGATTGGTGAACAAAGGTATATGTGATATACATGTTATTGATGTGTACCTTACTAATGCTCGCAGTAGCACCTGGGTATTTGATACTGGTTCTGTTGCTAACATTTGCAACTCGAAACAGGGACTACGGATTAAGCGAAGATTGGCTAAGGACGAGGTAACGATGCGCGTGGGAAATGGTTCCAAAGTCGATGTGATCGCGGTCGGCACGCTACCTCTACATCTACCTTCGGGATTAGTATTAGACCTAAATAATTGTTATTTGGTGCCAGCGTTAAGCATGAACATTATATCTGGATCTTGTTTGATACGAGACGGTTATTCATTTAAATCAGAGAATAATGGTTGTTCTATTTTTATGAGTAATATCTTTTATGGTCATGCACCCTTAAAGAGTGGTCTATTCTTATTAAATCTCGATAGTAGTGACACACATATTCATAATGTTGAAGCCAAAAGATGCAGAGTTGATAATGATAGTGCAACTTATTTGTGGCACTGCCGTTTGGGTCATATCGGTGTAAAGCGCATGAAGAAACTCCATACTGATGGACTTTTGGAACCACTTGATTATGAATCACTTGGTACTTGCGAACCGTGCCTTATGGGTAAGATGACAAAAACACCGTTCTCCGGTACTATGGAGAGAGCAACAGATTTGTTGGAAATCATACATACAGATGTATGTGGTCCGATGAATGTTGAGACTCGTGGCGGATATCGTTATTTTCTCACCTTCACAGATGACTTAAGCAGATATGGGTATATCTACTTAATGAAACATAAGTCTGAAACATTTGAAAAGTTCAAATAATTTTAGAGTGAAGTTGAAAATCATCGTAACAAGAAAATAAAATTCCTATGATCTGATCGTGGAGGAGAATATTTGAGTTACGAGTTTGGTGTACATTTGAAACAATGCGGAATAGTTTCGCAACTCACGCCACCCGGAACACCACAGTGTAATGGTGTGTCCGAACGTCGTAATCGTACTTTACTAGATATGGTGCGATCTATGATGTCTCTTACTGATTTACCGCTATCATTTTGGGAATATGCTCTAGAGACAACCGCATTCACGTTAAATAGGGCACCATCAAAATCCGTTGAGACGACGCCTTATGAACTGTGGTTTAGCAAGAAACCAAAGTTGTCGTTTCTGAAAGTTTGGGGCTGCGATGCTTACATGAAAAAGCTTCAACCTGATAAGCTCGAACCCAAATCGGAGAAATGTGTCTTCATAGGATATCCAAAGGAAACTATTGGATACACCTTCTATCACAGATCCGAAGGCAAGACTTTTGTTGCTAAATTCGGAAACTTTCTAGAGAAGGAGTTTCTCTCGAAAGAAGTGAGTGGGAGGAAAGTAGAACTTGACGAGGTAACTGTACCTGCTCCCTTATTGGAAAGTAGTACATCACAGAAACCAGTTTCTGTGACACCTACACCAATTAGTGAGGAAGCTAATGATGATGATCATGAAACTTCAGAACAAGATACTACTGAACCTCGTAGATCAACTAGAGTAAGATCCGCACCAGAGTTGTACGGTAATCCTATTCTGGAAGTCATGCTACTAGATCATGATGAACCTACAAACTATGAAGAAGCGATGGTGAGCCCAGATTCCGCAAAATGGCTTGAAGCCATGAAATCTGAGATGGGATCCATGTATGAGAACAAGGTATGGACTTTGGTTGACTTGCCCAATGATCGGCAAGCAATTGAGAATAAATGGATCTTCAAGAAGAAGACTGACGCTGACGGTAATATTACTGTCTACAAAGCTCGACTTGTCACGAAAGGTTTTCGACAAGTTCAAGGGATTGACTACGATGAGACCTTCTCACCCGTAGCGATGCTTAAGTCTGTCCGAATCATGTTAGCAATTGCCACATTTTATAATTATGAAATTTGGCAGATGGATGTCAAAACTGCATTCCTGAATGGATTTCTGGAAGAAGAGTTGTATATGATGCAACCAGAAGGTTTTGTCGATCCAAAGGGAGCTAACAAAGTATGCAAGCTCTAGCGATCCATTTATGGACTGGTGCAAGCTTCTCGGAGTTGGAATAAACGCTTTGATAGTGTGATCAAAGCATTTGGTTTTTTTACAGATTTTTGGAGAAGCCTGTATTTACAAGAAAGTGAGTGGGAGCTCTGTAGCATTTCTGATATTATATGCAGATGACATATTACTAATCGGAAATGATATAGAATTTCTGAATAGCATAAAGGGATACTTGAATAAGAGTTTTTCAATGAAAGACCTCGGTGAAGCTGCTTACATATTTGGCTTTCACAAAGCACATACCTTGACAAAATTTTGAAGAAGTTCAAAATGGATCAAGCAAAGAAAGGATTCTTGCATGTGTTACAAGGTGTGAAATTGAGTAAGACTCAATGCCCGACCAATGCAGAAGATAGAGAGAAAATGAAAGATGTTCCCTATGCTTCAACCATAGGCTTTATCATGTATGCAATGCTGTGTACCAGACCTGATGTGTGTCTTGCTATAAGTCTAGCAGGGAGGTACCAAAGTAATCCAGGAGTGGATCACTGGACAACGGTCAAGAACATCCTGAAATACCTGAAAAGGACTAAGGATATGTTTCTCATATATCGAGGTGACAAAGAGCTCATAGTAAATGGTTACATTGATGCAAGCTTTGACACTGATCCGGACGATTCTAAATCGCAAACCGGATACGTGTTTACATTAAACGGTGGAGCTGTCAGTTGGTGCAGTTCTAAACAAAGTGTTGTGGCGGGATCTACATGTGAAGCGGAGTACATAGCTGCTTCGGAAGCAGCAAACGAAGGAGTCTGGATGAAGGAGTTCATATCCGATCTAGGTGTCATACCTAGTGCATCGGGTCCAATGAAAATCTTTTGTGACAATACTGGTGCAATTGCCCTGGCAAAGGAATCCAGATTTCACAAGAGAACCAAGCACATCAAGAGACGCTTCAATTCCATCCGGGGTCTAGTGCAGGTGGGAGACATAGAGATTTGCAAGATACATACGGATCTGAATGTTGCAGGCCCGTTTACTAAGCCTCTTCCACGAGCAAAACATGATCAACACCAAAGCTCCATGGGTGTTAGAATCATTACTGTGTAATCTAGATTATTGACTCTAGTGCAAGTGGGAGACTGAAGGAAATATGCCCTAGAGGCAATAATAATGTTATTATTTTATTTCCTTATATCATGATAAATGTTTATTATTCATGCTACAATTGTATTATCCAGAAACATAATACTTGTGTGAATACATAGACAAACCAAACGTCACAAGTATGCCTCTACTTGACTAGCTCATTAATCAAAGATGGTTATGTTTCCTAACCACAGACATGTGTTGTCATTTGATTAACGGGATGACATTATTAGGAGAATGATGTGATTGACATGACCCATTCCATTAGCTTGGCACTCGATCATTTAGTATGTTGCTATTGCTTTCTTCATGACTTATACATGTTCCTATGACTATGAGATTATGCAACTCCCGTTTGCCGGAGGAACACTTTGTGTGCGACCAAACGTCACAACGTAACTGGGTGATTATAAAGGAGCTCTACAGGTGTCTCCAAAGGTAAATGTTGGGTTGGCGTATTTCAAGATTAGGATTTGTCACTCCGATTTCAGAGAGGTATCTCTGGGCCCTCTCGGTAATGCACATCACATAAGCCTTGCAAGCATTGCAACTAATGAGTTAGTTGCGAGATGATGTATTACGAAACGAGTAAAGAGACTTGCCGGTAACGAGATTGAACTAGGTATTGAGATACCGACGATCGATCTCGGGCAAGTAACATACCGATGACAAAGGGAACAACATATGTTGTTATGCGGTCTGACCGATAAAGATCTTCATAGAATATGTAGGAGCCAATATGAGCATCCAGGTTCCACTATTGGTTATTAACCGGAGACATGTCTCAGTCATGTCTACATTGTTCTTGAACCCGTAGGGTCCGCACGCTTAAGGTTTTGATGATAGTTATATTATGAGTTTATGAGTTTTGATGTACCGAAGTTAGTTCAGAGTCCCGGATGTGATCACGGACATAACGAGGAGTCTCAAAATGGTCGAGACATAAAGATTGATATATTGGAAGGCTATATTCGGACACCGGAAGTGTTTCAGGTGATTTCGGAGAAAACCGGAGTACCGGAGGGTTACCGGAACCCCCCCGGGAGAAGTAATGGGCCATATGGGCCGTAGTGGAGAAAGAGAAGGGCAGCCAGGGTGGGCCGCGCGCCTCCTCCCCCCTGGTCCGAATTGGACTAGGAGAGGGGGGCGGCGCCCCCCCTTTCTTTCTCCTTCCCCACTTCCTTCCCCCTCCTAGTAGGAGTCCTACTCCTACTAGGAGGAGGACTCCTCCTTGGTGCGCCTATAGGGCCGGCCGGCCTCCTCCGCTTGCTCCTTTATATACGGGGGCAGGGGGCACCCCTAGACACACAAGTTGATCCACATGATCGTTTTCTTAGTCGTGTGCGGTGCCCCCTTCCACCATAATCCTTGATAATATTGTAGCGGTGCTTAGGTGAAGCCCTGCGACAGTAGAACATCAAGATCGTCACCATGCCGTCGTGCTGACGGAACTCTTCCCCGACACTTTGCTGGATCGGAGTCCGGGGATCGTCATCGAGCTGAACGTGTGCTAAAACTCGGAGGTGCCGTAGTTTTGGTGCTTGATCGGTCGGGCCGTGAAGACGTACGACTACATCAACCGCGTTGTGCTAACGCTTCCGCTGTCGGTCTACAAGGGTACGTAGATCACACTCTCCCCTCTCGTTGCTATGCATCACCATGATCTTGCGTGTGCGTAGGAATTTTTTTGAAATTACTACGTTCCCCAACACTTACTTGGTCGGCTGTACGGTTGCTGCTCAGGCCCACGTCCTCGGTAGTATCCAGACACTCTATTTGGGGTCCGAAGAATGATTTGTACATCTCCTCGTGCGTCAGGCCGAGGAAATTCTGAATAGTACGCGGCCCTTCTAGGTTGAACTCCCACATGCGGAGGGGCCGGCGTTTGCAGGGCTAGACTCGATGAACCAGCATAACTTGCACTACCACAACCAAATTAAAATCTCCCTCAAAGAGATCTTGAATGCGGCTTTGCAGTATAGGCATGTCCTTGGCTGGACCCCAGCTTAGTCCTCTGCTAATCCATGACATCATTTGTGGTGGTGGGCCCGAGCAGAAAGCGGGGGCAGCCGCCCGCTTGGCACTTCTGGGAGCCGTGATGTAAAACCACTCTCGTTGCCATAATCCGGACACCTCTCGAAAGGAACCTTTCGGCCACAGAGCTCCTGCCATCTTGCTTATTGACGCGCCTCCGCACGCTGCATGTTGGCCCTCGATCATCTTCGGCTTCACTTCAAAGGTCTTGAGCCACAGGCCGAAGTGAGGGGTAATGCGGAGGAAGGCCTCACACACGACAATAAATGTCGAGATATGGAGAAAGGAGTCTGGAGCTAGATCTTGGAAATCTAGACATAATAGAACATCAAACCCCTGCCGAAGGGATCCAGAGTGTGGCCTAGGCCTCGGAGGAAGTGGGAGACGAACACGACATTCTCGTTGGGTTCGGGAGTGGGGACGACCTGCCCTTGGGCAGGCAGCCGATGCAAAACCTCAGCGGTCAGGTATCTGGCCTCCCACAACTTCTTAATATCCTCTTCCGTGATGGAGGAGGGCATCCACCGGCCTTGAAGGCTAGATCTGGACATGATTGAAGGTCTGAAGCACCTGACCTGGGCTTTGGGTGTTAGAACTCGAGGCGGGTGAAGGATTCAATTGAGCACGGGAGGGAAAAAGTAAAAGCTTGTCCCTTTATAAAGAGGGTGAATATCAAGCGTCCTCTCCGTAGCTGTTTGGGACTTGCCTATAATCTAGGAGTCCTAGACACGGTTGGGTTACCCACACCCGTATTGATGAGAATCCCGCGATAAGGGGACACGATCTCTGCTTCAACAAGACGTGCCAAGGAAACCGCCTCGCAAAACGCGCGGGGGTGGGACAGTAAAAACGGTTCAAATAAAGGCTTGGCTATGGCATGATGACACGCTACGGAATACATTAGCAGATTAGATTTGTGTAAATATTATTCTCTCTACGGCAGTATGTGGAACTTATTTTGCAGAGCCGGACACTATCCTTGTGTTCAAAATCTTCTATGAAGTATTCGAAGGAGGAACCCGCCTTGCAATGCCGAAGACAATCTGCGCGCCGGACTCATCGTCATTGAAGCCTGGTTCAGGGGCTACTGAGGGAGTCCTGGATTAGGGGGTGTCCGGATGGCCGGACTATAACCTTTGGCCGGACTCTCGGACTATGAAGATAGAAGATTGAAGACTTCGTCCCGTGTCCGGATGGGACTTTCCTTGGCGTGGAAGGCAAGCTTGGCAATACATATATGTAGATCTCCTCCCATTGTAACCGACTCTGTGTAACCCTAGCCTTCTCCGGTGTCTATATAAACCGGAGGGTTTTAGTCCATAGGACGAACAACAACTACAACATACAATCATACCATAGGCTAGCTTCTAGGGTTTAGCCTCTCTGATCTTGTGGTAGATCTACTCTTGTACTACCCATATCATCAATATTAATCAAGCAGGATGTAGGGTTTTACCTCCATCAAGAGGGCCCGAACATGGGTAAAACATTGTGTCCCCTGCCTCCTATTACCATCCGGCCTAGACGCACAGTTTGGTACCCCCTACCCGAGATCCGCCGGTTTTTACACCGACAGGCACATCCTCACAGATACCAATAGTATGGCAGTTGATTTGTCAGCCATTTGCAAAGATATTTCAGTAGGTGTAAGTTTATTCAAATCAAGTCTTCTATATAAACAGAAAGGCATAACACTAGCACCAGCTCCTAAATCACACAAAGCATTTTTCACATAATTCTTTTTGATAGAGCAAGGTATAGTTGGTATTCCTAGATCTCCAAGTTTTTTAGGTACTCCATCTTTAAAAGTGTAATTAGCAATCATAGTGGAGATTTCAGATTCCAGTATTTTTCTCATATTTGTGACGATGTCTTTCATATACTTTGCATATGGAGGCATTTTCAAGATATCAGTCAAGCGAGTACGCAAAAAGACTAGCCTCAGCATTTTAGCAAAGCGTTCAAATTCTTCATCATCATTCTTTTTAGTTGACTTAGGAGGAAAAGGCATAGGTTTTTGAACCCACGGTTCTCTTTCTTTGCCGTGTTTCCTAACAACAAAGTCTCTTTTGTCATACCTTTTATTTTTAGATTGTGGGTTATCAAGATTAACAGGTGGTTCTATCTCAACATCATTGTCTGGTTCTTTATTATTTGGTTGAGAGTCTTTGTCGGCGAGAGAGACACATATGGGATCAAGGGGAATCCCTTCTACGGACGGTGGGCGCGGGGCTGTGGAAAGAGCGGGTTTAGAAGATCAACACGGGGGAGTTTATCCAGATTCGAGCCGCAAGTGATGCGTAATACCCTACTCCTATTGGTTTGTGTTTATTTGGTGTTCTTGGACTAGCTACAAAGCGTGCAAGGTCCAAAAAGTTCGAATCCTTCTCCAGTATGCCTCAGGCCTCCTTTTATAGCCAAAGGGGTCGCCACAGTGGCACACAGGAGGTGGAAAGTTTGTACTGTATATAAGTCTATCGCCTGGCACCATAGAACAAACACATTTAATGTGCTACCGACATGCCCTCTCACTTTATCGGGGATGGCAAGGAAGCGCGTCTCGTCTGTTGCTGCCTCGCCTCGCACTGGTCCGCGTCCAAGCTGACTGGGCGTGCAGCGCCACGCTGGCTAGCTGGCTGCTGAGTTGGTGCGGTGGCAGAGTCTTCACAAAGATCTACAAGCCACCGCGCAGGTGCTTGCTGAGTTGGCCTGGAAGCTGCATGTCGCCACGCAGGTGCCTGCCTTGCTAGCGGGTTTGACTGCTGTGTTGGAACGGCGGTGGAGCCTGTTGGGGAACGTAGCATAAATTCAAAATTTTCCTACGTGTCACCAAGATCAATCTATGGAGTCATCTAGCAATGAGGGAGGAGTGGATCTACATACCCTTGTAGATCGCACGCGGAAGCATTCAAGAGAACGGGGTTGATGGAGTCGTACTCGTCGTGATCCAAATCACCGATGATCCTAGCGCCGAACGGACGGCACCTCCGCGTTCAACACACGTACGGAGCAGCGACGTCTCCTCCTTCTTGATCCAGCAAGGGGGAGGAGAGGTTGATGGAGATCCAACAACACGACGGCGTGGTGGTGGAAGTAGCGGGATTCCAACAGGGCTTCGCCAAGCGCTGCGGGAGGAGGGAGATGTGTCATGGGAGGGAGAGGGAGGCGCCAGGGCTTAGGTTTGGTTGCCCTACCTTCCCCCCACTATATATAGGGCCAAGGGAGAGGGGGAGGGCGCAGCCTTGCCCCTTCCTCCAAGGAAGGGTGCGGCCAAGGGAGGGAGGAGTCCATCCTCCCCAAGGCACCTTGGAGGTGCCTTCCCCCTTTAGGACTCTCCCCTTTCCTCTACTCTTGGCGCATGGGACTCTTGGGGCTGGTGACCTTGGCCCATATAGGCCAAGGCGCACCCCCTACAGCCCATGTGCCCCCCCGGGGCAGGTGGCCCCACCCGGTGGGCCCCCGAGACCCTTCCGGTGGTCCCGGTACAATACCGGTGACCCCGAAACTTGTCCCGATGGCCGAAATAGCACTTCCTATATATAATTCTTTACCTCCGAACCATTCCGGAACTCCTCGTAACGTCCGGGATCTCATCCGGGACTCCGAACAACTTTCGGGTTACCGCATACTAATATCTCTATAACCCTAGTGTCACCGAACCTTAAGTGTGTAGACCCTACGGGTTCGGGAACCATGCAAACATGACCGAGACGTTCTCCGGTCAATAACCAACAGAGGGATCTGGATACCCATGTTGGCTCCCACATGTTCCACGATGATCTCATCGGATGAACCACGATGTCAAGGACTTAATCAATCCCGTATACAATTCCCTTTGTCTAGCGGTACGATACTTGCCCGAGATTCAATCATCGGTATCCCGATACCTTGTTCAATCTCGTTACCGGCAAGTCTCTTTTACTCGTTCCGTAACACATCATCCCGTGATCAACTCCTTGATCACATTGTGCACATTATGATGATGTCCTACCGAGTGGGCCCAGAGATACCTCTCCGTTTACACGGAGTGACAAACCCCAGTCTCGATTCGTGCCAACCCAACAGACACTTTCGGAGATACCCGTAGTGCACCTTTATAGTCACCCAGTTACGTTGTGACGTTTGGTACACCCAAAGCACTCCTACGGTATCCGGGAGTTGCACAATCTCATGGTCTAAGGAAATGATACTTGACATTAGAAAAGCTTTAGAATACGAACTACATGATCCTGTGCTAGGCTTAGGATTGGGTCTTGTCCATCACATCATTCTCCTAATGATGTGATCCCGTTATCAATGACATCCAATGTCCATGGTCAGGAAACCGTAACCATCTATTGATCAACGAGCTAGTCCACTAGAGGCTTACTAGGGACATGGTGTTGTCTATGTATCCACACATGTATCTGAGTTTCCTATCAATACAATTCTAGCATGGATAATAAACGATTATCATGAACAAGGAAATATAATAATAATCAATTTATTATTGCCTCTAGGGCATATTTCCAACAGAGCCTTGGCAGGTGGGGGCCTGGCTGCGGCCACTTAGATGTCCCCGACAAGGTCCTTGCCGGGGTCTCGCAGGTGTCCCCGACAAGGGTCTTGCCGGGAGTCTCGTGTGTGTCCCCGGCAAGGATCTTGTCAGGGGGGGCTTTCCGTCTTCTGGTCCTCATCTAGTATTGTATGTTCTTGGTCTCCACAAAGATCTCCGTGCCACCATGCAGGCGCCTCCTAAGCCTTGGTTCCAATGTTGTCGACGGTGTCAGAACTCTTAGGCTCAAGGGTGGCGGCTCTGCTAGTGTTGGGCAAGTTGCCCCGGCAAGACTCTTTCCGGGGCTACGCAAACTCCCCTGGCAAGGCTCTTGCCGGGGAAAGCCCACCTTGTACCTCTGCTTCTTGCGCCTTCGGCTTGGCCTGCTCTGGTAGTCTTGTGTCTTCGCTTCCTCTGCTCCGCCAAGCGTGGCCGTAGGCGTGTGGCTGCGACTGCCCGCGCACAAGTAAAGGGGTACAAAAGGACCCCTACTTTTATACACTAACAGGAGCCCCCATGCCTGGGCCACATATAAGCGCGGAGCGTTATTGGGCCAAGCACAGAACGGTGTGTGCGGGTATGCGTGGCAGAGTTTTACCGCAGTAACTCCCTTGCCAGTTGCTCTTCCCCACGACCCGCGTTGAATGCGTGACGTGGGGGCCATGCGTGGGCGGTTGCAGCATGCTTGCGTCACGTCGTGGTAAATGGTAAAGAGGCGGCCCGCGCCTTCCCCGTAAAAAGAGGAAAACGCAGGGGCACGACTCATTTACTAAGTGGACTTGGGTCGTGGCCTTCAAGGTGCTCGCGCCCCACATTCACGGGGTGGAAAACAGTCGCTTCACTTGTCTTCTCGATTCTATCCCGCTCGCCACGTGTCCTCCATGCCCCAAGGAGGGTAGGCGGCGGACGCAGAGGGGACGGGCCTTAATGTCGAGGCGGGAAACTGGGTCGCCGCTGATTGGAGCAGCAGGTCGGTCCTGATTCCCTGCGCCCCTGGCGGCCAGATTGGTTAAGTGGGGCCGCCGAGCCCCAGCCCCGCCCCTTTATAAGAAGGGGAGGGGTATGGCACCCTTCAATCCTCCAGCATCCATCTCCTCCCATCTTGACTCCTTCCCTCCCTTCGCTATGGCGAGAGGGCGGGCCGGCGCTACGATGGAAGCAACGAGAGTCTCTGCTTGACAGTGTGCCCCCTCCCCAAGAGCTCATGGCGGCGGAGCCGGCCGTGAGAGGAAGAGGGAGGGGCAATGCTGAGGTCGTCGTGGCGCTCGGGGGAGAGGAGGATGGGGCAGCGCACTGGCCGCGCCTCCGCCAGCGGCTCTTCCCCCAATAGAGGGCCATGTTGGAGACCAGCCCCGCGACTTCTTCATCAGGCTGCACAAGCCAGTGTGTGGTCACCTTTGTCTCCCCACTCCGTTCGCTCAGGAGATGGAGCTCGACCTACCACAAGCCTTGAGGCTGCATATGAGGGGCTGCGGGAACGGCGGCATGCGGGTTGATGTCGACTTCCCCATCACTCATGTCATGTATCTCCACCGCTGGTGGAAAGCCTTCGCCCGTGCCCATAGCCTATCGGAGGGGCTTGTACTCCACTTCAAATTGATGGAGAACGGCCTGCTCCATCATGGTTTTTGGGCACTTGGGAACTCACTTAAGATGTTGCGTGGGGAGCTCCACTGACGACGAAACCTCCTCCTCGAGCGGGAGTGACGAGGAGGACAACGATAGCAACGACGAGGGTGTCAGGCGGGAGGACACCGACTCCGACTCCGACTGACCGCACTGCCCTCTTCCCTCGGTCACGCGCCCTGCCGAGGGTCTTCCTCGTCAAGCTCTCCATCGGCGCACTCCTCGCCGCTTCCTTTTTGCCTTCACCTGCCGCATCTGGGAGGAAAGGGGCAAGAACGGAGATCACGATGCACCTATCTTTATTTTAAATCGTCAGCACTTGCCAAATCTTAATTTATAGATAATGTAATATCTCGAGTCCATGCTTGTGTCCTGTAACCTCTGTACTCGTATCAGCATGCTAATGAAAAAGTCTAGCCTTGCAGGGAACCCGTGCACGCGTACATTCGCGTAGAGGCGAAATGCCTCCTTAATGTAAATAAACGAGTCCTCCCGGCAAGCTGTCCTATCGGTGCCCTCTGCGCCTGCCGGAGAATCACATTTGCTGGGTTACAGACAAAGGGCCCAGCCCCCCATACACCCTCTTCTAACAAGGGCTACTACGACCACTCTGAACGAAGCAGCGTTCGGGCCGGGAATGAGAGCACCTGAGTTTTTTTCCAAGAAGGGTGGTGAGGTTTTCTAATGCACAAGTCATAGGTTACGAACACGAATGGGCAAGAGGTAAACTTTATCTCTTTGGTTTGCCGGGGATTGCCGTGTCGGGCGGTCTTCTCAACTTCTTGCTGGAGCCGGGTCCTTAGCGGGATCGTGATACATCTCCAACGTATCTATAATTTTTGATTGCTCCATGCTATATTATCTACTATTTTGGACATTATTGGGCTTTATTATCCACTTTTATATTATTTTTGGGACTAACCTATTAACCGGAGGCCCAACCCAGAATTGCTATTTTTTTGCCCGTTTTAGGGTTTCGAAGAAAAGGAATATCAAACGGAGTCCAAACGGAATGAAACCTTCAGGAACGTGATTTTCTCAACGAATAAGACCAGAGAGACTTGGACCCTACGTCAAGAAATAAAATAGGAGGCCACGAGGTAGGGGGCGCGCCTGCCTACCCTAGGCGCGCCCTCCACCCTCGTGGGCCCCCTGTTGCTCCACCGACATACTCCTTCCTCCTATATATATCCACGTACCCCTAAACGATCAGAACATGAGCCAAAACCCTAATTCCACCGCCATAACTTTCTGTATCCACGAGATCCCATCTTGGGGCCTGTTCCGGAGCTCCGCCGGAGGGGGCATCGATCATGGAGGGCTTCTACATTAACACCATAGCCTCTCTGATTAAGTGTGAGTAGTTCACCTCAGACCTACTGGTGCATAGTTAGTAGCTAGCTGGCTTCTTCTCTCTTTTTGGATCTCAATACAATGTTCTCCCCCTCTCTTATGGAGATCTATTCGATGTAATCTTCTTTTTGCGGTGTGTTTGTTGAGGCCGATGAATTGTGGGTTTATGATCAAGTCTATCTATAAATAATATTTGAATCTTCTCTGAATTCTTTTATGTATAATTGGTTATCTTTGCAAGTCTCTTCGAATTATCAGTTTGGTTTGGCCTACTAGATTGATATTTCTTGCAATGGGAGAAGTGCTTAGCTTTCGGTTCAATCTTGCGTTGTCCTTTCCTGGTGACAGTCAGGGCAGCAAGGCACGTATTGTATTGTTGCCATCGAGGATAACAAGATGGGGTTTTCATCATATTGCATGAGTATATCCCTCTACCTCATGTCATCTTTCTTAAGGCGTTACTCTGTTTTTAACTTAATACTCTAGATGCATGCTGGAAAGCGGTCGATGAGTGGAGTAATAGTAGTAGATGCATGCAGGAGTCGGTCTATTTGTCTCGGACGTGATGCCTATATACATGATCATACCTAGATATTCTCATAACTATGCTCAATTATGTCAATTGCTCAACAGTAATTTGTTCACCCACCGTAGAATACTTATGCTCTCGAGAGAAGCCACTAGTGAAACCTATGGCCCCCGGGTCTATCTTCATCATTTTGATCTCCTACTACTTAGTTATTTTCTTTGCTATTTACTTTTCCTTTATTTTACTTTGCATCTTTTATCATAAAAATACCAAAAATATTATCTTATCATATCTATCAGATCTCACTCTCGTAAGTGGCCTTATAGGGACTAACAACTCCTATTTGCGTTGGTTGGAAGGATTTATTTGTTTTGTGTAGGTGCGAGGGACTCGCGTGTAGCCTCCTACTGGATTGATACCTTGGTTCTCAAAAACCGAGGGAAATACTTACGCTACTTTGCTGCATCATCCCTTCCTCTTCGGGGAAAACCAGCGCAGTGCTCATGATGTAGCAAGAAGGATTTCTGGCGCCGTTGCCGGGGAGGTCTACGCAAAAGTCAACATACCAAGTACCCATCACATACCCTTATCTCCCGAATTACATTATTTGCCATTTGCCTCTCATTTTCCTCTCCCCCACTTCACCCTTGGGGTTTTATTCGCCCTCACTCTCTATCCTCCCTCTCTATTTGCCTCTTTTTGTTCGCTTGCTTTTTGTTTGCTTGTGTGTTAGTTTGCTTGCTTGTCACGATGGCTCAAGATAATGCTAAATTGTGTGACTTCACCAGCACCAACAACAATGATTTTATTAGCACTCTGATTGGTCCTCTTACCGATGCTGAATCTTGTGAAATTAATGCTGCTTTGCTGAATCTTGTCATGAAAGATCCATTCTCCGACCTTCCTAGTGAACATGCCGCTACCCATCTAAATAGCTTCGTTGATTTGTGTGACATGCAAAAGAAGAAAGATGTGGATAATGATGTTAAACTGAAGCTATTTCCTTTTTCGCTTATAGATCGTGCTAAAGTTTGGTTTTCGTCTTTGCCTAAAAATAGTATTGATTCATGAAATAAGTGCAAAGATGCTTTTATCTCTAAGTATTTTTCCTCCCGCTAATATCATCTCTCTTAGAAACGATATTATGAATTTTAATCAACCTGATCATGAACATGTTGCACAAGCTTGGGAGAGAATGAAATTAATGATACGCAATTGCCCTACTCATGGTTTAAATTTGTGGATGATTATACAAAACTTTTATGCCAGATTGAATTTTGCTTCTATAAATCTTTTAGATTCGGCCGCGGGAGGCACTTTTATGGAAATCACTTTAGGAAGAGCTACTAAACTCCTAGATAATATTATGGTTAATTAGTCTCAATGGCATACTAAAAGATCTACTAATAAAAAGGTGCATGCGATAGAAGAAATTAATGTTTTGAGTGGAAAGATGGATGAACTTATGAAATTATTTGCTAATAAGAGTGTTTCTTCTGATCCTAATGATATGCCCTCATCTACTTTGATTGAGAATAATAATGAATCTATGGATGTGAATTTTGTTGGTAGGAACAATTTTGGTAACAACGCATATGGAGGAAATTTCAACCCTAGGCCTTATCCTAGTAATCCCTCTAATAATTATGGTAATTCCTACAACAATTCTTATGGAAATTATAATAAGATGCCCTCTGATTTTGAATCTAATATTAAAGAATTTATTACTTTGCAAAAGAATTTTAATGCTATGATTGAAGAAAAATTGCTTAAGATTGATGATTTGGCTAGGAACGTTGATAAAATTTCTCTTGACGTTGATTCTTTGAAACTTAGATCTATTCCACCTAAGCATGATATCAATGAGTCTCTCAAAGCCATGATAATTTCCATTGATGAGTGCAAAGAAAGAACCGCTAGGATGCGTGCTAAGAAAGATGCCTTTATAAGAGCGTGTTCTTCTAGTTCCTATGAAAATAAAGATGAAGATCTAAATGTCATTGATGTGTCCCCTATTAAATCTTTGTTTTGCAATATGAATCTTGATAATGATGGGACTGAACATGATCCACCTTTACCTAGAAGGCGTTCCAAGAATTCGGAATTTGTTGATCTTGATGCTAAATTCGATAAAAGTGGGATTGAAGAAATTAAAACCCTAGATGTTGCTAAACCCACTATTATGGATTTCAAGGAATTTAACTATGAAAATTGCTCTTTGATTGATTGTATTTCCTTGTTGCAATCGATGCTAAATTCTCCTCATGCTTATAGTCAAAATAAAGCGTTTACTAAACATATCGTTGATGCCTTGATGCAATCTTATGAAGAAAAACTTGAATTGGAAATTTCTATCCCTAGAAAACTTTATGATGAGTGGGAACCAACTATTAAAATTAAAATTAAAGATCATGAATTCTATGCTTTATGTGATTTTGGTGCTAGTGTTTCCACGATTCCAAAGACTTTGTGTGATTTGTTAGGTTTCCGTGATTTTGATGATTGCTCTCTAAACTTGCACCTTGCGGATTCCACTAATAAGAAACCTATGGGAAGAATTAATGATGTTCTTATTGTTGCATATAGGAATTATGTGCCCGTAGATTTTATTGTTCTTGACATAGATTGCAATCCTTCATGTCCTATTATTCTTGGTAGACCTTTCCTTAGAACGATTGGTGCAATTATTGATATGAAGGAAGGAAATATTAGATTCCAATTTCCATTAAGGAAAGGCATGGAACACTTTCCTAGAAAGAAAATTAAGTTACCTTATGAATCTATTATGAGAGCCACTTATGGATTGCCTACCAAAGATGGCAATACATAGATCTATTCTTGCTTGTTATGCCTAGCTAGGGGCATTAAACGATAGCGCTTGTTGGGAGGCAACCCAATTTTATTTTTATTCCTTGATTTTTGCTCCTGTTTAGTAATAAATAATTTATCTAGACTCTGTTTTGGTTGTGTTTTTTGTGTTTAATTAGTGTTTGTGCCAAGTAGAACCGTTGGGAAGACTTGGGGAAAGTCTTGTTGAACTTGCTGTAAAAAACAGAAACTTTAGCGCTCACGAGAACTGATGTCATATTTATTTGGAGAGTTCTATTTAGTTAATTCTTTTTTAAGATGATTAATAGATAAACTCCTCACGTCCAGAAATTTATTTTAGAATTTTTGGGGTTCCATATCTTGCGCTATCTACAGATTACTACAGATTGTTCTGTTTTTGACAGATTCTGTTTTTCGTGTGTTGTTTGCTTATTTTGATGAATCTATGGCTAGTAAAATAGTTTATAAACCATAGAGAAGTTGGAATACAGTAGGTATAACACCAATATAAATAAAGAATGAGTTCATTACAGTACCTTGAAGTGGTCTTTTATTTTCTTTTGCTAACAGAGCTCACGAGATTTTCTACTTTAAGTTTTGTGTTGTGAAGTTTTCAAGTTTTGGGTAAAGATTTGATGGATTATGGAACAAGGAGTGGAAAGAGCCTAAGCTTGGGGATGCCCATGGCACCCCCAAGATAATCTAAGGACACCTAAAAGCCAAAGCTTGGGGATGCCCCGGAAGGCATCCCCTCTTTCGGCTACTTCTATCGGTACCTTTACTTGGAGCTATATTTTTATTTACCACATGATATGTGTTTTGCTTGGAGCGTCTTGTATGATTTGAGTCTTTGCTTGTTAGTTTACCACAATCATCCTTGTTGTACACACCTTTTGATAGAGCCATACATGATTTGGAATTTGTTAGATGATACGTCTCCGTCGTATCTATACTTTTTGATTGTTCCATGCCAATATTATTCAACTTTCATATACTTTTTGGCAACGTTTTATATTATTTTTGGGACTAACATATTGATTCAGTGCCCAGTGCCGGTTCCTGTCTGTTGCATGTTTTTGGTTTTGCAGAATATCGATATCAAACGGAGTCCAAACGGAATAAAAATGGACGGAGCTTATTTTTGGAAAATATGGAAAATTCGGAAGGAAAATCAACGCGAACCAGTGCCCGAGGTGGTCACGAGACAGGCCCCCCCTAGGGCACGCCCCTACCCTCGTGAGCCCACCAAAAGGCGGTTGACGCTCTTCTTTTTCTACAAGAAAGCTAATATTTGGAAAAAAATCACGGCGAAGGTTCTAGGCCAATCGGAGTTACGGATCTCCATATATACGCGAAATAGTGAAACAGAGCCAGGAGAGAACGCAGAACCAGAGAGAGACAGAGAGATAGATCCAATCTCGGAGGGGCTCTCGCCCCTCCCACGCCATGGGAGCCAAGGACCAGAGGGGAAACCCTTCTCCCATCTAGGGAGGAGGTCAAGGAAGAAGAAGAAGAAGAAGGAGGGCCCTCTCCCCCTCGCTTCCGGTGGCACCGGAGTGCCACCGGGGGCCATCATCATCACCGCGATCTTCACCAACAACTTCACCGCCATCATCACCAACTCTTCACCCCTCTATGCAGCGGTGTAACCTCTCTTTTACCCGCTGTAATCTCTACTTAAACATGGTGCTCAACGCTATATATTATTTCCCAATGATGTATGGCTATCCTATGATGTTTGAGTAGATCTGTTTTGTCCTAATGGCTATTTGATGATCGTGATTGGTTTGAGTTGTATGTTTTATTATTGGTGCTGTCCTATGGTGCTCTCCATGTCGCGCAAGCATGAGGGATTCCCGCTGTAGGGTTTACAATATGTTTATGATTTGCTTATGGTGGGTGGCGTGAGTGACAGAAGCACATGCCCAAGTAAGTAGGTTGTTTGCGTATGGGATAAAGGGGACTTGATGCTTTAATGATATGGTTGGGTTTTACCTTAATGAATCTTTAGTAGCTGCGGATGCTTGCTAGAGTTCCAATCATAAGTGCATATGATCCAAGTAGAGAAAGTATGTTAGCTTATGCCTCTCCCTCAAATAAAATTGCAATAATGATTATCGGTCTAGTTATCGATTGCCTAGGGACAAATAACCTTCTTGTTGACAAAAGATCTTTACTAAAACTAATTTAGTTGTGTCTTCATCTAAACAGCCCCTACTTTATATTTACTTGTTCTTTATTATCTTTCATACCTATCCAACAAACCCTACAAAGTACTTCTAGTTTCATACTTGTTTCCGGTAAAGCGAACGTCAAGTGTGCGTAGAGTTGTATCGGTGGTCGATAGAACTTGAGGGAATATTTGTTCTACCTTTAGCTCCTCGTTGGTTTCGACACTCTTACTTATCGAAAGAGGCTACAATTGATCCCCTATACTTGTGGGTTATCAAGACCTTTTTCTGGCGCCGTTGCCGGGGAGCAATAGCGTGGGGTGAATATTCTCGTGTGTGCTTGTTTGCTTTATCACTAAGTAATTTTTATTTGCTGTTCTTAGTTGTTTTCTATCTTTAGTTATGGGTAGGAAATGCAAAATACAAAAAAAATTAGTTGTACCTACTGAACCAATTGTTGAAGAACCAATCAAAATCTATCACACTGTTGAAGCTTATTACTTGGATCATCTTCGATCCCTTTGTGCTCATGCCGAAACCCCAACTAGCTTAGTTGAGGGAAAATCTTTAGATGAACATACTTGTTATGTGCGACACCGTATATCTGAAAAAGGGAAACTATTATGGGGTCAAATTCAACGTTTGCAATGCTATTCTTGGAATTTATGTGAAATATATGATTTTACTTGTTGTTCTGAAAACCCTAAGAAACACCTTCCCTACCAATGTGAGTTTATTGATAATGGAATCTTATCTTCATATGCTAAGGGTGTTTATAATTACTATGATGTTCAACAAATTGAAGAATTTGTTGCTTTTAAGGGTGCTTTTGAAATTGCTTCTTTGATTGAAAAGTATGATGCTACTCTTCGCAAATCTGAAAAGTTTGCCATATTTAAATATTTCTATGATAATTATGCTTCTAATGCCTTTGTTAAACCATATATTGAGTACTACTCCGCTGTCCAAGAAGAGACTAATATTTTGCAAGAGTCTATGGAAGAAGAAATTGATGAAACTGTGAGCTCATTGGATGAAAAAGATGATGAGGAGAGCGAAGAACAAAAGGAGGAAGAGCAGATTAGCTACCCGTGCCCACCTTCTAATGAGAGTAACTCTTCAACTCATACATTTTTTAATTTCCCTTCGTGCTTACCGAAGGATGATTGCTACGATGATTGTTATGATCCCTTTGATTCTCTTGAAATAACCCTTTTTGATGATGCTTGTGGCCAAGATGCCAATATGAATTATGCTTATGGAGATGAACTTGTTATAGTTCCTTATGTTAAACATGAAATTGTTGCTATTGCACCCACACATGATAGTCCTATTATCTTTTTAAATTCTCCCGACTACACTATATCGGAGAAGTTTGCACTTATTAAGGATTATATTGATGGGTTGCCTTTTACCACTACACATGATGATTTTGATGAATATAATATGCATGTGCTTGCTGCTCCTACTTGTAATTATTATGAGAGAGGAACTATATCTCCACCTCTCTATGTTTCCAATACGATAAAATTGCAAGAAACTGTTTATACTATGCATTGGTCTTTACTTTGTGTGCATGTATTGTTCTTTTATGACATGCCAATGCATAGGAAGAGAGTTAGACTTCGTTGTTACATGATATATTTTACTTTGTGCTCACTACTAAATTACAAATCATTGTTAATTAAAATTGGCTTTGATATACCTTGGGATCCGGGTGGATTCACTACTCGAGCACTATATGCCTAGCTTAATAGCTTTAAAGAAAGCGCTGCCAGGGAGACAACCCGGAAGTTTTAGAGAGTCATTTATTTCTGTTTAGTGATTTCATATATTTTAAAAACAACAAAAATAAAGAGGGGAACCCAAAACTTTTTCAAAAAGGAAAGTGAAAGTAAGAAAGACAAGCACTATTGAAGTGGGAGAGCTCCTTGAACTTTGTTCATGCTCACTGAAACTTTGTGAATCTTGATGACAGAAACTGTTCAACAAAAATAATTATCCCCTTGTACAATTCCATTGTATTATAAAAATAATGTGCCAAGGTTTGCCTTTAGGATGTTTACATTCGCTTGATGGTTTGTATGGTGCAGGACAGAAAATTTGGCTGTAGTGCGTGATTTTACATTTTTAGATGGAACGTCAAATGGTTCTGATTATTTTTGCACTGTCTTCCTATACAAATTGTTTATTTTTCCTAATTTTTGTAGAATTTTTCAAGTAACATAAGTATGGTGAATGTTCAGATTGCTATGGACTGTTCTGTTTTAGACAGATTCTGTTTTTGATGCATAGTTTGCTTGTTTTGATGAACCTATCAATTTATATCAGTGGATTAAGCCATGAAAAAATTATATTACAGTAGACACAATGCAAAAAAAATATGAATTGGTTTGCAACGGTACTTAGAGTAGTGATTTGCTTTATTATACTAACGGATCTTACCGAGTTTTCTGTTGAAGTTTTGTGTGGATGAAGTGTTCGATGATTGAGAAGGTTTCGATGTGAGAAGAAGGAAGAGAGGCAAGAGCTCAAGCTTGGGGATGCCCGAGGCACCCCAAGTAAATATTCAAGGAGACTCAAGCGTCTACGCTTGGGGATGCTGGGGAGGCATCCCCTCTTTCTTCAACAAATATCGGTATGTTTTCGGATTCGTTTCGTTCATGCGATATGTGCAAGTCTTGGAGCGTCTTTTGCATTTAGGTTTTTATTTTTTTATGCACCATGATGGTATGAGATGGTCCTTGTTTATTTATAGAATGCTCTTTACACTTCACTTATATATTTTGAGTATGGCTTTATAGAATGCTTCATGTGCTTCACTTATATCATTTGAAGTTTGGATTGCCTGTTTCTCTTCACTTAGACAACCGCCATTTGTAGAATGCTCTTTTTCTTCACTTATACTTGTTAGAGCGGGGGCATATCTTTTGTATAAGGAATTAAACTCTCATGCTTCACTTATATCTATTTAGAGAGATGACATAAACTTGGTTAGTCATAAAATCCTACATAAACTTGTAGATCGCTGAATATGATATGTTTGATTCCTTGCAATAGTTTTGGGATATAAAGATGGTGATATTAGAGTCATGCTAGTCGAGTAATTGTGAAATTGAGAAATACTTGTGTTGAGGTTTGCAAGTCCCGTAGCATGCACGTATGGTGAACCGTTATGTAACAAAGTCGGAGCATGAGGTGTTTATTGATTGTCTTCCTTATGAGTGGCGGTCGGGGACGAGCGATGGTCTTTTCCTACCAATCTATCCCCCTTGGAGCATGCGCGTAGTACTTTGTTTCGATGACTAATAGATTTTTGCAATAAGTACGTGCGTTCTTTATGACTAATGTTGAGTCCATGGATTATACGCACTCTCACCCTTCCACCATTGCTAGCCTCCCTAGTACCGCGCAACTTTCGCCGGTACCATAAACCCACCATATACCTTCCTCAAAACAGCCACCATACCTACCTATTATGTCATTTCCATAGCCATTCCGAGATATATTGACATGCAACTTTCCACCATCTAGCTCATCATGACACATTCATCATTGTCATATTTCTTAGCATGATCATGTTGTCGACATAGTATTTGTGGCAAAGCCACTGTTCATAATTCTTTCATACTTGTCACTCTTGATTCATTGCATATCCCGGTACACCGCCGGAGGCATTCATATAGAGTCATATCTTTGTTCTAGTATCGAGTTGTAATATTGAGTTGTAAGTAAATAGAAGTGTGATGATCATCATTCAATAGAGCATTGTCCCAACAACAACAACAAAAAAGAGAGAAAGTCCATAAAAAAGAAAGGCCAAATAAAAAATAAAGGCCAAATAAAAAAGGAAGGCCAAATAAATAAAAAAAATAAAAAAATTTAAAGGGACAATGCTACTATCCTTTTTCCACACTTGTGCTTCAAAGTAGCACCATGTTCTTCATATAGGGAGTCTCTTGAGTTATCACTTTCATATACTAGTGGGAATTTTCATTATAGAACTTGGCTTGTATATTCCGATGATGGGCTTCCTCAAATGCCCGAGGTCTTCATGAGCAAGCAAGATGGATGCACACCCACTTAGTTTCAGTTAGAGCTTTCATACACTTATAACTCTAGTGCATCCATTGCATGGCAATCCCTACTCACATTGATATCTATTGATGGGCATCTCCATAGCCTGTTGATACGCCTAGTTGATGTGAGACTATCTTCTCCTTTTTGTCTTCTCCACAACCACCATTCTATTCCACCTATAGTGCTATGTCCATGGCTCACACTCATGTATTGCGTGGAAGTTGAAAAGGTTTGAGAACGTCAAAAGTATGAAACAATTGCTTGGCTTGTCATTGGGGTTGAGCATGATGTGAATGCTTTGTGTGGTGAAGATGGAGCATAGCCAGACTATATGATTTTGTAGGCATGAGCTTTCTTTGGCTTGAGCATGAGCAGGAATTAAGCTTGGGGATGCTGATACGTCTCCGTCGTATCTATAATTTTTTATTGTTCCATGCTAATATTATTCAACTTTTATATACTTTTTGGCAACTTTTTATATTATTTTTGGGACTAACATATTGATCCAGTGCCCAGTGCCAGTTCCTGTCTGTTGCATGTTTTTGGTTTCGCAGAATATCCATATCAAAGGAGTCCAAACGGGATAAAAACAGACGAAGCTTATTTTTGGAAAATATGGAAAATTCAGAAGGAAAATCAACGCGAACCAGTGCCTGAGGGGGTCACGAGACAGGGGGCGCCCCCCCTAGGGCGTGCCCCCTACCCTCGTGAGCCCACCAAAAGGCGGTTGATGCTCTTCTTTTGCCGCAAGAAAGATAATATTCGGAAAAAAACACGGCGAAGGCTTCAGGCCAATCGGAGTTACGGATCTCTATATATACGCAAAACGGTGAAACATGCCAGGAGAGAACGCAGAACCAGAGAGAGACAGGGAGATAGATCCAATCTCGGAGGGGCTCTCGCCCCTCCCACGCCATGGGAGCCAAGGACCAGAGGGGAAACCCTTCTCCCATCTAGGGAGGAGGTCAAGGAAGAAGAAGAAGAAGGGGGGACCTCTCCCCCTCACTTCCGGTGGCACCGGAGTGCCACCGGGGGCCATCATCATCACCGCGATCTTCACCAACAACTTCACCGCCATCATCACCAACTCTTCACCCCTCTATGCAGCGGTGTAACCTCTCTTTTACCCGTTGTAATCTCTACTTAAACATGGTGCTCAACACTATATATTATTTCCCAATGATGTATGGCTATCCTATGATGTTTGAGTAGATCTGTTTTGTCCTAATGGCTATTTGATGATCGTGATTGGTTTGAGTTGTATGTTTTATTATTGGTGCTGTCCTATGGTGCTCTCCGTGTCGCGTAAGTGTGAGGGATTCCCGCTGTAGTGTTTGAAATATGTTTATGATTTGCTTATGGTGGGTGGCGTGAGTGATAGAAGCACAGACCCGAGTAAGTAGGTTGTTTGCGTATGGGATAAAGGGGACTTGATGCTTTAATGCTATGGTTGGGTTTTACCTTAATGAATCTTTAGTAGTTGTGGATGCTTGCTAGAGTTCCAATCATAAGTGCATATGATCCAAGTAGAGAAAGTATGTTAGCTTATGCCTCTCCCTCAAATAAAATTGCAATAATGATTACCGGTCTAGTTATCGATTGCCTAGGGACAAATAACCTTCTTGTTGACAAAAGCTCTTTACTAAAACTAATTTAGTTGTGTCTTCATCTAAACAGCCCCTACTTTATATTTACTTCATCTTTATTATCTTGCATACCTATCCAACAAACCCTACAAAGTACTTCTAGTTTCATACTTGTTTCCGGTAAAGCGAACTTCAAGTGTGCGTAGAGTTGTATCGGTGGTCGATAGAACTTGAGGGAATATTTGTTCTACCTTTAGCTCCTCATTGGGTTCGACACTCTTACTTATCTAAAGAGGCTACAATTGATCCCCTATACTTGTGGGTTATCATTAGAATACTCTATGTGCTTCGCTTATATCTTTTGAGTTATATAATTTTGCTCTAGTACTTCACTTATATCATTTTAGAGCATGGTGGTGGATTTGTTTTATAGAAACTATTGATCTCTCATGCTTCACTTAGATTATTTTGAGAGTCTTAAATAGCATGGTAATTTGCTTAAAATCCTAATATGCTTGGTATACAAGATTAATAATAAAACTTTCTTATAATTGTGTTGAATACTATGATAAGTTCGATACTTGATAATTGTTTTGAGATATAGAGATGGTGATATTAAAGTCATGCTAGTTGAGTACTTGTGAATTTGAGAAATACTTGTGTTGAAGTTTGTGATTCCCGTAGCATGCACGTATGGTGAACCGTTATGTGATGACATCGGAGCATGATTTATTTTTTGATTGCCTTCCTTATGAGTGGCGGTCGAGGACGAGTGATGGTCTTTTCCTACCAATCTATCCCCCTAGGAGCATGCACGTAATACTTTGCTCTGATAAGTTTTAGATTTTTGCAATAAGTATATGAGTTCTTTATGACTAATGTTGAGTCCATGGATTATACGCACTCTCACCCTTCCACCTTTGCTAGCCTCTCTAATAACGCGCACCTTTCGCTGATATCATACACCCACCATATACCTTCCTCAAAACAGCCACCATACCTACCAATTATGGCATTTCCATAGCCATTCCGAGATATATTGCCATGCAACTTTCCACCGTTCCGTTTATTATGACACACTCCATGATTGTCATATTGCTTAGCATGATCATGTAGTTGACATCGTTTTGTGGCAAAGCCACCATTCATAATTCTTTCATACATGTCACTCATGAGTCATATTGCATATCCCAGTACACCGCCGGAGGCATTCATATAGAGTCATATTTTGTTCTAAGTATCGAGTTGTAATTGTTGAGTTGTAAGAAAAATAAAAGTGTGATGATCATCATTATTAGAGCATTGTCCCAGTGAGGAGAGGATGATGGAGACTATGATTCCCCCACAAGTCGGGATGAGACTTCAGACAAAAAATGAAAAAAAGAAAAGAAAGAAAAGAGGCCATATAAAAAAAGAGAAAAGTCCCAAATAAATAAAAAAATATGAGAGAAAAAGAGAGAAGGGACAATGTTACTATCCTTTTACCACACTTGTGCTTCAAAGTAGCACCATGATCTTCATAGTAGAGAGTCTCTCATGTTATCACTTTCATACACAAGTGGGAATCTTTCATTATAGAACTTGGCTTGTATATTCCAATGATGGGCTTCCTCAAATTGCCCTAGGTCTTCATGAGCAAGCAAGTTGGATGCACACCCACTTAGTTTCTTTTTTAGCTTTCATATACTTATAGCTCTAGTGTATCCGTTGCATGGCAATCCCTACTCACTCACATTGATATATATATTGATGGGCATCTCCATAGCCCATTGATACACCTAGTTGATGTGAGACCATCTTCTCCCTTTTTGTCTTCTCCACAACCACCACTCTATTCCACCTATAGTGCTATATCCATGGCTCACGCTCATGTATTGCCTGAAGATTGAAAAAGTTTTGAGAACGTCAAAAGTATGAAACAATTGCTTGGCTTGTCATCGGGGTTGTGTATGATTTAAATATTTTGTGTGGTGAAGATAGAGCATAGCCAGACTATATGATTTTGTAGGCATAACTTTCTTTAGCCATGTTATTTTGAGAAGACATAATTGCTTTGTTGGTATGCTTGAAGTATTATTATTATGTCAATATGAACTTTTGTCTTGAATCTTTCGGATCTGAATATTCATAACACCATTAAGAAGAATTACATTAAAATTATGCCAAGTAGCACTCCACATCAAAAATTCTGTTTTTATCATTTACCTACTCGAGGACGAGCAGGAATTAAGCTTGGGGATGCTCAATACGTCTCCAACGTATCTATAATTTTTTATTGCTCCATGCTATATTATCTATTGTTTTGGACATTATTGGGCCTTATTATCCACTTTTATATTATTTTTGGGACTAACCTATTAACCAGAGGCCCAGCCCAGAATTGCTGTTTTTTGCCTGCTTTAGGGGTTCGAAGAAAAGGAATATCAAACAGAGTCCAAACGGAATGAAACCTTCGGTACGTGATTTTCTCAACGAATAAGACCAGAGAGACTTGGACCCTACGTCAAGAAATAAAACAGGAGGCCACGAGGTAGGGGGCGCACCTGCCTACCCTAGGCGCGCCCTCCACCCTCGTGGGCCCCATGTTGCTCCACCGACGTAGTCCTTCCTCCTATATATATCCACGTACCCCTAAACAATCAGAACAGGAGCCAAAACCCTAACTCCACCACCGTTACTTTCTGTATCCACGAGATCCCATCTTGGGGCCTGTTCCGGAGCTCCGCTGGAGGGGGCATCGATCATGGAGGGCTTCTACATCAACACCATAGCCTCTCCGATGAAGTGTGAGTAGTTCACCTCAGACCTACGGGTCCATAGTTAGTAGCTAGATGGCTTCTTATTTCTTTTTGGATCTCAATACAATGTTCTCCCCCTCTCTTGTGGAGATCTATTCGATGTAATCTTCTTTTTGCGGTGTGTTTGTTGAGACCGATGAATTGTGGGTTTATGATCAAGTCTATCTATGAATAATATTTGAATCTTCTCTGAATTCTTTTATGTATGATTGGTTATCTTTGCAAGTCTCTTCGAATTATCAATTTGGTTTGGCCTACTAGATTGATCTTTCTTGCAATGGGAGAAGTGCTTAGCTTTGGGTTCAACCTTGTGGTGTCCTTCCCCGGTGACAGTAAGGGCAGCAAGGCACGTATTGTATTGTTGCCATCGAGGATAACAAGATGGGGTTTTCATCATATTGCATGCGTCTATCCTCTACATCATGTCATCTTGCTTAAGGTGTTACTCTATTTTTAACTTAATACTCTAGATGCATGCTGGATAGCTGTCGATGAGTGGAGTAATAGTAGTAGATGCAGGCAGGAGTTGGTCTACTTGTCTCAGACGTGATGCCTATATACATGATCACACGTAGATATTCTCATAACTATGCTCAATTCTGTCAATTGCTCAACAGTAATTTGTTCACCCACCGTAGAATACTTATGCTCTCGAGAGAAGCCACTAGTGAAACCTATGGCCCCTGGCTCTATCTTCATCATTTTGATCTCCTACTACTTAGTTATTTCCTTTGCTATTTACTTTGCCTTTATTTTACTTTGCATCTTTTATCATAAAAATACCAAAAATATTATCTTATCATATCTATCAGATCTCACTCTCGTAAGTGGCCTTATAGGGACTGACAACCCCTATTTGCGTTGGTTGCGAGGATTTATTTGTTTTGTGCAGGTGCGAGGGACTTGCACGTAGCCTCCTGATACGTCTCCGTCGTATCTACTTTTCCAAACACTTTTGCCCTTGTTTTGGACTCTATCTTGTATGATTTGAATGGAACTAACCCGGACTGACGCTGTTTTCAGCAGAATTACCATGGTGTTGTTTTATGTGCAGAAAAAATATATTCTCGGAATGACCTGAAACTCGACGAGAGGTCTTAGAAAAAATAATAAAAAATCCTCGCCAAATATGAAGACCAGGGGGCCCACACCCTTTCCACGAGGGTGGGGGGCGCGCCCCCTACCTCGTGGGCCCCCTGTTGACCCTCCGACGCCAACTCCAACTCTATATATTTGCTTTCGGAGAGAAAAAAATCAGAGAGAAGAAATCATCGCGTTTTACGATACGGAGCCGCCGCCAAGTGTCGTGGATCTAAGTCTGACAATAGAGTGGGGGTAGGTATGGAGAGGCAAGGTCCTAGCTATGGAGAGGCTGTAAACACAAGAGATGTACGAGTTCAGGCCCTTCTTGGAGGAAGTAAAAGCCCTATGTCTCGGAGCCCGGAGGCGGTCGAGTGGATTATGTGTATATGGATTACAAGGTGCCGAACCCTTCTGCCTGTGGAGGGGGGTGGCTTATATAGAGTGCGCCAGGACCCCAGCCAACCCACGTAATGAAGGGTTTAAGGTACATTAAGTCCGGGGCGTTACTGGTAAGGTCCCACATAAAGTGTCTTTACTATCATAAAGTCTACTTAATTACAGACCGTTGCAGTGCAGAGTGCCTCTTGACCTTCCGGTGGTCGAGTGAGTCTTCGTGGTCGAGTCCTTCAAGTCAGTCGAGTGAGTCCCTCGTAGGTCGACTGGAAGGTGATCTCTTCTAAGGGTGTCCTTGGGCAGGGTACTTAGATCAGGTCCGTGACCCTACCCTAGGTACATGACTCCATCATTAGCCCCCGAATGGATTGAGGCTTGAGTGATGAAGGAGTTGATGCTGTTTCTGATTAGCCTTCGCATACTGGTCGTGCGTTGTTTTGAACCAAAAAATCTCTTTGTTGATAGTGAGCAACTTTTCTTCAGTCGACTCGACCCATTCTTTTCCTTCGTCGAGTGATCTTTTGGACTTCGCCGATTTCCGAGCGACGGATCGCAGGAAATCCCGCGTTTGGCAGACCGATCTGCCGTTCGCGGATTCCGCGGGATGCGAAATTTGGGGAAGCGCGCGAAGCGGGGCGGACCGCGGTGTTCGGACAGGACAGGGCATAGACGCCTCGATCCCCGCGCCGCTTTTTTCGCCACGTATCACGTCCGCGTAACTGTTCAGGATATGATTAGATCGACCGGGCCCACCTGTCATCCACTCGGAAGGGATCTTATAAATGCGCCTGGCGAGGGTTTTTTTGAACAGTGCCTCAGCATTCTCTCTCTGCTCCCTTCGTCTCCGCCCAACGCGCTCGCTCTCGCCTCCACACAACTTCCCCTCGCGCGTCCCGCCGACAGCCATGGTCAAGGAGAAGACGGCGGCGTTGGAACGTGCGAAGAAGGCGTCGGCGACGGAGAAGGCGAAGGGGAGATCCACCAGTCATGGCGGGTCTTCGTCTAGATCTCGCCTGCCGAAAGGCTGGGTCCAGGGGGATTGGATCCAGTCGACCATCACGGAGAAGGATCTCCTCGACATGGGCAACGAGGGCCTGATCCCTCATGGAGCCGCGAGGCTTCCGGGGAAAGAGTGGCAGCCCCAGCCGGAAGAGGGTGAGTGCATGCTTCTGGCTACCCATGTCGACCGCGGATTTTCTTTGCCGCCGAGCATTTTCTTCCGTGGTTTCTTGAACTTCTTTGGAGCGCAACTCCACCACTTCACCCCGAATTCTATCGCCTATCTTGCCGCGTTTGTGTCCATGTGTGAGAGTTTCCTGGGTTGTCGACCGCATTGGGGTTTGTTCAAGAACATATTCACGTGTCGCTCTCAGACCGTGAAGAAGGCGAGCCCAGGTGACGAAAAAACCCGAGTTGTCCAAATGTGTGGGGGTCTGGGGATCCAGGTGAGGAACAAGAGCACCTTCCCAGCCATGACATTTCCCGAGTCAGTCAGAGGCTGGCAGTCGACCTGGTTCTACTGCCAGGATCAGTCGACGCCGGGGCAGTCGAGTGGACTCCCTCAGTTCACCATGGGCCGAGTGAGCAAGCCCTCCTCTCTGAAGGTGATTCCGGAGGAGAAAGCTGACGTGAAGATGCTGATGGAGCGTGTAGTTCAGTTGGTTCGGGAGGGAGTGACGGGTATGGATCTCCTGGAGGTTTTTCTTAGGCGTCGTATCCAGCCTCTTCAGTTCCGGAGCCATTGCATGTGGTTGTACTGCGGGACTGAAGATGTGACTCGGGTCAATCCAGAAGCAGTCGACGATGCCACTCTGGAAAGGTGGATGGCCGCTGTTACTGGGAACAAGGATAACCCTCGCGGAGCCAGAAGGGTTCCTCCACTCGACTGCCACAGTGATCCAAACAAGGTATGTCTGCTCCACTTCCCATTGTATTCTTGTCACATTTATTTCTGTTTTCTCTGCCGATCGGTCGACTGATCTTTGTCTTGATGTCTATCAGGCCCTCACTGAGCTGTACTCGATGCCCAATGGAGCACAGGCTCCGACTGAGGAGGGAGAAGCGAGCGGGGGCGAGAGCCAGGAGGAGGAGTGGGACTCGGACGCCGCTGAGGATGATGATGATGACGATGACGATGAAGATGATGATGATGATGATGAGGACGAAGAAGAGGAGGAGGAGGAGGTCGCACCATCGCGCTTGGAAAGGCGGTCGAAACTTGTCCATGACCCTGCGACTGAACGTGGCAAGGGGGTTGCGACTGTTACACAGTCGACCAAGCGCCCTCGGACCACCTCTCCGGCGCCGACTGAAAAGGCGTCGAAGCAGCCCAGGGCGGCCCCGTCAAAGCCGACCAAGCTCCTGCCGAAGATGAAGGTGTCCATCCCCACCATATCAGGGTAATCATGCTGCTTAAGTCTTCTTGTTTTGTGCGAACTTTATCTTGGTTGGCGCTGGAGTTAGTCGACTGATTCTTTGGAGTTGCAGTGCTGCTACTTCTGAGACCTCAGCCCAGGCTGACGACCATGAGATGGAGGACGCAGCAACCTCAAAACCTGGTACTATACTCTTAACACCGTTTCTAGTCGACTGACTCATGATCTCTAATTCTGATTCTTTTCTGTAGCTCCATCCAATGTTGTTATCACTCTCCCTGATGATGATGAAGATGAGGAACCGCTGAAGCCCAGAAGGAGTAGGAAAGCGTCTGCCAGCAGGGTGTCCCAGGATGTGACGGTGCCTGAGACTCTGGTCACGGAGGAGGAGAACACCACTCGACACATTGTGTCCTTTGCAGATCCACTGACGAGTGCTCTGCAGCCCTCCCTCTTCACGACGCACCACGTCCCAGAGGACCAAGCTGGCGCCACGAAGGAGGCGATACGCCGGGCAGGGATCATGATGGAGCAGTTGAAGACCATCCGGGATGCGAGCCAGGCAGCTTACGATGCCAGTTCCGCCCTTCAAAGCAATGTTCAGGTCAGTCGACCACCGCTTGCTTTCTTTCCAGAATTTATAGTAATCACCCACTGGGTGTGTCGATTTAAACTCCGCGATAGCGGGGGCACGCTGAGTGCACCCGCTGGGTGTAGTCCCCAAGGCTAAGGTCGACTGCTGGCAGTCGGCCTTAGGCTTTATAAGTTCAGTCTTTCCGTCATTCGACTATGGCGAATGGATTTCGCAAACCGGTGGGGGCACACTGAGTGCACCCACTGGGTGTAGTCCCCAAGGCTAAGGTCGACTGCTGGCAGTCGGCCTTAGGCTTTATAAGTTCAGTCTTTCCGTCATTCGACTATGGCGACTGGATTTCGCAAACCGGTGGGGGCACGCTGAGTGCACCCACTGGGTGTAGTCCCCGAGACTGTGGTCGACTGCTTGCAGTCGATTACAGTCTTAAAGAATACATCTTTTTTTTTGAGGTCGACTGGTCGACTCTGTCTTCAACAGGATTAGTGGGGGCACGCTGAGTGCACCCACTGGGTGTAGTCCCCGAGACTACGGTCGAATGCTTGTATTCGGCTGTAGTCTTAGAAACGCATGATTTTTCCTTTTCCACTCGGAAGTGAATTATCTTTGACATTTAGTCGATTGATTCTTCCCAGAGATCCTGTGACCTTGCGGCTCGCTACACTGAGCTGGAAAACAAGCACATTCAGCTCGAGCTGGATTTGAAGCTGGCTCGGGAGAATCTGACGAAGGCAAAGGAGGAGACCAAAGGTATGTTTGGTGAGACCTCGACGACTGCTTTTTCCCTTTATTTGTTTCAAAATATGATCTTGCTGTAACTTGCAGGTAAGGTGAAGGAGGCCCAACAGAAAAAAGACCTTGAACTAGCTGAGAAGATCAAGCTTGTTGACGAGAAGTTAGCTTCAGTCACCAAGCTTGAACAAGAAAATACCAATCTGAAAGCTGCTCTTGGGAAGAAAAATGATCTGGAGGCCTTCCTGAGTGGTCTTGCCGAGAAGCTGTTCCTTATGCTTGAAGGTAAACCTTTATGCTCAACAATCATTTTCAACTGTAATTTTTCCATTCGACCATTGCCTTGACTCGGTGATCGCCCTTGCAGAATTTTGTCAAGACTTAGTAGAAGAGACTAGCCGGCTGGAACCAAACCTTGACCCCGTCAATTCTCCGGTGAACGACGAAGTTGCTATGAATGTTTTCCGACTGGAGTCCCGTGTTGCAGCTGTCGTGGACTATCTTGCAAGGCTGAAGGTCGCCACATCTCGCATCGACTCAACGCTCTGGCCCAGGGAGACACTCCAGCACGACCTCGAGTCGCTGATGGCTCGCTTGAACACGGTCCCTGGTCGAGTGCAGGAGTGGAAAAAGTCCTCGGCTCGGTGCGGTGCAGATGTTGCTCTGTGTCTAGCCCGAGTCCACTGCAAAGATGCACGAGAAGACAAGCTGGCGGCCCTCTGGGTGGACAACACCAAGAAACACGACTTCAGGTCCTTTATGGAAACTTTCATTGCTGCTGCCACTCGGATCGCAGATGGAATTGATCTTGATGAATTTGTTGCACCTTCCAGCCCTCCACAGGAGGGGTAAAAAACTTCTTTTAAGCTCGACGTTTTAAATTTGCCTCGGTATGCCGAGTGGGGTTGTAACCGATAAACCTTAACAGGCTTAGCGCCTGAGCACTTTCGGTTCCTTTAGGTATCGTTCCGAACTTGAATTTGATGTTTGAACATGATTGCTTTTGGCTTGAAATGTCTTTTGCAGGTTCAAAGCAAGACGCTCACTGCAGTCGACTTATTCCTTAATCCACTTAGGCGAGCACTGGGCTGCAGCTAAGCCCCCGAGTGAGAGGTTTGCTCTTCACTCGGTAGGATTTTTATATCTTAGGCGAGCACTATGCTGCAGCTAAGCCCCCCGAGTGAGAGGTTTGCTCTTCACTCGGTAGGATTTTTATATCTTAGGCGAGCACTGGGCTGCAGCTAAGCCTCCGAGTGAGAGGTTTGCTCTTCACTCGGTAGGATTTCTATATCTTAGGCGAGCACTGGGCTGCAGCTAAGCCCCCGAGTGAGAGGTTTGCTCTTCACTCGGTAGGATTTCTATATCTTAG
>NC_041388.1:87622290-87645052 GCF_002162155.2 Triticum dicoccoides
GACTGCAGCTAAGCCTCCGAGTGAGAGGTTTGCTCTCCACTCGGTAGGATTTTTATATCTTAGGCGAGCACTGGGCTGCAGCTAAGCCCCCGAGTGAGAGGTTTGCTCTTCACTCGGTAGGATTTCTATATCTTAGGCGAGCACCGGGCTGCAGCTAAGCCTCCGAGTGGAAGTCTGGCTTACCACTTGGTAGGATTTTGATAACTTAGGCGAGTACTTGGACTGCATCTAAGCCTCCGAGTGGAAGTCTGGCTTACCACTTGGTAGGATTTTTATAACTTAGGCGAGTACTTGGACTGCAGCTAAGCCTCCGAGTGGAAGTCTGGCTTACCACTCGGTAGGATTTTTATAACTTAGGCGAGTACTTGGACTGCAGCTAAGCCTCCGAGTGGAAGTCTGGCTTACCACTCGGTAGGATTTTGATAACTTAGGCGAGTACTTGGACTGCAGCTAAGCCTCCGAGTGGAAGTCTGGCTTACCACTCGGTAAGATTTTTATATCTTAGGCGAGTACTTGGACTGCAGCTAAGCCTCCGAGTGGAAGTCTGGCTTACCACTCGGTAGGATTTTATTTAATCTTAGGCGAAACGGATTCGCAGCTAAGCCTCCGAGTGGGAGTCTGGCTCATCACTCGGTAAGGATTTTTACAAACTTAGGCGAAACGGATTCGCGGCTAAGTCACCCACTGAGGGGAAAATTTTAAAAATAAAAAGTGACAAAAATTATAGAGGAACTATGACACTATTATTTTGAAATCCATGAACTACAGGAGTACTTTATTGCAACTCATCCGAGTGATAAACTTAAGTGTAAAATGGGCGGAGTAGTTCCGCGTTCCAAGCTCGAGGCTCGTCGATATTATGTTCGACGTTGTAAAGACGGTACGCCCCATTGTGAAGAACTTTGGTGACGATGAAGGGTCCTTCCCAAGAAGGAGCAAGCTTGTGATGTTTCTTCTGATCCACTCGGAGAACTAAATCTCCTTCCTGGAAGGCTCGACCCCTCACATTTCTGGCGTGGAAACGACGCAAATCTTGTTGGTAGATGGTCGATCGGATCAGAGCCATCTCCCTTTCTTCCTCTAAAAGGTCGACTGCGTCCTGCCGCGCTTGTTCAGCTTCTGCTTCGTTGTAGATCTCAACTTGAGGAGCATTGTGGAGAAGATCACTCGGCAAGACTGCTTCAGCTCCGTAGACCAAGAAGAATGGAGTTCTTCCGGTCGACCGATTAGGTGTGGTCCGCAGTCCCCAAAGCACCGAGGGAAGTTCGTCGACCCAAGCTCCAGCTGCATGCTTGAGATCACGCATCAGTCGGGGTTTCAATCCCTTGAGAATCAGGCCATTGGCTCGCTCTGCTTGTCCATTCGTCTGCGGATGGGCGACCGAAGCGTAGTCGACTCGTGTGCCTTGAGAGTTGCAGAAATCCCTGAATTCTTCCGAGTCAAAGTTCGACCCATTATCCGTAATGATGTTGTGCGGGACTCCATATCTGAATATCAGTTCCCTGATGAAGCTAACAGCAGCACCGGCGTCAAGGTTCTTGATTGGTTTAGCCTCAATCCACTTGGTGAACTTGTCGACTGCCACCAGTACATGCGTGAAGCCACTTCGCCCTGTTCTCAAAGGACCGACCATGTCCAACCCCCATACTGCGAAAGGCCAGACGAGTGGAATGGTCTTCAGAGCTGATGCAGGCTTGTGCGACATATTCGAGTAGAACTGACATCCCTCGCACTTATCCACTATTTCCTTTGCCATCTCATTCGCTTTTGGCCAGTAAAATCCGGCTCGGTATGCTTTGGCCACGATGGTCCGAGAGGACGCATGATAACCACAGGTTCCCGAGTGGATATCATTAAGGATGATTCGACCTTCTTCTGGTGTTATGCACTTCTGACCAACTCCAGTCGCGCTTTCTCTATATAACTGTCCTTTGATTAAGGTAAAGGCTTTAGATCGACGGACGATCTGTCGAGCCTCTTCCTCATCCTCCGGAAGCTCTTTTCTCAGGATATACGCGATATACGGAACTGTCCAGTCGGGGATGACCACCAAGACCTCCATGACCAAGTCGACCACTGCTGGGACTTCAACCTCAGTCGGATCTGTGGCACTCTTGGGCTGTGGAGCTTCTTCGGTGAAAGGATCTTCTTTGACTGACGGAGTGTGTATATGCTCCAAGAACACACCACTCGGAATGGCTCCTCTCTTGGAACCTATCTTTGCTAGATCATCAGCTGCTTGATTTTTCAGTCGGGGTATATGATGGAGCTCCAACCCCTCGAACTTCTTTTCCAGCTTCCTCACTGCACTGCAGTATCCAGTCATGGCTGGGCTTCTCACATCCCACTCCTTCATCACTTGGTTGACCACTAAATCTGAATCGCCATAGACCATCAGGCGACGGACGCCGAGTGAAATGGCCATGCGCAATCCGTATAAGAGGGCCTCATACTCTGCCTCATTGTTAGAGGAATCAAAGTGAATCTGGAGCACATATCTGAGCTTATCTCCTCTGGGGGAAACCAGGACAACCCCAGCACTGGAACCATTCAACATCTTAGAGCCATCAAAAAACATGGTCCAATGCTCCGAGTGAACTTCAGTTGGCTGCTGCTGTTCAATCCACTCGGCGAGGAAATCTGCTATTGCCTGGGACTTAATGGCTTTCTTTGCCTCAAACTTGATATCAAGGGGAAGAAGTTCAATCGCCCATTTCGCCACTCGACCAGTTGCATCTCTGTTGTGCAAAATCTCTGATAGTGGAGCGTCACTGACGACTGTGATGGAATGATCAGAGAAATAATGAGCAACCTTCTTTGTGGTCATGTATATTCCATACACAAGCTTCTGATAATGAGGATATCTCTGCTTGGATGGAGTCAAGACTTCAGAACAATAATACACTGGGCGCTGAACTTTGAAAGCTTCTCCTTCTTCTTCCCGCTCGACCGTAAGCACAGTACTGACGACTTGTCCTGTGGCTGCGATATAAAGCAACAGAGGCTCTTTGCTGATTGGAGCAGCAAGCACCGGCTGGGTGGAGAGCAGAGCTTTTAGCTCGGCAAACGCTGCATCAGCTTCTGGAGTCCACTCGAACTTGTCTGCCTTCTTCATCAGTCGGTAAAGAGGCAATGCCTTTTCACCGAGTCGTGAGATGAATCAACTTAATGCGGCCAAGCATCCAGTAAGCTTCTGGACATCGTGCACTCGCACAGGGCGTTTCATTCGGAGAATAGTGCCGATCTTCTCTGGATTAGCGTCGATCCCTCGCTCGGAAACGAGAAAACCGAGTAACTTGCCACCAGGAACTCCGAATGTGCACTTTGATGGATTGAGCTTGATATCATACCTTCTGAGGTTGGCAAATGTTTCGGCGAGGTCAGCGAGCAGGTCGGAACCTTTTCGTAACTTGACGACGATATCATCCATATACGCTTCCACATTCCGACTGATTTGAGTGAGTAGACACTTCTGAATCATTCGCATAAATGTGGCTCCGGCATTCTTGAGGCCGAATGGCATGGTGATATAGCAGAAGCACCCGAATGGAGTGATGAAAGCTGTTTTTACCTCGTCGGGTCCGTACAGACGGATCTGGTGGTACCCGGAGTAGGCGTCTAGAAAAGACAATCTCTCGCATCCCGCGGTCGAGTCAACAATTTGATCTATGCGAGGGAGAGGAAAATGATCTTTCGGGCAGGCCCGGTTGATGTGCTTGAAATCAATGCACATTTGGAGCGATTTGTCCTTCTTAGGAACCATGACGACATTAGTGAGCCACTCGGAGTGGTATATCTCTCGGATAAATCCTGCCGCCAACAGTCGAGCCACTTCCTCACCAATGGCTTTTCTCTTCTGGACGGCGGACCGCCGAAGATGCTCTTTGACTGGTTTTGCTGATGAGTCGACTCTTAGGCGATGCTCAGCCAATCCCCTGGGAACACCTGGCATGTCAGCGGGCTTCCATGCAAAAATGTCCCAGTTCTCACGGAGGAACTGGATGAGCGCTTCTTCCTATTTCGGGTCGAGTGTTGTGGAGATGTGGGTCGGAGCTACATCGGGGTCGGTCGGGTGAATGTGAACAGGCTTCGTCTCACCGGACGACTGAAATGCAGATTCTGTGGCGGGTTTCTTGGATCGCAGCAAATCACTCGGATCTGCGTTTTGCTTGTATTCTTCAAACTCGACCGATGTCACCTGGGAATCAGCAATCTTTGAGCCCTTCTGAAAGCACTCTTCTGCCTTTTTCCGATCACCGGTGACAGTGATCACTCCTTTGGGGCCGGGCATCTTCAATTTGAGGTACACGTAACATGGTCGAGCCATGAACCGTGCATAAGCTGGTCTCCCCAAAATGGCATGATATGCACTCTGAAAATCTACGACCTCAAACGTCAACTTCTCTTTGCGAAAATGTTTCGAATCACCAAACACCACGTCCAGAGCTATTTGGCCGAGTGACTCGGCTTTCTTCCCTGGTATAACTCCATGAAAGCTCATGTTACTGGTGCTCAGTCGGGACATCGGAATGCCCATTCCTTTCAGTGTGTCTGCATACAACAAATTCAGCCCGCTACCACCGTCCATCAGCACTTTTGTCAGTCGAGTGCCTTCGACAACTGGATCGACCACCAAAGCTTGCCTCCCAGGGGTGGCAATATGAGTCGGGTGATCAGATTGGTCGAATGTGATGGGTGTTTGGGACCATTTTAGATAATTTGCTTTTGCTGGGGTAACCATGTTCACCTCGCGGTTAATGACTTTCAATCGACTCTTGCTTTCCACATCTGCAAAGATCATCAGAGTGGAGTTGACATGCGGATATCCTTCCTCACTGTCCTCCTTGTCTTCGGCCTTGTCCGACTCCTTTTCCTTGTCCTTAGACTGTTTTCCTTGAAACTGCTGGATCAGGAGTCGACATTGGCGAGTGGTATGCTTTGGGTAAATGATATTCCCTTCTTCGTCTTTCTTCGTGTGGATGTGACACGACATATCCATCACGTCGTTCCCTTCTTTATCCTTTACCTTCTTAGGGTTCCAGGACCTTTTGGTTTCCCTTTAAACTTTCCATGAGCCACGGCCAGAGCCTCTCCAGGAGCTGCCGATTCAGCCTTCCGCTTCTGTTTCCGACTGGTGTTTCCCTTCTCCGACTGGCTCGGCTTGTGCTTGCCGCTTCGGAGTCGGTCTTCTTCTTCGCCGTTGGCGTACTTGGTAGCAATTTCCATCATCCGACTCAAGGTCATGTCTCCGGTTCGACCAAATTTTAAACTCAATTCTCTGTTCTTGACACCATCCTTGAAGGCGCAGACTGCCTGATGATCAGACACATTCTCCACAGTATGGTGCAAAGTGATCCATCTCTGAATGTACTCCCTGAGAGTCTCATTGGTCTTCTGCACGCAGACTTGTAGCTCCGTCAATCCAGCCGGTCGCTTGCAAGTTCCTTCAAACATTCTGACAAACACTCGGGACAGATCTTCCCAAGTGTAAATACTGCTAGGAGGTAACTGATTCAACCACGCTCTGGCAGAACCTTCCAACATGAGGGGCAAATGCTTCATGGCCACCTCGTCATTCCCACCACCAATCTGAACTGCCACTCGGTAGTCCTCAAGCCAAGTTTCAGGCTTAGACTCACCGGTGAACTTGCTGACTCCTGTTGCCAACCTGAAATTGGGAGGAATCACTGCGGCTCTGATAGCTCTGCTAAAACATTCCAGACCAGAAACATGCACTCGACTGCTCGTGGGAGCATCTCTGTCGAGTCCACCTCGATGGGCTCTGTTCCGGTCGACCAAGCCTTGCACGATAATGGATCGCGCGTCGAAGCCTGGTTCCCTGGGGTCGACTGGAACTCATCACCCCGCACTGAGCTGACGTCTGTCATCTTGCCGCCGAGGAGCGTAAGACCCACCCCTCGGCGGGGAAGTGGGCACTCGACGCCTATCATCTCGGTCGTGTCGGTCTCCATATTGGTCTCGCCGATTCTCGCGCCCCTCACGCCGCGGAGGCGATCGGGGACTGTGAGCCGACTGAACCGTATTCACAGCAACGAATCGACTGTGAATTCTGTTGCACGACTGCGACACGGCTGAATTCTGATCTCCTGCTGCCCGGAGCAGATCCCTGATCTGCATCAAGCCTCTGCCAGCTTCCGACTGAGAGGGCTGGATAGACTCTGCAATACGGGTCGCAGCTGCTAAATTCTGGATTGGGGTTCGATATACCTGAGTCGGCGGGAAGAGTTGACATCGACTGGCGTCGGGAACTCGTTGCCGCGCGCGCTCATCGAGTGCTCGCTGAAGATTCTCCAAGCGAGCGTGTTCGGCCAAATTGGCCAAACGTGCCTCCTCCAAGGCGCGAGCCTCGGGGGTTTCTCCTGCGATGGGAGTATGCAGGGCATCCATGTTCCTGCGGCGAAGTTCCTCTCTTTGCAGAGAGTCGAGTGGCTCGGGCTGGTACTCTTCGTGGTCTCGTGCGGGGTCGCCTCCGTCGCCTGCCCCACCATCACAGGCGAAGCCAGGGGGGCTGCGAGGCCCGTCGACCATCAAGATTTCCGCCGCTGGATCACTGCTATCGCATTCGGATGCAGTCTCTACGGAGCCAGTCGACAGATCGAACAGGCCGTAGAGAGATTCGTCGGGCTCGATTGCCGCAACTTGGGTGGTGGCCGTCTGGTGAGCCACCGCGTGTCTCACCCACCGCTGAAGCCTCGACCGACCCGAGCGCTTGCGCTGGCGGGAGACCGGGAGGGTGGTTGATAGGGGAGTCGACCGATATGGGGTCGACGGTTGCCTCAGGAGAACGCTGCGGACACATGCGCGAAAATGCGTCGCACCGCGGACGGGGAGTGCATCGACGTCGAGTGGAGCCTCCTGGAGCCAGGCGGAGTCGTCGGCGACGAAGGTGAGAGCACCGAGACGAATCTCTCGACCCTCGACCAAAACTCCAGCAGCTACCATGATGAAAGTACTCGGAAGAATCGCAACTTCTCCACAAAATCGCTAAAACACCGGCCCCACGGTGGGCGCCAACTGTCGTGGATCTAAGTCTGACAGTAGAGTGGGGGTAGGTATGGAGAGGCAAGGTCCTAGCTATGGAGAGGTTGTAAACACAAGAGATGTACGAGTTCAGGCCCTTCTCGGAGGAAGTAAAAGCCCTACGTCTCGGAGCCCGGAGGCGGTCGAGTGGATTATGTGTATATGGATTACAAGGTGCCGAATCCTTCTGCCTGTGGAGGGGGGTGGCTTATATAGAGTGCGCCAGGACCCCAGCCAACCCACGTAATGAAGGGTTTAAGGTACATTAAGTCCGGGGCGTTACTGGTAACGTCCCACATAAAGTGTCTTTACTATCATAAAGTCTACTTAATTACAGACCGTTGCAGTGCAGAGTGCCTCTTGACCTTCCGGTGGTCGAGTGAGTCTTCGTGGTCGAGTCCTTCAAGTCAGTCGAGTGAGTCCCTCGTAGGTCGATGGAAGGTGATCTCTTCTAAGGGTGTCCTTGGGCAGGGTACTTAGATCAGGTCAGTGACCCTACCCTAGGTACATGACTCCATCACCAAGCCCTAAAACCTCTCGGGAGGGCTGATCTGGAGTCCGTTCGGGGCTCCAGAGAGGGGGATTCATCGCCGTCGTCATCATCAACCATCCTCCATCACCAATTTCATGATGCTCGCTGCCGTGTGTGAGTAATTCCATCGTAGGCTTGCTGGACGGTGATGGGTTGGATGAGATTTATCATGTAATCGAGTTAGTTTTGTTAGGGTTTGATCCCTAGTATCCATTATGTTCTGAGATTGATGTTGCTATGACTTTGCTATGCTTAATGCTTGTCACTAGGGCCCGAGTGCCATGATTTCAGATCTGAACCTATTATGTTTTCATGAATATATGTGAGTTCTAGATCCTATCTTGCAAGTCTATAGTCACCTACTATGTGTTATGATCCGGCAACCCCGAAGTGACAATAATCGGGAGATGACCATAGTTTGAGGAGTTCATGTATTCACTATGTGCTAATGCTTTGTTCCGATTCTCTATTAAAAGGAGGCCTTAATATCCCTTAGTTTCCAATAGGACCCCGCTGCCACGGGAGGGTAGGACAAAAGATTTCATGCAAGTTCTTTTCCATAAGCACGTATGACTATATACGGAATACATGCCTGCATTATATTGATGAATTGGAGCTAGTTTTGTGTCACCCTATGTTATGACTGTTATATGATGAACCGCATCCGGCATAATTATCCATCACTGATCCAGTGCCTACGAGTTTTCCATATACTGGTTTATGCTTATTTACTTTCCCGCTGCTACTGTTACAATCACTACAAAATACCAAAAACATTACTTTTGATGTCTTTACTTTTGTTGCCGCTACCACCACTATCATATTACTTTGCTACTAAACACTTTGCTGCAGATACTAAGTTTCCAGGTGTGGTTGAATTGATAACTCAGCTGCTAATACTTGAGAATATTCTTTGGCTCCCCTTGTGTCGAATCAATAAATTTGGGTTGAATACTCTACCCTCGAAAACTGTTGTGATCCCCTATACTTGTGGGTTATCAAGACCTTTTTCTGGCGCCGTTGCCGGGGAGCATAGCTCTATTCTTTGAGTCACTTGGGATTTATATCTGCTGTACACTATGAAGAACTTGAGAGATCCAAAAACCAAGATCTATCCCTCAACTACGAGGGGAGGTAAGGAACTGCCATCTAGCTCTGCACCTGATTCACCTTCTGCTATGCTTTTGCTATTCATTCTAATATGTCGCATGTTATTGATGATGCCACTTCTGCTATGCATGATACTTATGATGAAACTGCTTCTATGCCTGATACTACTATGCCCCTTTGTGAATTTCTAGATAAACAAATTGCTAGGGCTAGAGAAAGAGAAATTATTGAATCTGAATACGATGATGATAGTGATGATGAAAACATGCCTATTCTTCCTAAAGGTTATCTTTTTGATAGAGATGCTTCCTTAGCTATTTTAGCTTGCAGAGATAGATATGAGCTTAAGAGGTTATTAATTAAATGGAACAAAGAATCACTTTGAGATAAAATAAAACCTGACCCTACTTTTGCTACTTCACCTATATGTGTTCCTGATAAGGATTATGAATTCTCTGTTGATCCTGATATAATTACTTTGGTTGAATCTGATCCGTTTTATGGCTATGAATATGAAACTGTTGTGGCACATCTTACTAAGTTAAATGATATAGCTGCCCTGTTCACTAATAATGAGAGATCATGTTACCTCTATTTACTCAAAATATTTTCGTTCTCATTAAAGGGCGATGCTAAGATATGATTTAATTCTCTTGATCCTGGTTGTGTGCGTAGTCCCCAGGATATGATATACTACTTCTCTGCTAAATATTTCCCCGCTCATAAGAAACAAGCTGCTTTGAGGGAAATATATAACTTTGTGCAAATTAAAGAAGAGAGTCTCCCACAAGCTTGGGGGAGGCTTCTCAAGTTACTTAATTCTTTGCCCGATCATCCTCTTAAGAAACCTGAAATACTTGATATCTTTTATAATGGACTAACCGATGCTTCCAGAGATTACCTGGATAGTTGTGTTGGTTCTCTTTTCAGGGAAAGAACACCGGATGAAGCTGAAATTCTATTGAATAATATGTTGACAAATGAAAATAATTGGGCACCTCCCGAGCCAACTCCTGCTCCAATTACTGAGCCTAGTCCTAAACCAACTCCGAAGAAGAGATGTGTTCTATTTCCCAGTCCCGAAGGTATGCAAGAGGCAAAGAAATCTATGAAAGAAAAGGTATTAAAGCTGAAGACGTTAAGAATTTACCTCCTATTGAAGAAATACATGGTCTTAATTCACCGCCTGTTGAGGAGACTTATGATCTCAATTATTTATTTACTGAAGAACCCCCTGATCCCGATATCCCGACACAGGTAGTAAAGGTAAATTCTCTCTATAGATATGATAAAGCTGAAGTCCCTCCTACTAAAATTGCTAGTCAATGCTTGGATGAGTTCGATAACTTTATGTATAAGCAAGAAGACTTCAATGCTTATTTTGGTAGGCAATTAAAAGAAATGCTTATATGATTAGACGCTTGGGTGATTATATGGCTGCTATTAAAGGTGAACTTAAACTTATTAGCAAACATGCTTCGATGGTTACCACTCAAGTAGAACAAGTACTTAAGGCTCAAAAAGAAGTGCTTGATGAAATGAATAGTAAGAAAAATGATTATGTTGTTAGAGTGGCTACTAGAACTGGTAGAATGACTCAGGAACCTTTGTATCCTGAAGGCCACCCTAAGAGAATCGAGCAAGATTCTCAAAGAAATAATATTGATGTTCCTAATTCTTCTAAAAAGAAGAAGAAGAAAAATGATAGAACTGTGCAAACTTCTAGTGAACCTGTTGCTGAACCACCTGATAATCCAAATGATATATCTATGTCTGATGCTGAAACACAATCTGGTAATGAACATGAACCTAGTTAAAATATTAATGATGATGTTCATGATGATGCTCAACCTAGTAATGACAATGATGTAGAAATAGAACCTGCTGTTGATCTTGATAACCCACAATCAAAGAATCAACGTTATGATAAAAGAGACTTTGTTGCTAGGAAACATGGTAAAGAAAGGGAACCTTGGGTTCAGAAACCCATGCCTTTCCCTCCAAAACCATCCAAGAAAAAGGATGACGAGGATTTTGAGCGCTTTGCTGAAATGATTAGGCCTATCTTTTTGCGTATGAGATTAACTGATGTGCTCAAAACAAATCCTTATGCTAAATATATGAAAGATATCATTACTAATAAAAGAAAGATACCGGAAGCTGAGATTTCCACCATGCTTGCTAATTATACTTTTAATGGTGGAATACCAAAGAAACTTGGAGACCCAGGAGTACCTACTATACCTTGCTCCATTAAAAGAAATTATATTAAAACTGCTTTATGTGATCTTGGAGACGGTGTTAGTGTTATGCCTCTCTCTTTATATCGTAGACTTGACTTGGATAAGTTGACACCTACTGAAATATCTTTGCAAATGGCTGATAAATCAACTGCTATACATGTCGGTATCTGTGAGGATGTGCCTGTTGTAGTTGCAAACGTTACTATTTTAACGGACTTTGTTATACTTGATATTCCCGAGGATGACAGTATGTCTATTATTCTTGGAAGACCTTTTCTTAATACTGCAGGGGCTGTTATTGATTGCAACAAAGGCAATGTCACTTTTCATGTTAATGGTAATGAGCATATGGTACACTTTCCGAGGAAACAACCTCAAGTTTATAGTATCAACTCTATTGGAAAAATTCCATCAATTATATTTGGAGGTTTTGAATTTCTTCTCCCTACTGTCAAGAAGAAATATGATATTATTATTATAGGGGATGTTCATATCCCCGTTGAGGTAACTTAGTGTTATTCGAAATTTCTCCGGTTTCATGATTATCGGAATGAGTTTGTTAACAAGACTTGAGCAACCTTGTTAGTGGATTCTTTTTGATGAGCATGAGATGGATGAAACTAGAAGCACAAACTTCTGCACCTTCTTTATACTTTCTGTTATTTATATTAAATAAAGTAAAAATAGTATTTTTTCTGTCTGTTTCCTGACTTATCCGTGCAATATAAAAATACCCCAAAAATAAAAGTCCTCAGAATGCCATGCCAATTTAATATGATTTTTTTGGGAATATTTGAGGATTTACTGTGCAAAAATTACCGCGGGAGGAGCTGCCACCTGGTCACGAGGGTGGTGGGCGCCCCCCCCCTATAGGGCGCCCCCTGCCTCGTGGGCCCATGGTGGCCCTCCTCCACTTATCCCAGCACCCATCTTCTTCCTCTGTCTCACACAAACCCGAAAAACCAACTCAAGCACAAGTTCCAGCCACTTTTGCTGCGATTTTCGATCTCCTTGCTCAAAGCACCTCTCGCAAAACTGCTTGGGGAGATTGTTCCTTGGTATGTGACTCCTCCATTGGTCCAATTAGTTTTTGTTCTAGTGCTTTATTCATTGCAAATTTGTGCTGCATAGGTGACCATGTTCTTGAGCTTGCATGTCAAAATTATATGGTTCCAAGTAGTTCTAATGCTTGATATAGGCTCTAGACACTTGTAGGAGTAGTTGCTATCAATTTTATTGAGTTTGGTTTACTTTTATTTTGAAGTTACTAAAAATTTCAGATTGTTTCAGAAAAATGATGAGAAGATTATTGAGGGGCTCATCAAGCCAAAGCTCAAAGGAAAAGGCACCTAAGCCTAAGTATAATTTGCCACGCACCGCAGAGATTCGGGCGTGTGAATGGCCTTCTGAAGATTTCTTGAGAGCAGCCGGTATCTATGAAGATTTTCATGAATTGGCTCACAATGCAGGTCTCACGCTTTCCTCCATGACCAATGCGATCAGTATCTCTTACTTACAAATACCTTTGTTCAAAACTTTTATTTTCATCCTAGGAACTCACCACCTACGGTGGAATTTCATTTATATGATGAGCCTAAGGAGATGTCACTTTATGATTTCTGTCAGATTTGCTTAGTCCCTTTTGGGGGCAAGACAGAAGAGCCACATCATGATGATGTGGCTGGGTTTATTGATAATATCACTGTATGAGAAACCAGGAAGGTTTCCGATGCACGAATCACTAGCATACATTTTCCTGTTTTGCGTTACTTTGCATTATTTGCTAGTCGTTGTTTAATTGGACGCGGAAATTCTGGAAACCTCAGTATCCCTGATTTAATTATTCTGCTCCAAGGTTTATATAGTGATAACACTTTTAGTTTGGGCGGTATTATTGCTAGACGGTTAAATATGAACCGTACTAAGGGCCCCATCTTTGGAGGCATTTATGCCACACGCCTAGCCGCACATTTTAACATACCTATTAGGCATGTTGAGAAGTAATAAAAAGTGCTACCCCATGTTTATCTAGATCATAAAAGTGTGGTGGCACATGATTTTATTGTTAAAAATAGGGCAGGGGAGCTTAAATATCAAGTGTTCTTTAATAAACATCATCCTGAGACTATTACCTTGCCTGCTCCTTCTTTGTTTGATTTGACTGCAGGCACGTACCTTGTTCCGTTGACGGCTATTCACGCCTACCGAAACCCTGCACCAACCGAGGAGCCAGAACCGGAACCACAATTTGATCCTTCACTGTAGTCTAACTATCAGTGGGATCCGGAGATGATTGCCAGCTAGTGGCAATCGGAGCCTTCTTCTTCCTTGTCACAGTACGACCCCAACAACTATTATTATGGATATCCGCCAGGCCAGCCGTGGCCATAGACCAACTTAGGCCAAAAGCCTAAACTTGGGGGAGTACGTATTTTTCACCGGCATTACATTTATGCTCACACACACTCATTGCTAGATGTCGGTGCTCATACTTTTTCACCGTAATATCCATGCTAGTTTATTTTCTTTTTCCTGTTGTCTTCTTGTGTGCTTGTTAAACCTTAAGAAAAACCAAAAAAATTAGTAGTAGTTTATTTTTCTGCTGTAGTAGTAATAATTAAAAAGAAAACCCAAAAATATTTCCCGTTCTTCTTTTGCTTGTTGGGAGCTTTCCCGTGTAAATAGTTTTATTTCTTTTCTTTTATTTGGGGGTCAGTAGGAGAAGACCATAATTAAATTGTTGAAGTGGCTCTTATATGCATTATTGTTGATTTAACCAAGAGCCCATATTGCCTTGTCTGCTCCTGTTTATTGAATGCTCGCAGATTCCAGCTTAGTCCAATGCACGTGCACTCTTATTATTATTCACACTGTTCGGTTGTGCAAGTGAAAGGCAATTATGATTATATATGATGGACTGACTGAGATGAGAAAAGCTGGTATGAACTCGACCTCTTTTGTTTTTGTAAATATGATGAGCCCGTCATTCTTGATTCAGCTTATTATGAATAAACAATGACAATTAGAGACCAGAGTTGCTTGTGCCATGCTTGATTAGCTATGAGTTATAATGATTTACCTTGTATGCCAACATGCTAATAAGATGATTATGACCTGGTATGATGGGGTGGTATCCTCCTTTGAATGATTTAAGCGACTTGACTTGGCACATGTTCACGCATGTAGTTGAAACAAAATCAACATAGCCTTCACGATATTTATGTTCATGGTGGATTATATCCTACTCATGCTTGCATCCAATGTGTATTAATTTCAATGCATGTACATGGCTGTTGTTGCTCTCTAGTTGGTCGCTTCCCAGTCTTTTGCTAGCCTTCACCTGTACTAAGCGGGAATACTGCTTGTGCATCAAATCCCTTAAACCCCAAAGTTATTCCAGATGAGTCCACTATACCTTCCTATATGCGGTATCTACCTGCCGTTCAAAGTAAATTTGTATGTGCCAAACTCTAAACCTTCAAATGAACATTCTGTTTTGTATGCTCGAATAGCTCATGTATCAACAAAGGCTGTCCTTATCTTCCGTGTTAGGCGGGTTATTCTCAAGAGGAGTGGACTCAGCTCCTCACTCGCGAGAAAATGGCTGGTCACCGGGATGCCCAGTCCCATGCTTTATGCAAACTAAATCAAAATTAATTGCAAACAAAACTCCCCCTAGGACCTGATGTATGTTGGAGGCACTCGTTGTTTCGAGCAAGCCATGGATTGATGCTTGTTGGTGGAGGGGGAGTATAAACTTTACCATTCTGTTTGGGAACCGCCTATAATGTGCGTAGCATGGAACATATCGCCATCTCTTAGTTGTTATGTTGACAATGAAAGTATACCGCTCAAAATACAATTTATCTCTATTTCAAAACCGAGCTCTGACACCTCTACAAATCTCTGCTTCCCTCTACGAAGGGCCTATCCATTTACTTTTATGTTGAGTCATCACCCTCTTATTAAAAAGCACTAGCTGGAGAGCACAGCCGTCATTTGCATTCATCACTATTAATTTATATTGGGTATGACTATGATTGGATCTCTTTTACCATGAATTACAATGTCTAGTCAGTCCTTGATCTTTAAAGGTGCTCTGCATTTATGTTTTGCGGTCTCGGAAAGGGCTAGCGAGATACCATCTTGTTATATCATATTATGATTGTTTTGAGAAAGTGTTGTCATCCGAGATTTATTATTATGACTTGCTAGTTGATTATGCTATTGATATGAGTAATGATGAGACCTGAGAATTATTGCAAGTGTGGTTAGTTATGATCTATGATTAAAACTTTAATGCTGGCTTGACATAGTTACAACAACAACAGCAAACAGAGTTTGTAAAAGTTTTTCTTTCTTTCTTTCAGTTTGTCAACTGAATTTCTTGAGGACAAGCAAGGGTTTAAGCTTGGGGGAGTTGATACGTCTCCGTCGTATCTACTTTTCCAAACACTTTTGCCCTTGTTTTGGACTCTATCTTGTATGATTTGAATGGAACTAACCCAGACTGACACTGTTTTCAGCAGAATTACCATGGTGTTGTTTTATGTGCAGAAATCAAATATTCTCGAAATGACCGGAAACTCCACAGGAGGTCTTAGAAAAAATAAAAAAAAATCCTCGCCAAATATGAAGACCAGGGGGCCCACACCCTTTCCACGAGGGTGGGGGGGCGCCCCCCTAGGGCGTGCCCCCCTACCTCATGGGCCCCCTGTTGACCCTCCGACGCCAACTCCAACTCTATATATTTGCTTTCAGAGAGAAAAAATCAGAGAGAAGAAATCATCGTGTTTTACGATACGAAGCCGCCGCCAAGCCCTAAAACCTCTCGGGAGGGCTGATCTGGAGTCCGTTCGGGGCTCCGGAGAGGGGGATTCGTCGCCGTCGTCATCATCAACCATCCTCCATCACCAATTTCATGATGCTCGCCGCCGTGCGTGAGTAATTCCATCGTAGGCTTGCTGGACGGTGATGGGTTGGATGAGATTTATCATGTAATCGAGTTAGTTTTGTTAGGGTTTGATTCCTAGTATCCATTATGTTCTGAGATTAATGTTGCTATGACTTTGCTATGCTTAATGCTTGTCACTAGGGCCCGAGTGCCATGATTTCAGATTTGAACCTATTATGTTTTCATGAATATATGTGAGTTCTAGATCCTATCTTGCAAGTCTATAGTCACCTACTATGTGTTATGATCCGGCAACCCCAAAGTGACAATAATCGGGAGATGACCATAGTTTGAGGAGTTCATGTATTCACTATGTGCTAATGCTTTGTTCCGATTCTCTATTAAAAGGAGGCCTTAATATCCGTTAGTTTCCAATAGGACCCCGCTGCCACGGGAGGGTAGGACAAAAGATTTCATGCAAGTTCTTTTCCATAAGCACGTATGACTATATACGGAATACATGCCTACATTACATTGATGAATTGGAGCTAGTTCTGTGTCACCCTATGTTATGACTGTTACATGATGAACCGCATCCGGCATAATTATCCATCACTGATCCGGTGCCTACGAGTTTTCCATATACTGGTTTACGCTTATTTACTTTCCCGCTGCTACTGTTACAATCACTACAAAATACCAAAAACATTACTTTTGCTGTCTTTACTTTTGTTTCCGCTACCACCGCTATCATATTACTTTGCTACTAAACACTTTGCTGCAGATACTAAGTTTCCAGGTGTGTTTGAATTGACAACTCAGCTGCTAATACTTGAGAATATTCTTTGGCTCCCCTTGTGTCGAATCAATAAATTTGGGTTGAATACTCTACCCTCGAAAACTGTTGCGATCCCCTATACTTGTGGGTTATCACCTTCTACTAGATTGATACCTTGGTTCTCAAAACCTAAGGGAAATACTTACACTACTTTGCTGCATCATCCCTTCCTCTTCGGGGAAAACCAATGCAGTGCTCAAGAGGTAGCAGATCGCGCGTCCCTCATCGTGGCTGGAAAGGAGAGAGGGCAAGAGCATGGAACCATGGCGGTCCACTAATATTTGTTGGAATCAAAAATCAGTACAATATCATGGACAAGCATGCACATACGTATACACATAAACATGGAAATCGACAGGAAACAATACATACTAAGGGATTTCTTTCCTTGACTGTGCACAGGGTCTGCGCCTGGCTCTCTACATAGGGTTACATGCCTTGCCGTCAGGGCTAGTACAAAATGGGGGTTGCGCTCCCGGCAACCACGCCTTAGGGGTAAAACTTGCGAAGATATTTGATATTCCAGGAATTGCTCACCGGAATGCAATCTTCGGTCTCCAGGCGGACTGTGCTGGGCCTGGTGACTTGTATTACCCGATAAGGGCCTTCCCACTTCGGCATCAACTTGTTTGAATCCTTGGCGGATTGGATCCGCCAAAGAACAAGGTCGCCTTCCTCAAGGCTTCAGGCGTGAACCTTGCGGCTATGGTAGCGGTGCAAGGCTTGCTGGTAGTGAGCGGCTCGCACAGCAGCCCAAAGACGATCTTCCTCAAGGAGCGTCGCAACATCTTGGTGCAACTGCTCTTATTCAAGCTCATCATAAGCGAGCACTCGAGGTGACCCATATATGATCAGTTCCATCGAGAGAACTGCTTCTACCCCGTATATCAGGGCAAAGGGTGTCTGGCCAGTGGCTCAATTTGGTGTCGTCCTGATTGACCAAAGAACCGTTGGCAATTCATCAATCCATCACCTTTTGCACTTGTGCAGCTTGTTAAAAGTTCTGGTCTGGAGGCCTCGCAGCACTTCGGCATTCGCCCTCTCAGCCTGGCCGTTACTTTTGGGATGAACAACAGAAGCAAAACAGACCTTGCTGCCGAGGTCTTGAATGTACTGCATGAATGTGCGGCTCGTGAACTACGTGTCGTTGTCGGTGATGACTCTGTTCGGCACACCAAAACGGCAGACTAGTCCCTTGAAGAACTTGATGACTGACTGTGTTGTCACCTTTCTCACTGGTTCCACTTCCGGCCACTCTGTGAACTTGTCGATCGCGACGTACAAGTACTCAAAGCCCCCGACAACACGGGGAAAGGGGCCCAGTATGTCGAGCCCCCATACCGAAAATGGCGAGGAAAGAGGGATTGTCTAGAGAGCTTGGGCTGGTTGATGAAGCTTCTTTGAATGGAACTGGCACGCTTCACACTTGGTTACTATGGCAGTTGCATCCTGGAGGGCGGTGGGCTAGAAGAAGCCTTGTCGGAATACCTTGCCGGCAAGGGCTCTCGACCCTATGTGGGAGCCACACATGCCTCCATGTATCTCCGCCAACGGCCACGGTTTATCTTCCCGAGGAATGCACTTCAACTTCACGCCATTCGGTCTCCTTCTGTATAGGGCATCATCCACAAACTGCTACATGCTAGACCAACGGGCTACTTTCTCCGCTTCTGCTTGTTCCTCAGGAAGCTCCCCTGTTTGGAGGAAATGGACGGTGTATTGTGCCCATGCCAGAGCCTGAGGCTCAATGGCAAGGACTAAAGGCATATCTTCGGCCGCAAGGGTAGCTGCCTCTACGGTCAGGGCTCGAGGCTCCGCCGGGGGTTGCTGCTCTCCGGCAGGCTAGGGGCACCCAACAACGTCCTTGCCGGCGGATCCTGGGAGCTCAGCGGGAAAGTACTTGCCAGGCCTACCTTCCTTTGCTTGTTCTGTCTTGTTGATGGCTCGACGGACGGTTGAGTTAATTGAAGCACAAAGGTATCTGGTTCCACAGGCAACTTCAGGGCAGCGTGCTTCGACAGGTTGTTAGCAATGTTGTTCTCCACTCGGGGAACATGCTCCACTTGCAATCCGTCAAAACGATCTTCCAACTTCCTCACTTCATCCACGTAGGCCTCCACCAACGAGCTCTGGTAATCCTTGTTGACTTGCTTAACGACGAGCTGCGAATCACCTTTGATGTTGAGCTTCTTGATTCCGAGGTCTACCACGATCCTGAGACCGGCAAGTAATCGCTCATACTCCGCCGTGTTGTTCGTTGATTTTTCCTAGGGAAAGTGCATCTGGACTACGTACTTGAGGCGCTCTCCGGTGTGCGCCACGAGTAGCATGCCGGCACCAGCACCTTGAAGTGAGAAAGCACCATCAAAGTACATAACCCAATCGCGACAGGTCTCCTTGCCGGGAAGGGTGGTTTTTTGAACTTCTTCGTCGGGCGTTGCGGTCCATTATGCTATGAATTCCGCCAAGGCTCGGCTTTTGATCGTTGAAGTACTTTCGAACTTGAGGCCAAATCTCAACAGCTCCAATGCCCACTCCACAATCCCCCTGTCGCATCTGGGTTGTGCAAAATCCATTGCAAAGGGAGGCGGGTGACGACGGTGATCTCATGTGCTTGGAAATAGTGACGCAGCTTTCTTGAGGCCATGAGGAGGCTGAAAAGTACTTTCTGCATACGAGAATATCTTGATCTAGCCCCCTGCAAGAGGGAACTGACAAAATAAACGAGGTGCTGCACCACCTTCTTCTTCTTCTATCCAACTTCGCCCATCTGCTCAGACTCTGCCCTGCCGGGATCGGGCCTTGCCGGGGGTTCTGCCTTGCCGGCGTAAGGCTCTACCGGGGAGGGCCCCGGCCTGCCATCCGACGGCTCTGCTGCTACTGCTTCTTCTTCCTCAAGTTCCCTGTACGCCACCAGCACAACACTGACCACTTGATTCGTTGCTGCTAAGTATAGCAGTAACGACTCTTGTGGTTTAGGCGCGACTAGTATTGGCATGGAGGAGAGGTACCTCTTCAAATATTGAAGCGCTGCCTCTGCCTCCGGAGTCCACTTTACTGGACCTGCCTTTTTCAAAACTTTGAAAAAGGGGAGGGCACGCTCAGCAGATTTGGAGATGAACCTACTCAGGGCAGCAACGCAGCCGGCGAGCCTACGGACGTCTTTGACCCGTTTTGGCGCCTCAATCTGCTCGATTGCCTTGATCTTGTCGGGATTTGCTTCGATTCTGTGTTGAGACACAAAGAACCCAAGAAGCTTGCCAGAGGGGACACCGAACATGCACTTCTCTGGGTTGATCTTGAGGTTGATCTTGCACAGATTTGCAAATGTTTCTTCTAAATCTTGCACGAGCGTGGCCCTGTCCTTGGTTTCGACCACTATGTCGTCCATATAAGCTTCCATATTTCTATGTGGCTGGCGCTCAAAACCAATCTGGACTGCTTGGGCAAACGTTGAACCAGCGCTCTTCAACCCAAAAGGCATTCGTACAAAACAGTACGTAGCACATGGGGTGATGAACGCGGTTTTTTCTTCGTCTTCCTTCATCATGAAGATCTGGTGGTATCCTGAATAAGCGTCGAGGAATGATAGCAGGTCACACCCGGCAGTGGAGTCCACAATCTGGTCAATGCGTCGTAGAGGGAAATGATCCTTTGGACAGGCTTTATTGACATATGTGTAGTCAATACACAACCTCCATTTCCCATTTGCCTTACACACCACCACCGGATTGGCCAACCATGTAGGGTGGAGCACTCCTCTAACCAGGCCTGCCACCTCCAACTTCCTGACCTCCTCGATGATGAACTCTTGTCGCTCCAAAGCTTGCTTCCTGACCTTCTGCTTGATGGGCCGCGCATGAGGAGAGACAGCAAGATGGTGCTCAATCACCTCCCTGGGAACGTCGGGGATGTCGGATGCTTGCCATGCAAACACATCGACATTCGCCCGCAGGAAGGCGACAAGCGCGCTTTCCTATTTGATGTCGAGGGTGGAGCTTATAGTGAAATCCCCGCCCATGCCGTCCTCCTTGACGGACACCTTCTTGGTTTCTGGTGGTGCAGCCTTGGACTTCTTGTTCTTGCCGGTGGAGCTCTCTGGCACGTCCTCAACAGGAGCGCGGCACTCCGAAGAGGCGCGCCTGCCGGAGTGGGTGCAAGAGGTCTTGATGGAAGAGGTCTCCCCGGGAGGGGTCTTGCCGGCCTTCTTCCTTTCCGGGGCTTGAGCGGCAGGAGCAAGTGCCTTGGCCGCTGTTGCTGCAACTGCCTCCCGGTAGAGTTGGTCGGCGCAGATGAGCGTCTCTTTCTTGTCAGAGGGGACGGTGATGATGGTCAGCGGCCCCAGCATCTTCAATGTGTTGTAGGCGTAGTGTGACACCGCCATGAATTTGGCCAGCGCTGGGCGGCCAAGGATCCCATTGTATGGCAAGGGAATCTCGGTGACATCGAAAACTATCTTCTCCATCCTATAGTTCAGCTCGGCCCCAAACGTAACGGGCAGCATGATTTTGCGTTTTGGCTGGCTCCTTCCCGGTTTGACCCCTTGAAAGGTGCCCGTCTCCTCGAGATCTCCATCAGGAATCTGCAGCCTCTTGATCACAGCGGGCGAGATCAAGTTCAAACCGGCCCCATCGTCAACCAGCACTTTTGTCACCTTGAGGTTGCGTATTGTTGGTGAAACCAACAACGGAAAACACCCGACCACAGTTGTGCGATCAAGGTGATCCTCGGTGTCAAAAATGATGGGCGTGCAGGACCACTTCGGTGGCTTCTGGGCATCGAACGATGGCTCCGCCGCAGTGACCTCTCGCGCCCACTGTTTTAGTTGGCGGTGAGAGGTGTGCAACAAGGCGCCACCGTCGATGCACATGGCCTCTATAGCTTTCTAGAACTCGTGATCGCCGGACTCGTCGTCCTCGTCGTGATCATCATCTTCCTCCTTCTTATCGCACCCCCGAGCGGGCCTCTCTTGTTGATTATCTTTGTCGCGGCGACCTGCTTGACCGCCACGCTTCTTGCCGGACCCCTCAGCACCATCCCGACCCTTCTCCTTGTCCCGCCTTTCATATTCAGCTTTCTGCTTTTCTGCAAACAGCTCAACCTATCGGCAGTTTTGGAGGCCATGGCCGTGGGTGCGGTGTATCTTGCAGTACTGCTTGTCGGAGCCTCCTGGCTTGTCGGTGGCCACCAAGGCCCGGCAGGCGGCACACCCAGCAACCTCCTTGCCGGGGTCATTAGCCTTGGCCTTCTTGGGGGCACCGCGGTCGCCGGATCCCTCAACGGCAAGCACAGTCTTGCCCTTACGCTTCCTGTTGCGGTGCCGGCCCTTCATCGTCGGGGCGGCGGCGGCTTCGTCCATGGAGTCGGTTTCTGCACTGGCGTCCTCGCCGGGGTACTTCCTTCCTTCCTCAGCCCGAGCACATCTATCTGCCAAAACATAAAGTTCGGCTAATTCCTTGACCTTGCTCATTGCCAGCTCTTCACGCATCTTACGGTTGCGTACGTTCTGATGGAATGCACTGATGACAGTGGCGGGATGAACATCTGGGATGGTGTACTGCTGTGACGCCCGGGTAATTAGGCTTTAGTAATCCCACGCTAATCGTGCCATGACACCTCGATTACTGTTGCTGTCCTCGCAATAATTTGAAACCGTTCAAAATTCAAATTCAAATTTATGGCAAGAATAAAAGTTTTCAAAAATTAAAACAAAAATGTTCGGTGGTTGCCGAATATTACAAGGGTAATTATGGGGCAACAAACACCTTTTTATAAAATGGCTAAATGGTTTAAAATGATTTAAACAGAAAAGAAAGAAATAATAAAAGAAAACAGAAAACAAACAAACAAAAAAAGGGGAAAAGGAAAAGAACCCCCCGGGCCAGCCGACCCAACTGGCCGGCCCATTCGACCACCGGCCCAACTGGACAAAGGCCCAGCCGGCCACCCCACTCCCCCCATAACCCCCACCCGGGTCAAACCCTAACCCCAACCACCCGCACTCCCCCCCCACGCCGTTCCCCCCCTCCCGATCCAATCTGGATCGGGGACAAGACCCTCACTCGCCCCACCCCGCTCGCCCCCCTCGCTCCCTCCCCGATCTG
>NC_041388.1:87645625-87653286 GCF_002162155.2 Triticum dicoccoides
CTCGTCGCCGAACCCCGACGCCGCCCGGTTCTGCCCCGCCATCGCCGAGAGCCGCCCCATCCCCGTCGCCACGCCGGACGCTCCGACCTCGCCGATGGACGCCGCTCGCCGGAGCCGCTCCACGTCGCCTCGCCTCCTCATCCGCTCCGTCGTCGGACCACCCCAACCTTCCCCCCGAGCCCGCTGCCCGTGCCCTACTCCCTCCCCTATGAGCTTACCCTCTCCTCGTCCGTCACCGCGGTCACCGCACTCTGCGCACGCCCCTGGCCATCGCCCTGTACGCGCCCCGCCCGTGCTCACCGCGGCCTCGTCTCGCCCGGCGTGCCGTCGCGCCGAGCCGCACCTGCAGTGCTTCTCCTTCCCGGAGCGCTCGCACCTGCCGTGGCCCGCACCACCGCAGCCCCCTGCTACCTCCGACACGACCACCATCGCCGCTGATGGCCACCCTGGCCTCGCCTTCGGCCCCATGCCGGCGACCCCGCGACCGGATGGCCACGGCCTCGCCCCGCAACCGGGCGGGCTACGGCCTCCGCCCGGCGCCCACACCCGCTAGGCCTTTGGCCCACTGACAAAGGGGCCCTAGTCCCAGAACAAAAATGTTTAAAAAAAGAGAGAATTAAAAATAATAATTAAATAAATAACTAATTAATTAATTAATTAATTAACTTAATTAATTGTGTTTAACTAACCTAATCAATTAACTAAACTAATTAAACCTGTTTAGTTAGTCATAGACAATGACAGTAGGACCCACATGTCAGTTTGACTAGGTCAACTGATTAGTTGACTGCTGATGTCAGCATGACATCATGCTGATGACATTAATCTTTTTTTCGAATTAATTTAAATAATTAATTAAATTCCAGAAATTAATAAAATCTTTAGAAACTCATATGTTTTAATCTGTAACTCGGATTAAAATATTTTCAACATGAAAGTTGCTCAGAACGTCAAGACGATTCCGGATACGCAACCCGTTCGTCCGCCACACCTCCCTAACCTATCGAACTCGTAACTTTCCCCCTCCGGCTCCCTTGCCCGAAAACGTGAAACATCGGGGATACTTTCCCGGATGTTTCCCCCCTTCACCGGTATCACCTCATACCGCGTTAGGGCACCCCTAGCACCGTTACTGGTCTTGTCATGCATCGTTATGCATCTGTTTGCATTGTATTCATTGTTTCTTCCCCCTCTTCTTCCGCTAGACACCGAGACCGACGCCGCTGCTGCCCAGTACGACAACGGTGTTGACGACCCCTCTCTCTTGCCAGAGCAACCAGGCAAGCCCCCCCTTTGATCACCAGATATCGCCTACTCTTCTCTATACTGCTTGCATTAGAGTAGTGTAGCATGTTACTGCTTTTCGTTATTCCTATCCTGATGCATAGCCTGTCCTTGCTACTACTGTTGTTACCATTACCTGCTATCCTACTGCTTAGTATAGGATGCTAGTGTTCCATCAGTGGCCCTACACTCTTGTCCGTCTGCCATGCTATACTACTGGGCCGTGATCACTTCGGGAGGTGATCACGGGCATATACGATATACTTTACATAGTTACATTACCTGTGATACTGTTCGGAGATGGGGGCTGAAGGGGCAGGTGGCTCCATCCCGGTAGAGGTGGGCCTGGGTTCCCGACGGCCCCCGACTGTTACTTTGAGGCGGAGCGACAAGGCAGGTTGAGACCACCTAGGAGAGAGGTGGGGCTGGCCCTGGTCGGCGTTCGCAGATACTTAACACATTTAATGAGATCTTGGTATTTGATCTGAGTCTGGCTACTGGCCTATACGCACTAACCATCTACGTGGGGACAGTTATGGGCACTCGACGTCGTGGTATCAGCCGAAGCACTTCGTGACGCCAGCGACTGAGCAGCGCGCGCCGGGTTGGACCGCATAACGTGACTTCCTTTGTAATGGAGGTTGCTAGTTCTGCTCTCCGGCCGCGTACGCAACGTGCAGGTGTGCTATGGGCGATGGGCCCAGACCCCTGTGCGCTTAGGTTTAGACCGGCGTGCTGGCCTCTTTGTTGTGCCTAGGTGGGGCTGCGACGTGTTGATCTTACGAGGCCGGGCATGACCCAGAAAAGTGTGTCCGGCCAAATAGGATCGAGCATGTTGGGTTATGTGGTGCACCCCTGTAGGGAAGTTAATCTATTCGAATAGCCGTGATCTTCGGTAACAGGACGACTTGGAGTTGTACTTTGACCTTATGACAACTAGAACCGGATACTTAATGAAACACACCCTTCCAAGTGCCAGATACAACCGGTGATCGCTCTCTCACAGGGCGACGAGGGGAGGATCATCGGTTAGGATTATGCTACGTGATGATACTTGGAGGACTTCAGTCTACTCTCTTCGACGTGCTGCAAGACGGAGGCTGCCAGAAGCGTAGTCTTCGAAAGGACTAGCTATCCCCCTCTTATTCCGGCATTCTGCAGTTCAGTCCACATATGATAGCCTTATTCCAGTTGATACCAATGCATACATATGTAGAGTAGCTCCTTGCTTGCGAGTACTTTGGATGAGTACTCACGGTTGCTTTCTCCCTCTTTCCCCCCTATCCCTTCTACCTGGTTGTCGCAACCAGATGTTGGAGCCCAGGAGCCAGACGCCACCGTTGATGACGACTACTACTATTCGGGAGGTGCCTACTACTACGTGCTGCCCGCTGATGACGACCAGGAGTAGTTAGGAGGATCCCAGGCAGGAGGCCTGCGCCTCTTTCGATCTGTATCCCAGTTTGTGCTAGCCTTCTTAAGGCAAACTTGTTTAACTTATGTCTGTACTCAGATATTGTTGCTTCTGCTGACTCGTCTATGATCGAGCTCTTGTATTCGAGCCCTCGAGGCCCCTGGCTTGTATTATGATGCTTGTATGACTTATTTATGTTTTAGAGTTGTGTTGTGATATCTTCCCGTGAGTCCCTGATCTTGATCGTACACATTTGCGTGTATGATTAGTGTACGGTCAAATCGGGGGCGTCACAAGTTGGTATCAGAGCCGACTGCCTGTAGGAGTCCCCCTTCCACACTCCTTGGCCGAAGTCGAGTCTAGACATTGCAAAACTTTACTAACATGGCTGTGTGCCTTACGGGCCCACGTCGCCATCCGGGTGGTATTAGGATCTTTTATTCCTCGTCTATACTCTGGGATTCTGACTCTCTCCTACTCGGGTTAAATGATTTTGCTAAAATCTAACTCTAGGTTCTCGTTACCACTTCCTGCCGAAGAGCCCCTTCATTACAGATGATCGACTGCCTCAACAGAAGATTCTGACAATACTCTCCGATGTTCTCCCGAAACCTTATGCCATTGCTTTTGCAATTCCCTACCACCGAAATATCCCTATGGATAAGTATTTAGACCTGACGTGCTTACTTTTATTCCCAGTCGATCTTGTTATTATAACATACCCCGAGAATACTTTGTGCCTACTGCCTTGCAGTTCCTTGCCACATGCATACCACTATGGATAATTACTCGCATTTATCGAGTATCCGCTCATCCCCAGATATTCATGCAGTTCACAAAATTCTTCGAAATACCATTCGGTCTTCCGAAAATCCTGAGCAACCTATTGCTCCTGAAATTCTTGCTTGCTTGCATTATGGTTAATTCCATAAGTATAGTAATCTTATTGGCAACCTTTGTCAATATCATTTTGAGTCCATTGACTCAATATGTTGCGAATTCTCGCAATCCTCACTCAGATCATAGAATTCATCCTTCTAGCTCAGATGTCATTTAAAACGTGAGCTGGTCCTCGGTCAATCAGATTGCCATCGATTGTACTCCTAAGTCTATTCAACTTGTCCGTCCTTGATCAGAGCGTTTGCTCCTGATCCCTTGATTTGAAAATCATAATTCCTTTGTTATTTAAACGTTGAATAATTCAGATGTTCTGTAAAACGATGCATTTGCATTCTTTCTTCCTCTGATTGGGTATCGATACTCACATCAGCTCCATTGTGGATCACCATATCCACTGTTGGATTATTATCCGACAATGTCCTTCATAATTAATCACCTTGTGAGTTATTTCTCCGATACATAATGCCTTTGGTAATTTGTATCCTCTCCTTTTGCCAACCATGCTCTTCTTTCGAGATGGTAATATTTACTCTCAAAGCTTGTGGTATATGTTTCCACGATACCTTGACGGGTTGAACCTATGCCTTCCTTAATTTGTGTGACCTCGAAATTTATGCGGGTTATACCCTGCTGACGCTTCATCAGATAACTTTTCAACACTACAACTTCGAAAAGGGGAGGTAAATGTAAGGTTATGCATTGAAGAAGTGGGAGTTGACCTTGAACTTTGTGTTCATGCCCATGGACACGATGTAGATCTTATCGTTAAAGCTTCTCTTAAATTAATTACTCCCTTGGTATAAGTTCATATTATATCTGGGATCTGGCCTTTTGCAATCGTGGTTTCGACCATGTTCTCTTTTAGGTACCGTTTCCCGTGCAAGTTTAAGCACTTGTCTTCTGCAGAGCCATACCCCAGTCCAACCTCTACTTTGATCTGTCGTCGAGTATTACCCCCTGGTATCTCGAGGATACCACGGGATACATAACTTCTTATGAGTTCTTCATCAACTAATATTCTTGTCGATTCCATTTTTCCAACGGGTTCTCAGTTGTTAGAACCCCTCAAGGACACCGACAACTGAATTGAGTCCGCACTATGATTCAACAACTCTTGGTAACCTTCATTACTTACGAGTCTGAACTCGATCACGTCATTCCGAGCCTACTCGTCTATATCATTATCGTGCCAAATTTTAACTGTGCTACCTGGTCCTTCTTTCCGGAGCACAATTTCGACGATGGGCTAAGCTTACGTCGATCTTCCTTGTCTTATTGTTTCACCTCAAACAACAAACTTGATTTCAAGTTTGTGTCGCACCCATGGTTCCAATAACCTTTCGCTTCATCATTCGTTTGACTTGATGTCATCACCGACCGATTACATCTCCATGAAACCTCTCGACAGAAATTGTCATGATCATCATCAACATTTCGAGCTCCTCAAGGATATCAATTGAATTCCTGATGAGAAATACCATCCTTGCCCTTGATGATTTGTGTTATCATCGACCACTCGATTGCCTTCCGTTCAACACAAACTTGTTCGTGTTTTGTGTTATACCTTGAGATCCTTACTATCCAGCATTTGTTCTCCTTTACCTTGGAGTATTACCATCTTTTATGTCAAGAATGTTGTGAGAATTTCACCACCTCTTAAGAATTCTTGGTATCGTTATACTTCTCACCATCACCCTTCTTTCTTGGTCCTCGTGTTGATTCCAACCGGGGTACCAACAAGTGAACGGTGTTGTTTGGATTCTGCACTTCTAGCAACCCTATTGCTTTGAAGTTAATGGTCGGCCGTTCGTTCTTAGACTGTTGATTATTGAATCACCATTCTGACATTGGTCGTGCAACCCAACCCATATTTTGGGCGCACCTTTCAACCAATGTTTAATTGTGTATGTTTTCCGTGAGCATACTTCCTTATATCATTTGATCTGACAAATGTTATCTCCTTGTTCACTTAATTGTGGAAATCCATCTTTTGTTAATATCGATGAATTGTCGCTGATTCCATTAGCCACCTCCTCATTCTATCCTTGATTTAATAATGAACTCATGATTCGGAACTTGCTTCCACAGTTCAATTCCCGAGAATCTTACAATGTCGTCTCGTTAATTTGTCTTGCACCTTTTCTTCTCAGGCATCTTGAGTCTGAGGTTTCCTAACACCGATCGGATCTGAATCTCGGTCAGATATGATGGTTCGAACATACTTTCAAGAGTTATAACATTGATCCTCATATGACCAGGTAAGGTGATGTCATGCCAGCACACCTGGCCGGAGGACCTACTGTTATAGTTTTCTTATTAGCAAGGTTATCCATTCTTCCTTGAGGAAATTGCAAGACTTATTCTATAAGTTGTTCCTGATGAATCCTTGGTGTATCCAAAGTACGACCTTTGCTTGAAGACTATGTCAATGCTATCTCGAAGCATGTCTATGGTACTCCGATTTTCAACAAGAACATTTAAAGCCCAATGCTAAATGTTTCCTGCTCAATTCTCCAAACACCGTTGTATGGGTAATGCCATGAAATCTCTCTCCCATTACCTAAAGAGTTTTCTACATTATATCATGTCATGGATATCATGCTCTGCTTATCCTTGGAAAGGATATACCCCTAAAATATATGTTTAAACACATTTTCCTTTCCATTGTTTTCTTTAACCTTTCTTGCGACCAATATGATCTAAGCAGTAACAATTCCCTGCTTATGTAACCAACTCGGTGCACGATTCTGTCAGAAAGACCCTGTTACTTTTGTTGATGACATTCCGGTAACTACCGATGGACGAGAACTTTGCCTACTAGTCCGCCTCGTTCAACAAGCAGGAAAATGGTTCTCTTTGTCCCTCGCCCTTGCTACCAACGTTGTTGCCGACATAACTGACATGGTACTCTCTGACATGCCTTGCTATCATGACCGTGCAAGATGTCACTGCTCCTATTAAAAAAAACCACATGGTGGGCCCATAACCCACAGTTCCACATGATCGAAACCTGACTCTCCTGTACACCCTGTTGTCAAACTTATTCCCCACGCTTGACTTCGTATGTAATTCATGGGCCACCTGCCTAGTGATCTATTCTGGTATCAGGCGCAATACTTATTCCCATTGCTCTAAACCCCTTCACATTTCGTATCAGGCAACAAATGATTGCCTATCCTCTTGAAAATTCTTATTGCACCTTCGTACCTTGCTCTCGATATTTTCTTCAGTTTCAATTCGAGAGTTACTTTCTACCACCTTCCCTGATGTTATCGACCAGGTAGTCAACCTTGTAGAGGTCCGCTCTCTCGGATTAACCACCCTTTATTCTTTCGTAAGAACGGTGGAGATCCTGAAGGAGGGACGACAATTTCATCATGATGCGATGAAGCAGAGAAATGAAGACGTCCATGTAAGGGATCGACCTCTTCGAGAAGAGCAACCAAGACCGAGAAGATCCGTTAGAATTTCACAACCACAAATTTCCCCCTTACACCACCTCTTAAATCTCGGGACGAAATTTCTTGTAGTGGAGGAGAATTGTGACGCCCGGGTAATTAGGCTACAGTAATCCCACGCTAATCGTGCCATGATACCTCGGTTACTGTTGCTGTCCTCGCAATAATTTGAAACTGTTCAAAATTCAAATTCAAATTTATGGCAAGAATAAAAGTTTTCAAAAATTAAAACAATAATGTTCGGTGGTTGCCGAATATTACAAGGGTAATTATGGGGCAACAAACACCTTTTTATAAAATGGCTAAATGGTTTAAAATGATTTAAACAGAAAAGAAAGAAATAATAAAAGAAAACAAAAAACAAACAAACAAAAAAAGGGGAAAAGGAAAAGAACCCCCCGGGCCAGCCGACCCAACTGGCCGGCCCATTCGACCACCGACCCAACTAGACAAAGGCCCAGCCGGCCACCCCACTCCCCCCATAACCCCCACCCCGGGTCAAACCCTAACCCCAACCACCCGCACTCCCCCCCCACACCGTTCCCCCCTCCCGATCCAATCTAGATCGGGGATGAGACCCTCACTCGCCCCACCCCGCTCGCCCC
>NC_041388.1:87653756-87688237 GCF_002162155.2 Triticum dicoccoides
GCCGAGAGCCGCCCCATCCCCGTCGCCATGCCGGACGCCCCGACCTCGCCGACGGACGCCGCTCGCCGGAGCCGCTCCACGTCGCCTCGCCTCCTCATCGGCTCCGTCAAGCCTCGTCGGACGTCCTCATCCGCTCCGTCGTCGGACCACCCCAACCTTCCCCCCGAGCCCGCTGCCCGTGCCCTACTCCCTCCCCTGTGAGCTTCCCCTCTCCTCGTCCGTCACCGCGGTCACCGCACTCTGCGCACGCCCCAGGCCATCGCCCTGTACGCGCCCCGCCCGTGCTCACCGCGGCCTCGTCTCGCCCGGCGTGCCATCGCGCCGAGCCGCACACGCAGTGCTTCTCCTTCCCGGAGCGCTCGCACCTGCCGTGGCCCGCACCACCGCAGCCCCCTGCTACCTCCGACGCGACCACCATCGCCGCTGCTGGCCACCCTTGGCCTCACCTTCGGCCCCATGCCGGCGACCCCGGGACTGGATGGCCACGGCCTCGCCCCGCAACCGGGCGGGCTACGGCCTCCGCCCGGCGCCCACACCCGCTAGGCCTTTGGCCTACTGACAAAGGGGCCCCAGCCCCAGAACAAAAATGTTAAAAAAAAAGAGAGAACTAAAAATAATAATTAAATAAATAACTAATTAACTAATTAATTAATTAACTTAATTAATTGTGTTTAACTAACCTAATCAATTAACTAAACTAATTAAACCTGTTTAGTTAGTCATAGACAATGACAGTAGGACCCACATGTCAGTTTGACTAGGTCAACTGATTAGTTGATTGCTGATGTCAGCATGACATCATGCTGATGACATTAATCTGTTTTTCGAATTAATTTAAATAATTAATTAAATTCCCGAAATTAATAAAATCTTTAGAAACTCATATCTTTTAATCCGTAACTCGGATTAAAATATTTTCAACATGAAAGTTGCTCAGAACGTCGAGACGATTCCGGATACGCAACCCGTTCGTCCGCCACACCTCCCTAACCTATCGAACTCGTAACTTTCCCCCTCTTGCTCCCTTGCCCGAAAACGTGAAACATCGGGGATACTTTCCCGGATGTTTCCCCCCTTCACCGGTATCACCTCATACCGCGTTAGGGCACCCCTAGCACCGTTACTGGTCTTGTCATGCATTGTTATGCATCTGTTTGCATTGTATTCATTGTTTCTTCCCCCTCTTCTTCCGCTAGACACCGAGACCGACGCCGCTGCTGCCCAGTACGACTACGGTGTTGACGACCCTTCTCTCTTGCCAGAGCAACCAGGCAAGCCCCCCCTTTGATCACCAGATATCGCCTACTCTTCTCTATACTGCTTGCATTAGAGTAGTGTAGCATGTTACTGCTTTTCGTTATTCCTATCCTGATGCATAGCCTGTCCTTGCTACTACTGTTGTTACCATTACCTGCTATCCTACTGCTTAGTATAGGATGCTAGTGTTCCATCAGTGGCCCTACACTCTTGTCCGTCTGCCATGCTATACTACTGGGCCGTGATCACTTCGGGAGGTGATCACGAGCATATACGATATACTTTACATAGTTACATTACCTGTGATACTGTTCGGAGATGGGGGCTGAAGGGGCAGGTGGCTCCATCCCGGTAGAGGTGGGCCTGGGTTCCCGACGGCCCCCGACTGTTACTTTGAGGCGGAGCGACAGGGCAGGTTGAGACCACCTAGGAGAGAGGTGGGCCTGGCCCTGGTCGGCGTTCGCAGATACTTAACACGTTTAACGAGATCTTGGTATTTGATCTGAGTCTAGCTACTGGCCTATACGCACTAACCATCTACGCGGGGACAGTTATGGGCACTCGACGTCGTGGTATCAGCCGAAGCACTTCGTGACGCCAGCGACTGAGCAGCGCACGCCGGGTTGGACCGCGTAACGTGACTTCCTTTGTAATGGAGGTTACTAGGTCTGCTCTCCGGCCGCGTACGCAACGTGCAGGTGTGCTATGGGCGATGGGCCCAGACCCCTGTGCGCTTAGGTTTAGACCGGCGTGCTGGCCTCTTTGTTGTGCCTAGGTGGGGCTGCGACGTGTTGATCTTACGAGGCCGGGCATGACCCAGAAAAGTGTGTCCGGCCAAATGGGATCGAGCGTGTTGGGTTATGTGGTGCACCCCTGCAGGGAAGTTAATCTATTCGAATAGCCGTGATCTTCGGTAACAGGACGAATTGGATTTGTACTTTGACCTTATGACAACTAGAACCGGATACTTAATAAAACACACCCTTCCAAGTGCCAGATACAACCGGTGATCGCTCTCTCACGGGGCGACGAGGGGAGGATCATCGGTTAGGATTATGCTACGTGATGATACTTGGAGGACTTCAGTCTACTCTCTTCGACATGCTGCAAGACGGAGGCTGCCAGAAGCGTAGTCTTCGAAAGGACTAGCTATCCCCCTCTTATTCCGGCATTCTGCAGTTCAGTCCACATATGATAGCCTTATTCCAGTTGATACCAATGCATACATATGTAGTGTAGCTCCTTGCTTGCGAGTACTTTGGATGAGTACTCACGGTTGCTTTCTCCCTCTTTCCCCCCTATACCTTCTACCTGGTTGTCGCAACCAGATGTTGGAGCCCAGGAGCCAGACGCCACCGTTGATGACGACTACTACTATTCGGGAGGTGCCTACTACTACGTGCTGCCCGCTGATGACGACCAGGAGTAGTTAGGAGGATCCCAGGCAGGAGGCCTGTGCCTCTTTCGATCTGTATCCCAATTTGTGCTAGCCTTCTTAAGGCAAACTTGTTTAACTTATGTCTGTACTCAGATATTGTTGCTTCTGCTGACTCGTCTATGATCGAGCTCTTGTATTCGAGCCCTCGAGGCCCCTGGCTTGTATTATGATGCTTGTATGACTTATTTATGTTTTAGAGTTGTGTTGTGATATCTTCCTATGAGTCCCTGATCTTGATCGTACACATTTGCGTGTATGATTAGTGTACGGTCAAATTGGGGGCGTCACAACTGCACACGGCTGAATCTTTGTATGTACTTACGCAGGGACTCGCCATCCTTTTGGGGGATGACATGCAAGTCACTTGCCTGGCCTGGAGCTTGGTGGCCTCCGGTAAAGGCGCCAACAAACTCGTGGCATAGATCCGACCAAGAAGAGATGGAATCCACTGGCAGTTGCATCAATCATGACATTACGTTGGGCTTAAGCGCCAACGGAAAGTAGTTGGCCAGCACCTTGTCATCATGAGCCCCGACGGCTTGCATCGCGATGGTGTAGATGCTGAGGAACTCCGACGGGTGAGTCTTGCTGTTGTACTTTTCCCCAACATCAGGCTTGAACGTGCGGTGGGAGGCCACTAGAATTGCCGCAGCTCTCGGGTAAAGGCCATACAGCCCACCTCGTAAGGCAGGTCGCTAGAGCCCCCCGGTGCTGGGTGGTCCATAGTAGGCCCTGCACACCGATCCGACTGATGGTGCGCCTTCCGCCATCGCTCGATGGTAGTCCGAGCGTCTTCCTGAGCTCGCTCTCGAAGAACTTGGCATTTGTTGCAACGGGTTCGCGGGTCAGACGATGCTGTGGAAATGTTGTCACAGGTGTCGGTCCGACGAGCCGGTGGCTGCTGTCGCGGCCGTGGGGGAGGAGAGTGCACCGTGGTTGCAGCGTCTCTGGCCCTGATGTCTACTACACAACCTTCTTCTTGTAGACGTTGTTGGGCCTCCAAGTGCAGAGGTTTGTAGGACAGTAGCAAATTTCCCTCAAGTGGATGACCTAAGGTTTATCAATCCGTAGGAGGCGTAGGATGAAGATGGTCTCTCTCAAGCAACCCTGCAACCAAATAACAAAGAGTCTCTTGTGTCCCCAACACACCCAATACAATGGTAAATTGTATAGGTGCACTAGTTCGGCGAAGAGATGGTGATACAAGTGGTATATAGATGGTAGATAAAGGTATTTGTAATCTGAAAATATAAAAACAGCAAGGTAACTAATGGTAAAAGTGAGCGTAAATGATATTGCAATGCTAGGAAACAAGGCCTAGGGTTCATACTTTCTCTAGTGTAAGTCCTCTCAACAATAATATCATAATTGGATCACATAACTATCCCTCAACATGCAACAAAGAGTCACTCCAAAGTCACTAATAGCGGAGAACGAACGAAGAGATTATGGTAGGGTACGAAACCACCTCAAAGTTATTCTTTCCAATCAATCCGTTGGGCTATTCCTATAAGTGTCACAAAGAGCCCTAGAGTTCGTACTAGAATAACACCTTAAGACACAAATCAACCAAAACCCTAATGTCACCTAGATACTCCAATGTCACCTCAACTATCTGTGGGTATGATTATACGATATGCGTCACACAATCTCAGATTCATCTATTCAACCAACACATAGAACCTCAAAGAGTGCCCCAAAGTTTCTACCGAAGAATCACGACGAAAATGGGTGCCAACCCCTATGCATAGGTTCATGGGTGGAACCCGCAAGTTGATCACCAAAACATATATCAAGTGAATCACGTGGTATCCCATTGTCACCACAGATACGCACGGCAAGACATACACCAAGTGTTCTCAAATCTTTAAAGACTCAATCCGATAAGATAACTTCAAAGGGGAAACTCAATCCATTACAAGAGAGTAGAGGGGGAGGAGAAACATAAGATCCAACTATAATAGCAAAGCTCGCGATACATCAAGATCGTGCCAAATCAAGAACACGAGAGAGAGAGAGAGAGATCAAACACATAGCTACTAGTACATACCCTCAGCCCCAAGGGAGAACTACTCCCTCCTCGTCATGGAGAGCACCGGGATGATGAAGATGGCCACCGGAGACGGATTCCCCCTCCAGCAGGGTGCCAAAACGAATCTAGATTGGCTTTCGGTGGCTTCGGAGGCTTCTGGCGGCGGAACTCCTGATCTATTGTGCTCCTCGATCGTTTTAGGGTATATGGAGATATATAGGCGGAAGAAGTACGTCAGGGGAGCCACGAGGGGCCCACGAGGGTGGAGGGCGCGCCCAGGGGGGTGGGCGCGCCCCCAGCCTCGTGGCTTCCTCGTTGACCCCCTGACGTGCACTCCAAGTCTTCTGGTCTTCTTCTGATCCAAAAATAAGTTCCGTCAAGTTTCAGGTCAATTGGACTCTGTTTGATTTTCCTTTTCTGCGATATTCTAAAACAAGGAAAAAACAGAACTGGCACTGGGCTCTAGGTTAATAGGTTAGTCCCAAAAATCATATAAGATAGCATATAAATGCAAATAAAACATCCAAGGTTGATAATATAATAGCATGGAACAATCAAAAATTATAGATACGTTGGAGACGTATCAGCATCCCCAAGCTTAATTCCTGCTCGTCCTCGAGTAGGTAAATGATAAAAACAGAATTTCTGATGTGGAATGCTACCTAACATATTTATCCATGCATTTCTCTTTATTGTAGCAAGAATATTCAGATCCATAAGATTCAAGACAAAAGTTTAATATTGACATAGAAATAATAATACATCAAGCATACTAACCAAGCAATCATGTCTTCTCAAAATAACATGGTCAAAGAAAGCTATCCCTACAAAATCATATAGTTTGGCTATGCTCTATCTTCACCACACAAAATATTTAAATCATGCACAACCCCGATGACAAGCCAAGCAATTGTTTCATACTTTTGATGTTCTCAAACTTTTTCAATCTTCACGCAATACATGAGCGTGAGCCATGGACATATCACTATAGGTGGAATAGAATAGTGGTTGTGGAGAAGACAAAAAGGAGAAGATAGTCTCACATCAACTAGGCGTATCAACGGGCTATGGAGATGCCCATCAATAGATATCTATGTGAGTGAGTAGGGATTGCCATGCAACGGATGCACTAGAGCTATAAGTGTATGAAAGCTCAACAAAAGAAACTAAGTGGGTGTGCATCCAACTCGCTTGCTCACGAAGACCTAGGGCATTTTGAGGAAGCCCATCATTGGAATATACAAGCGAAGTTCTATAATGAAAGATTCCCACTAATATATGAAAGTGACAACATAGGAGACTCTCTATCATGAAGATCATGGTGCTACTTTGAAGCACAAGTGTGGTAAAAGGATAGTAGCATTGCCCCTTCTCTCTTTTTCTCTCATTTTTTTATTTTACTTTTTTATTTGGGCCTTTTCTTTTTTTTATGGCCTCTTTTTTTCTTTTTTTTTCTATTTCGTCCAGATTCTCATCCCGACTTATGGGGGAATCATAGTCTCCATCATCCTTTCCTCACTGGGACAATGCTCTAATAATGATGATCATCACACTTTTACTTACTTACAACTCAAGAATTACAACTCGATACTTAGAACAAAATATGACTCTATATGAATGCCTCCAGCAGTGTACCGGGATGTGCAATGACTCATGAGTGACATGTATGAAAGAATTATGAACGGTGGTTTTGCCACAAATACGATGTCAACTACATGATCATGCATAGCAATATGACAATGATGGAGCGTGTCATAATAAACGGAAAGGTGGAAAGTTGCATGGCAATATATCTCGGAATGGCTATGGAAATGCCATAATAGGTAGGTATGGTGGCTGTTTTGAGGAAGATATATGGTGGTTTTATGGTACCGGCGAAATTTGCGCGGTACTAGAGAGGCTAGCAAAGATGGAAGGGTGAGAGTGCGTATAATCCATGGACTCAACATTAGTCATAAAGAACTCATATACTTATTGCAAAAATCTACAAGTTATCAAAGCAAAGTATTATGCGCATGCTCCTAGGGGGATAGATTGGTAGGAAAATACCATCACTCGTCCCCAACCGCCACTCATAAGGAAGACAATCAATAAATAAATCATGCTCCGACTTCATCACATAACGGTTCACCATACGTGCATGATACGGGAATCACAAACTTCAACACAAGTATTTCTCAAATTCACAACTACTCAACTAGCATGACTCTAATATCACCATCTCCATATCTCAAAACAATTATCAAGTATCAAACTTCTCTTAGTATTCAATCCACTCTATATGAAAGTTTTTATTATATCCCTCTTGGATGCCCATCATATTAGGACTAAATTCATAACCAAAGCAAACTACCATGATGTTTAGAGACTCTCAAAATGATATAAGTGAAGCATGATAGATCATTAATTTCTATAAAATAAAACCACCACCGTGCTCTAAAAAGATATAAGTGAAGCACTAGAGCAACAACAAACTACTCCGAAAGATATAAGTGAAGATCAATGAGTAGTCGAATAATTATGCAACTATGAGAAGACTCTCTAAAATTAAATAATTTCATATCTTGATACTTTATTAAAACATAAAGCAAAACAAAATAAAATAAAATGATGCTCCAAGCAAAACACATATCATGTGGTGAATAAAAATATAGCTCCAAGTAAAGTTACCGATGAACGAAGACGAAAGAGGGGATGCCTTCCGAGGCATCCCCAAGCTTAGGCTTTTGGTTGTCCTTGAATTATCTTGGGGTGCCATGGGCATCCCCAAGCTTAGGCTCTTGCCACCCCTTATTCCATAATCCATCAAATCTTTACCCAAAACTTGAAAACTTCACAACACAAAACTTAACAGAAAACTCGTAAGCTCTGTTAGTATAAGAAAATAAATCACCACTAAGGTACTGTTGTGAACACATTTTAAATTAATATTGGTGTAATATCTACTGTATTCCAACTTATCTATGGTTCATACCCTCCAATACTACTCATAGATTCATCAAAATAAGCAAACAACACATCGAAAACAGAATCTGTTAAAAACAGAACAGTCTGTAGCAATCTGGATCAAACGTATACTTCTGGAACTCATAAAATTCTAAAATAAATTTTTGGACCTGAGTAATTTATCTATTAATCATATACAAAAAGAATTAACTAAATATCACTCTCCAAATAAAAATGGCAGCTATTCTCGTGAGCACTAAAGTTTCTGTTTTTTACAGCATGATCGCAAAGACTTTCCCCAAGTGTTCCCAAAGGTTCTACTTGGCACAGACACTAATTAAAACATAAAAACTCAATCATAACAGAGGCTAGATAAATTATTTATTACTAAACAGGAGCAAAAAGCAAGGAACAAAAATAAAAGTGGGTTGCCTCCCAACAAGCGCTATCATTTAACGCCCCTAGCTAGGCATGATGATTTCAATGATGCTCACATAAAAGATAAGAATTGAAACATAAAGAGAGCATCATAAAGAATATGACTAGCACATTTAAGTCTAACCCACTTCCTATGCATAGGCATTTTTTGAGCAAACAACTTGTAGGAATAAGAATCAACTTGCATAGGAAGGTAAAACAAGCATAACTTCAAAACTTTAAGCACATAGAGAGGAAACTTGATATTATTGCAATTTCTACAAGCATATGTTCCTCCCTCATAGTAATTTTCAGTAGCATCATGAATTAATTCAACAATATAACCAGCACCTAAAGCATTCTTTTCATGATCAACAAGCATAGAAATTTTATTACTCTCCACATAAGCAAAATTCTTCTCATTCGGAATAGTGGGAGTATCATAAGAAACTCGAATACTATAAATTGTTTCCACATTAAAAGAGTAATGTTCAGAAAAGGGGTAACCATAATCATGACAAGTTTTATAAATATAATCATCTCTACTTTTTATAGCATAAGTGTCATCACAATAATCATCATAAGTAGGATGCATGCTATCGTCATAATAAATTTGCATATCAAAACTTGGGAGACTAAAAATATCATCTTCATTAAACATAGCTTCCCCAAGCTTGGGACTAACATTAATTGCAGCAAATATATTCTCAAAAAATCAAACATAGCCTCCCCAAGCTTGGGCCTTTTCATATCATAAACATAATCACTCTCATCAGTAATAGTATGGATAGCACCAATAGTATAGCAATTATCATATTCTTCCAAGCAAGTGCCAAAAAGATTTTCAAGATCATAAGAAGTATCATTATCTTCCACAATTATATTTTCATGAGGCACAATAGTAATTGGAGCAGCATTATTTGGGAGAAATATCTTTTTACCTCTCTTCCTTTTTCTTGTCTTCTTCTTCACCACATCATGTGTGGGTTCAATCCTCTTTTTGGAGCTCCTTATTAATGAGATTGGTTGAATAGGAGGCTCCTCCTCGTTACCTGATTCATCATAAGAAATAATAGGAGGGTATTGGGAAGTCTCTTCCCTTCCATTAGTATTCTCTTCATCTTCTATTTGTTTTCTTTTCTTTACGTAATTGGCAATATAAGGATTTTCAATGCAATTCACCGCACAATACATATAAATTTCCTCTTGATCAAAACCAAGAAGTTTATAATGGGCAAATTCTGGAAGATGTTTAGTTATACGTTTCATTTCTTCATAGCCCATAAGCAAACTAATTTCATGAAACAATTTTTGGACATGATTAGATCATGAAACAATTTGCATTGGGTATTGAAATGATCATGTTCATTGCAAAGCTCACAAGTATGGCCAAGATAATTTAAATTTTCAGCACATTCATCTAGCCTTTCTTGCAACAATTTAGTTTCTAAGTACTTATGCCTCTTGCAATATCTATCTTCCATGTTTGGTGTGTACTTACAAACCCAATATACTCCACAAAAATTGGCATGTTTATAGGAGACATCATAACTAGTGCAATCATCATTAGTATCATGGATATTCAAAGAATTCTTACTAACAACATTGCAATCATGCTCATCATTCAAAGATTTAGTGCCAAACATTTTATAGACTTCTTCCTCTAGCACTTGAGCACAATTTTATTTTCCATCATACTCACGAAAGATATTAAAAAGGTGAAGCGTATGAGACAAACTTAATTCCATTTTTTTGTAGTTTTCTTTTATAAACTAAAATAGTGCTAAAACAAGAAACTAAAAGACTCGATTGCATGATCTAAAGATATACCTTCAAGCACTCACCTCCCCGGCAACGACGCCATAAAAGAGCTTGATGTCTACTACACAACCTTCTTCTTGTAGACGTTGTTGGGCCTCCAAGTGCAGAGGTTTGTAGGACAGTAGCAAATTTCCCTCAAGTGGATGACCTAAGGTTTATCAATCCATAGGAGGCGTAGGATGAAGATGGTATCTCTCAAGCAACCCTGCAACCAAATAGCAAAGAGTCTCTTGTGTCCCCAACACACCCAATACAATGGTAAATTGTATAGGTGCACTAGTTCAGCGAATAGATGGTGATAAAAGTGGTATATGGATGGTAGATAAAGGTATTTGTAATATGAAAATATAAAAACAGCAAGGTAACTAATGGTAGAAGTGAGCGTAAATGATATTGCAATGCTAGGAAACAAGGCATAGGGTTCATACTTTCGCTAGTGTAAGTCCTCTCAACAATAATATCATAATTGGATCACATAACTATCCCTCAACATGCAACAAAGAGTCACTCCAAAGTCACTAATCGCGGAGAACGAACGAAGAGATTGTGGTAGGGTACGAAACCACCTCAAAGTTATTCTTTCCAATCAATCCGTTGGGCTATTCCTATAAGTGTCACAAAGAGCCCTAGAGTTCGTACTAGAATAACACCTTAAGACACAAATCAACCAAAACCCTAATGTCACCTAGATACTCCAATGTCACCTCAAGTATCCATGGGTATGATTATACGATATGCGTCACACAATCTCAGATTCATCTATTCAACCAACACATAGAACCTCGAAGAGTGCCCCAAAGTTTCTACCAGAGAATCACGACGAAAACGTGTGCCAACCCCTATGCATAGGTTCATGGGCGGAACCCGCAAGTTGATCACCAAAACATACATTAAGTGAATCGCGTGGTATCCCATTGTCACCACAGATACACACGGCAAGACATACACCAAGTGTTCTCAAATCTTTAAAGACTCAATCCGATAAGATAACTCCAAAGGGGAAACTCAATCCATTGCAATAGAGTAGAGGGGGAGGAGAAACATAAGATCCAACTATAATAGCAAAGCTCGTGATACATCAAGACCGTGCTAAATCAAGAACACGAGAGAGAGAGAGAGAGAGAGAGAGATCAAACACATAGCTACTGGTACATACCCTCAGCCCCAAGGGAGAACTACTCCCTCCTCGTCATGAAGAGCACCGGGATGATGAAGATGGCCACCGGAGAGGGATTCCCCCTCCGGCAGGGTGCTAGAACGGGTCTAGATTGGCTTTCGGTGGCTACGGAGGCTTCTGGCGGTGGAACTCCCGATCTATTGTGCTCCGAGATCGTTTTAGGGTATATGGAAATATATAGGCGGAAGAAGTACGTCAGGGGAGCCACAAGGGGCCCACGAGGGTGGAGGGCGCGCCCAGGGGGTGGGCGCGCCCCCCTGCCTTGTGGCTTCCTCGTTGACCCCCTGACGTGCACTCCAAGTCTTCTGGGCTTCTTCTGATCCAAAAATAAGTTCCGTGAAGTTTCAGGTCAATTGGACTCCCTTTGATTTTCCTTTTCTGCGATATTCTAAAACAAGGAAAAAACTGAAACTGGCACTGGGCTCTGGGTTAATAGGTTAGTCCCAAAAATCATATAAAATAGCATATAAATGCATATAAAACATCCAAGATTTATAATATAATAGCATGGAACAATCAAAAATTATAGATACGTTGGAGACGTATCAGGCCCTCCCACCGCCGGCATGCACCGGCTCGACAGAACGTCGGCATGAGGGTCCCGCTGGGAGCGGCTCGTCTTTGTTGGCGAAGCTGACAAGGCTTCAAATGGTGGCCCTCCACTCGTCGAGCTTCTCCGCAGCGGGGGGGGGGGAGGTCGAGGAGCAGTTGCACGCGCGCCAGCGCTTCTGCTGGCGTGGGTGGCGGCGAGAGCTGTGTGGATCGTGACGCGCTCCGACTTCTAACCAAGTTAGAAGGATCTCTGTCATGGTCCCACGGTAGCACGCTGCTTCCGCCGGTGTCCGGGTGCGCATGCCGGCCTGGCACGTCCTGAGGGTGGCACACATGGCTCTTCCCGCGGCGGTGCCCAGGAGTTCCGGCGTCGCGGTGTTGCTCATTGCGCGCGGCCTGGGAAGGCTGTGGTGCAGGTGCCAGCTAGGGCACCGTAGAGGTTGCCGCGTAGCTTGTAGGCAGCATGACCCCGCCCCCGGACCCAGCGGCGCGCGGCTCGTCGTCTCGGACCCGAACGATGCCGCTTGCCTAGCTCCGATTGCCAGAATGTCGTGGATGCTCGCAGGCCATGTCTCCGGCACCATCCATGGCCACCCGGTTGCCTGCTTGCGCTGGCGTGGCTGGATCGGCTCCGGACGACTCGATCGTTGTGATCCCCTTTTTCTTGGGGGCCATGGTGATGATGAAGTCGATGCGCTAACTTCCAAACCGGATTTTCACAACTTGCGCCCCCTACCTGGCGCGCCAAAGCTGTTGGCGAGAGCGACACCTATGGGATCATGGGGAATCCCTTCTACGGTCGGCGGGCGCGGGGTTGTGGAAAGAGGGGGTTTAGAAGATAAATACGGGGGAGTTTATCCAGGTTCGGGCCGCAAGTGATGCGTAACACCCTACTCCTGATGGTTTGTGTTTATCTGGTGTTCTTGGACTAGCTAAAAGAATGCAGGGTCCAAAAAGTTCGAATCCTTCTCCAGTATGCCTCAGGCCTCATTTTATAGCCAAAGGGGTCGCCATAGTGGCACACAGGAGGTGGAAAGTCTGTAGTGTATACAAGTCTATCGCCTGGCACCGTAGGACAAATGCATTTAATGCGCTGCCGACGTGCCCTCTCACTTTATCAGGGACGGCAAGGAAGCTCGTCTCGTCCGTCGCCGCCTCGCCTCGCACTGACACACGTCCAAGCTGACTAGGCGTGCAGCGCCATGCTGGCGAGCTGGCTGCTGAGTTGGTGCGGTGGCAGAGTCTTCATGAAGATTTGCATGCCACCACGCAGATGCTTGTTGAGTTGGCCTGGAAGTTGCATGTCGCCACGCAGGTGCCTGCCTTGCTGGCGGGTGTGACTGGTGTGTTGGAACTACGTTAGAGCCTTGGCAGGTGGGGGCCTGGCTGCGGCCCGCAGATGTCCCCGGCAAGGGTCTTGCCGGGGGTCTCGTGAGCGTCCCCGGCAAGGATCTTGCCGGGGGGATTTCCGTCTTCTGGTCCTCATCTAGTCTTGTATGTTCTTGGTCTCCACAAAGATCTGCATGCCACCATGCAGGCGCCTCCCGAGCCTTGGTTCCAATGTTGTCGACGGTGTCGGAACTCTTAGGCTTAAGGGTGGCGGCTCTACTGGTGTTGGGCAAGTTGCCCCGGCAAGACTCTTGCTGGGGCTACGCAAGCTCCCCCGGCAAGGCTCTTGCCGGGGAAAGCCCGCCTTGTCCCTCTGCTTCTCGCGCCTTTGGCTTGGCGCTGCTCTGGTAGTCTTGTGTCTTCGCTTCCTCTGCTCCACCAAGCGTGGCCGCAGGCTTGTGGCTGCGACTTCCCGCGCACAAGTAAAGGGGTACAAAAAGGACCCCTACTTTTGTACACTGATAGTCTTCATGAACCTCATCATTATATTTTTCATTATCACTAGGTCAGTGTTCATTACCAGATTTAGTTTCAGCATCAGAGATAGAAGTTTCATTATCATTGTCCGGAGGTTTCTCTATTTCAGGTTCGCTAGGAGCATGTGAAGTCCTATCATTCTTCTTTTTCTTTTTCTTTCTAGAAGAACTAGGTGCACTAGTGTTAGCTCTTTGTGAATCTTGTTCGATTCTTTTAGGGTGACCCTTAGGATAAAGTGGTTCCTGAGTCATTTTACCTCCTCTAGTTGCAACTCTAACATCAAAGTCATGCATATTATTATCCATTTCATCAAGTAATTCTCTTTGAGATTTAGCAACTTGTTCTAACTGAGTTTGAACCATAGAAGCATGTTTTCCAAGACCTCTAACATCATTTGAGATTATAAATAACAAGTCACTCAAGCAAGCAATCATATCCGAATTATATTTCAATTGTTTCATAACATTTGCATTGAAGTGATCTTGTTTTCTAATGTAGTTTTCAAACTCATAAAGGCATTGGTTAGGATGCATATTGTGAGGATTATCACTATCTTTAAACTTCATAAGAGAATTTACCTCTACCACCTTAGGCAGTGGTGGAGTATTAAGCCCATGTATTTCTTCAATAGGAGGTAATTTTAACATCCTCAGCTTTAATATCTTTTTCCTTCATAGATTTCTTTGCCTCTTGCATATCTTCAGGACTGAGATATAATATAACCCTCTTCTTCGGAGTGGGTTTAGGCGGTGGTTTAGGAATAGTCCAATCATCATAATTTTTCAATATGTTATTCAATAATTCTTCAGCTTGACCAACAGTTCGTTCCCTGAAAACACAACCAGCACAACTATCTAGGAAGTCCCTAGAAGCATCAATTAGTCCATTATAGAAGATATCAAGTATTTCATTTTTCTTAAGAGGATGATCAGGCAAAGCATTAAGTAACTGGCAGAGCATCCCCCAAGCTTGTGGGAGACTCTCTTCTTTAGTTTGAGCAAAGTTAAATATTTCCTGTAAGGCAGCTTGTTTCTTATGAGCAGGAAAATATTTTCCATAGAAGTAGTAAATCATATCCTGGGGACTACGCACACAACCAGGAGCAAGAGTATTGTACCAAGGTTTAGCACCATCCTTTAATGAGAAAGGAAATAATTTGAGAATACAGTAGTAGCGGGTTTTCTCATCATGAGTAAAAAGGGTGGCTATATCATTCAACTTAGTAAGATGTGCCACAATAGTTTCAGTTTCGTAACCATGTAAAGGATTAGATTCAACCAAAGTAATTAACTCTAGGTCGACAGAGAATTCATAATCCTTATCATCAATAAAGATAGGTGAGGTAGCAAACTTAGGATCACATTTCATTCTAGCATTCAGAGAATTTTCTTTATACTTGTGTAGTAATTTCTCTTGATCATCTCTATCATTGCAAGCAACAATACCTCTAGTTGTTTCCTCACTCATAACATAACCTTCCGATACCTTAGGTGATTCATATATAGGAAGGCTAGTTCTAGCAGGTGTTTCAGGAGTTTCATTTTCAAGCTCATCATCAGATTCAACAACATCATGTTGTATTACTCTAGCAATTTGTTCATCAAGAAATTCACCAAGTGGCACATCATCATTATCAAGCAAGGTACTAGCATCATCATAAGCATCATTCATAGTAGAAGTAGCATCATCAATAACTTATGACATATCAGAATTAATAGCATGTGGTGGTGTTGCAAGTTTACTCATAACAAAGGTGAATCTAAAGCAGAACTGGATGACAGTTCCTTACTGCTACCTCTTGAGCACTACGTTGGTTTTCCTTTGAAGAGGAAAGGGTGATGCATAAAAGTAGCGTAAGTATTTCCCTCAGTTTTTGAGAACCAAGGTATCAATCCAGTAGGAGATCACGCTCAAGTCCCACGCACCTACACAAACAAATAAGAACCTCACAACCAACGCGATAAAGGGGTTGTCAAGCCCTTCACGGTCACTTACGAGAGTGAGATCTGATAGATATGATAAGACAATATTTTTGGTGTTTTTATGATAAAGAGAAATAAAGATGCAAAGTAAAATAAACGGCAAAGGAAATAACTAAGTGTTGGAAGATTAATATGATGAAAGATAGACCCGGGGGCCATAGGTTTCACTAGTGGCTTCTCTCAAGAGCATAAGTATTACGATGGGTAAACGAATTGTTGTCGAGCAATTGATAGAATTGAGCATTGTTATGAGAATATCTAGTTATGATCATGTATATAGGCATCACGTCCAAGACAAGTAGACCGAAACGATTCTGCATCTACTACTATTACTCCACACATCGACCGCTATCCAGCATGCATCTAGAGTATTAAGTTCATAAGAACAAAGTAATGCTTTACGGAAGATGACATGATGTAGAGGGATAAACTCATGCAATATGATATAAACCCCATCTTTTTATCCTCGATGGCAACAATACAATACGTGTCGGTTCCCTTTCTGTCACTGGGATTGAGCACTGCAAGATTGAACCCAAAGCTAAGCACTTCTCCCATTGCAAGAAAGATCAATCTAGTAGGCCAAACCAAACTGATAATTCAAAGAGACTTGCAAAGATAAACCAATCATACATAAAAGAATTCAGAGGAGAATCAAATATTGTTCATAGATAATCTGGATCATAAAATCACAATTCATCGGATCATTACAAGCACACCGCAAAAGAAGATTACATTGAATAGATCTCCAAGAAGATCGAGGAGAACTTTGTATTGAGATCCAAAGAGAGAGAAGAAGCCATCTAGCTAATAACTATGGATCCGTAGGTCTGAAGTAAACTACTCACACATCACTGGAGAGGCCATGGCGTTGATGTAGCCCTCCGTGATCAATGCCCTCTCCGGCGAAGCTCCGAGAAAGGCCCCGAGATGGGATCTCTCGAGTACAGAAGGTTGCGGCGGTGGAATTAGGTTTTCATGGTGCTCCTGGATGTTTGGGGGGTATGTGGATATATATAGGAGGAAGAAGTACGTCGGTGGAGCAACAGAGGGCCCACGAGGGTGGAGGGCGCTCCCAGGGGGTAGGCGCGCCCCCTGCCTCGTGCCTTCCTCCCTTGTTTCTTGACGACCACTCCAAGTCTCCTGGATCACATTTGTTGAGAAAATCACGTTCCCGAAGGTTTCATTCCGTTTGATATTCCTTTTCTTCGAAACCCTAAAATAGGCAAAAAAAAACAATTTGGGATGGGCCTCCGGTTAGTAGGTTAGTCCCAAAAATGATATAAAATTGTAAAATAATGCCCATTAATAGATAATATAATAGCATGGAGCAATCAAAAATTATAGATATGTTGGAGACGTATCAAGCATCCCCAAGCTTAATTCCTGCTCGTCCTCGAGTAGGTAAATGATAAAAGAAGAATTTTTGATGTGGAATGCTCTCTAACATATTTATAAATGTAATTTTTCTTTATTGTGGCGTGAATGTTCAGATCCGAAAGATTCAAGATAAAAGTTTAATATTGACATAAAAATAATAATACTTCAAGCATACTAACTAAGCAATCATGTCTTCTCAAAATAACATGGCCAAAGAAAGTTATCCCTACAAAATCATATAGTCTGGCTATGGTCTCTCTTAACCACACAAAATATTTAAATCATGCACAACCCCGATGACAAGCCAAGCAATTGTTTCATACTTTTGATGTCCTTAAACTTTTTCAATCTTCACGCAATATATGAGCGTGAGCCATGGATATAGCACTATGGTGGAATAGAATGGTGGTTGTGGAGAATACAAAAAGGAGAAGATAGTCTCACATAAACTAGGCATATCAACGGGCTATGGAGATGCCCATTAATAGATATCAATGTGAGTGAGTAGGGATTTTCATGCAACAGATGCACTAGAGCTATAAGTATATGAAAGCTCAACAAAAGAAACTAAGTGGGTGTGCATCCAACTTGCTTGCTCACGAAGACCTAGGGCATTTTGAGGAAGGCCATCATTGGAATATACAAGCCAAGTTCTATAATGAAAAATTCCCACTAGTATATGAAAGTGATATCATAGGAGACTCTCTATATGAAGAACATGGTGCTACTTTGAAGCACAAGTGTGGAAAAAGGATAGTAACATTGTCCCTTCTCTCTTTTTCTCTCATTTTTTATTTGGGCCTTCTTTTTTTTGGTCTCTTTTCCTTTTTTTCGTCGATAGTCTCATCCCGACTTGTGGGGGAATCATAGTCTCCATCATCCTTTCCTCACTTGGGACAATGCTCTAATAATGATGATCATCACACTTTATTTACTTACAACTCAATACTTAAAACAAAATATGACTTTATGTGAATGCCTCCGGCGGTGTACCGGGATGTGCAATGATGCATGAGTGACATGTATGAAAGAATTATGAATGGTGGCTTTGCCACAAATACGATGTCAAATACACGATCAGGCAAGCAATATGACAATGATGAAGCATGTCATAATAACGGAACAGTGGAAAGTTGCATGGCAATATATCTCGGAATGGCTATGGAAATGCCATAATAGGTAGGTATGGTGGCTATTTAGAGGAAGGTATATGGTGGTTTTATGGTACTGGTGAAAGTTGAACGATACTAGAGAGGCTAGCAATGGTGGAAGGGTGAGAGTGCGTATAATCCATGGACTCAACATTAGTCATAAAGAACTCACATACTTATTGCAAAAATCTATTAGTTATCGAAACAAAGTATTACGCGCATGCTCCTAGGGGGATAGATTGGTAGGAAAAGACCATCGCTCGTCCCCGACCGCCACTCATAAGGAAGACAATCAATAAATAAATCATGCTCCGACTTCATAACATAATGGTTCACCATACGTGCATGCTACGGAAATCACAAACTTCAACACAATTATTTCTCAAATTCACAACTACTCAACTAGCATGACTCTAATATCACCATCTCCATATCTCAAAACAATTATCAAGTATCAAACTTCTCATTGTATTCAATGCACTTATATGAAAGTTTTTATTATTGCCATGTTGTTCTAAAGGACTCTCAAAATAATATAAGTGAAGCATGAGAGAACAATAAGTTTCTATAAAACAAATCCACCACCGTGCTCTAAAAGATATAAGTGAAGCACTAGAGCAAAAACTATATAGCTCAAAAGATATAAGTGAAGCACATAGAGTATTCTAATAAATTTAGAATCATGTGAGTCTCTCTCAAAAGGTGTGTACAACAAGGATGATTGTGGTAAAATAAATAGCAAATACTCAAATAATACAAGACTCTCCAAGCAAAACACATATCATGTGGTGAATAAAAATATAGCTCCAATTAAAGTTACCGATAGATAAAGACGAAAGAGGGGATGCCTTCTGGGGCATCCCCAAGCTTAGCCTTTTTAGTGTCCTTGAATTTTACCTTGGGGTGCCATGGGAATCCCCAAGCTTAGGCTCTTGCCACTCTTTGTTCCATAATCCATCAAATCTTTACCCAAAACTTAAAAACTTCACAACACAAAACTCAAAATAGAAAATCTCGTGAGCTCTGTTAGCGAAAGAAAACAAAACACCACTTCAAGGTACTGTAATGAACTCATTTTTTATTTATATTGGTGTTAACCTACTGTATTCCAACTTCTCTATGGTTTATAAACTCTTTTACTAGCCATAGATTCATCAAAATAAGCAAACAACACAAAAAAACAGAATCTGTCAAAAACAGAATAGTCTGTAGTAATCTGTAGCTAAAGCAAGTTCTGGAACCCAAAAGATTCTAAAATAAATTGCTGGACGTGAGGAATTTATCTATTAATCATCTGAAAAAAGAATTAACTAAATAGCACCTTCCAAATAAAAATGGCAGCGATTCTCGTGAGCGCTAAGTTTCTGTTTTTTACAGCAAGATCGAAAAGACTTTTCCCAAGTCTTCCCAACGGTTCTACTTGGCACAAAAACTAATTAAACGCAAAAAACACAACCAAAACAGAGGCTAGATAAATTAGTTATTAAATAACAGCAAGTAAAAATATTGGGTTGTCTCCCAACAAGCGTTTTTCTCTAAAGCCTTATAGCTAGGCATAAGATTTCAACGATGCTCACATGAAGGACAAGAATTGAAGCACAAAGAGAGCATCATAAAACACGTGACAAACACATCTAAGCCTAACATACTTCCTATGAATAGGCATCTTATAGGCAAACAAATTATCAAGGCAAGCAGAAACTAGCATATGCAAGGAAGTGGAAAGAAACAGTAGCAATCTCAACATAACGAGAGGTAATTTAGTAACATGAAAATCTCTACCACCATATTTTCCTCTATCATAATAGTTACATGTAGGATCATAAGCAAATTCAACAAAATAGCTATCACATAAAATATTTTCAACACGATCCACATGCATGCAAAGTTGACACTCTTCCAAAATAGTGGGATTAACATTAACTAAAGTCATGACTTCTCCAAACCCACTTTTATCAAAATTTTCATAAGATTGAACATTCTCCAAATATGTGGGATCTAAAGTTTACACTCTTCCAAACCCACTTTCAATAATATTGCAAACACTATTATCAATCTCATATTCATCATGGGGCTTAAATAAATTTTCAAGATCAAAAGAAGAATCACCCCAATCATGATCATTGCAACAAGTAGTAGACATAGCAAAACTAGCATCCCCAAGCTTAGGGCTTTGCATATTATAAGCACAATTGAAATTAATAGAATTTATACTATCATCATTGCAATCATGCTTTTTATTCAAATATTCATCGTGAATCACTCCATAAAGTACTTTATCACAATTTTCAGATTCACGAATTTCAAGCAAAACTTCATAAAGATAATCTAGTGCACAAAACTGACTAGCAATTGTTTCATCATAATTTGATCTCTTAAAAATATTAGCAAGCGGATGAGGATCCAAAGATCTTAGGTTCTCTGTTTAGTAATAAATAAATAACTATTCCAACCAAATAAGCAAACGAGCCAAGTAAGACATCAAAGCAAATGGAAAGACGAACAGAAGAAGGGCGAATAAAACGGCAAGGGTGAAGTGGGTGAGAGGAAAATGAGAGGCAAATGGCAAATAATGTAATGAGAGGGATAAGAGTTTGTGATGGGTACTTGGTATGTCTTAACTTGGTAATGGCGCCAGAAATGACTCGTTGTTGGGAGTCAAATCTTGACTTGACTTGGCGCGAATCTCCCCGGCAACGGCACCAAAAATCCTTCTTTCTACCTCTTGAGCACTGCGTTGGTTTTCCCTTGAAGAGGAAAGGGTGATGCAGCAAAGTAGCGTAAGTATTTCCCTCAGTTTTTGAGAACCAAGGTATCAATCCAGTAGGAGATCACACTCAAGTCCCACGCACCTACACAAACAAATAAGAACCTCGCAACCAACGCGATAAAGGGGTTGTCAAGCCCTTCACGGTCACTTACGAGAGTTAGATCTGATAGATATGATAAGAGAATATTTTTGGTATTTTTATGATAAAGAGAAATAAAGATGCAAAGTAAAATAAATGGCAAAGGAAATAACTAAGTGTTGGAAGATTAATATGATGAAAGATAGACTAGGGGGCCATAGGTTTCACTAGTGGCTTCTCTCAAGAGCATAAGTATTATGGTGGGTAAACGAATTACTGTCGAGCAATTGATAGAATTGAGCATAGTTATGAGAATATCTAGGTATGATCATGTATATAGGCATCACATCTGAGACAAGTAGAAGTGATTCTGCATCTACTACTATTACTCCACACATCGACCGCTATCAATCATGCATCTAGAGTATTAAGTTCATAAGAACAGAGTAATGCTTTAAGGAAGATGACATGATGTAGAGGGATAAACTCATGCAATATGATATAAACCCCATCTTTTTATCCTCGATGGCAACAATACAATACGTGTCGGTTCCCTTTCTGTCACTAGGATCGAGCACTGCAAGATTGAACCCAAAGCTAAGAACTTCTCCCATTGCAAGAAAGATCAATCTAGTAGGCCAAACCAAACTGATAATTCGAAAAGACTTGCAAAGATAAACCAATCATACATAAAAGAATTCAGAGGAGAATCAAATATTGTTCATAGATAATCTGGATCATAAACCCACAATTCATCGGATCTCGACAAACACACCACAAAACAAGATTACATCGAATAGGTCTCCAAGAAGATCGAGGAGAACTTTGTATTGAGATCCAAAGAGAGAGAAGAAGCCATCTAGCTAATAACTATGGATGCATAGGTCTGAAGTAAACTACTCACACATCACCAGAGAGGCCATAGAGTTGATGTAGAGGCCCTCCGTGATCAATGCCCCCTCCGGCGGAGCTCCGGAAAAGGCCCCGAGATGGGATCTCTCGAGTACAGAAGGTTGCAGCGGTGGAATTAGGTTTTCATGGTGCTCTTGGATGTTTGGGGGGTACGTGGATATATATAGGAGGAAGAAGTACGTCAGTGGAGAAACGGAGGGCCCACGAGGGTGGAGGGCGCGTCCAGAGGGGGTAGGCGCGCCCCCTGCCTCGTGCCTTCCTCCCTTGTTTCTTGACGGCCACTCCAATTCTCCTGAAAATCACGTTCCCGAAGGTTTCATTCTGTTTGGACTTCGTTTGATATTCCTTTTCTTTGAAACCCTAAAATAGGAAAAAAAACAGCAATTTGGGTTGGGCCTCCGGTTAGTAGGTTAGTCCCAAAAATGATATAAAAGTGTAAAATAAATCCCATTAACGTCCAAAATAGACAATATAATAGCATGGAGCAATCAAAAATTATAGATACGTTGGAGACGTATCACTTACCTCCCCTCGTCATTGAGGGGAATATCTTAGTCTTAGCATCCTTCAGATTCTTCATCGTGATAATATGATAATAATCCCAAGTGACTCAACAAATATAGCTATGCTCCCCGGCAATGGCGCCAGAAAAAGGTCTTGATAACCCACAAGTATAGGGGATCGCAACAGTTTTCGAGGGTAAAGTATTCAACCCAAATTTATAGATTTGACACAAGGGGAGCCAAAGAATATTTGAAGGTATTAGCAGCTGAGTTGTCAATTCAACCACACCTAGAGATTAATTATCTGCAACAAATAATCAGTAGCACAATAATATGATAGTTTTGATAGTAGTGGCAGCAGCAATAGTAATAGTAACATTCATAGCAGTAATTTTGTAGCAAGTGTAATAGTGATGATAGCAGTAGTAACTTAGCAGAAACAATATGGAGAAGTTCGTAGGCATTGGATCGTTGACTTGTTGGATGATATTCATTATGTGACAGCAATAACCTAGGGCTATTCGACACTAGATCTAGTTCATTGATATAATGTAGGCATGTATTTCGTAAATAGTCATACGTGCTTTATTAAAAGAACTTGCATGACATCTTTTGTCCTACCCTCCCGTGGTAGCGGGGTCCATATTGGAAACTAAGGGATATTAAGGCCTCCTTTTAATAGAGAACCAGAACAAAGCATTAACACATAGTGAATACATGAACTCCTCAAACTACGGTAATCACCGAAAGAAGTCCCGGTTATTGTCACTCCGGGGTTACCGGATCATAACATGTAGTAGGTGACAATAACTTGCAAGATTGGATCTAGAACATGGATATAATGATGATAACATAAATGGTTCAGATATGAAATCATGGCACCCGGGCCCAAAGTGACAAGCATTAAGCACGACAAAGTCATAGCAACATCAATCTAAGAACATAGTGGATACTAGGGATCAAGCCCTAACAAAACTAACTCGATTACATGATGAATCTCATCCAACTCCTAACCGACCAGCGAGTCTATGGAGGAATTACTCACTCCCGGTGGGGAGCATCATGGAATTGACGATGGAAAAGGGTTGGTGATGACGAAGAACGAAGATCCCCCTCTCCGGAGCCCCAAACGGACTCCAGATTTTCCCTCCCGAGGAAGAACAGGTCTTGGCGGCGGCTTCGTCTCGTGGATCGCAATAATTATTTCTCCCTGATCTGGGCGCGCCAGGAGAGGGGGGCGCGCCTAGTGGGTTGTGCCCACCCAGGTGCCCCTCTCTAGCAGGTCTTGGCTCCAAAAATTCTTATATATTATATAAAAATTCCTCGCAAAGTTTTGTTCCATTCCAAGAACTTTTATTTCTGCACAAAAACAACACCATGATAGTTCTGTTGAAAACAGCGTCAGTCCGGGGTTAGTTTCATTCAAATCATGCAAATTAGAGTCCAAAACAAGAGGAAAATCGTTAGGAAAAGTAGATACGTTGGATACGTATCAGAGTCCTACGTTGCGCTGGTCTGAACTCCCACAAAACCCTCCCCACCCCCTCGGTTTGCTTCTAATTTGCGGGAAAAAGAACTTCCAGACCCCTGCCCGACCAATATAGAACCGTGTTGGATGGCAAAAGACATCCGGATCACACATTCCGGATGGATGCGTGTAGTTTGGGGGGTCCACGTTGGAGATGTCCTTAGGGCATCGCCAATGCATAGCGCAGGGTGATGCCCTGTATGCCATGTAGGATCGGATGTCAGGAAAAATAGGTTTGGATGGGAAAGCGGGATTATCTACAGAAGGCGGGTGCTTGAGGAGAAAAGGTGTGGTCCGGTGTAAAAAGCTAAAAAGCTGAAATGAAGAGTAGAGATGCATGTGTACTAAAGTCTCTATTTTCTTTTGTTGATGAGGCCCACTAGTAATAGCTTGTGTTGGGGAGAAATAATCGATGTAGTTACCTAACCTACTTTTTCTCAAGGAACATATGCATCTATACGCCATCATTGTACATGCCCTTACCTCCTCTTTGCATGTCATGTGTGGCACACCCAAGGGTGGCAAGATGGCAGCACAACTATTGACGATAAAGGGTTTCCCCCACTTTATAGATAAAGCATCATCCGAAACAGCCAGCTCGCTGGGCCCGCAACACAAGCAAACCCAAATGAAAAAGATAGAAAAAGAAAGAGAAATAGATGCCAACAACGGCAGATCAACGAAATGAAGATGGCCGGCAACCGCTGCACCCTTAGGAGAAGTACCACCATGACCCAGCACACCGAAGCATCGCGTACCAAGAACACCTTCAAGAAGGAGGCGACGACGACGCCGCTGCTGCCTGGACTAGTCCTAGGGTTTCCCCCGATACGCGGGGGGTAGTGGGGGAGGGTGTACCCGACACCCTTCAAGAAGGTTTGGTGGTACCCGCAGGCGTCGCCGCGTCAGGGCCGGATGAGCCATGAGGGATTTCTCCCAACCCAAAACCCCACCACCACCCCAAACGATCCATAGTGTACCGCCCAGCAAGCCGCCCACCAACATGTGCCACCACGGTCGCTGAACCAACTCCGCCGTCTCCCTGAGGCCGCCGACACGAGACCTGGAGGATGAGAGAAGAGATAGTGGGCTCGGGGGCATCCGCAACACAGCCGACGTGGGGGGACATCCACCACCACCGCCGCAGAGCCAACCGGACGAATGAACAAGGGGCCTCCTGTAACAGCCTGGATTTTTGCCCTTTCCTTTTTCCTTTGATTTTCTTGGATTTTCTATTTGGTTTTTCCTTTCCGTGGCTATGTGGTTCTGAAACTTGGGAAGATCATGTCTTCCTAGGTTTTATAGTGGCTTGTCACCCTCATCATCATCCCAAGATCATGTCATTTCCATCTTTGACCTAACCCAAATTTCTTTTGTTGGGAATATTCCTTTTCTAATAAAGGAATAACCCTTAAAACCCTATATTTCTGTCACTTCTAAAATTCCCAAATAATCATAAATTGTTTGGGTCCTATCTTGCTCAAATATGGCAAAATATTTCATTGCCATGTTCAAAAATAATCCTCCAATAGTTCTTTTCCTATTCTGTCCTAAATGTCACTTTGCAAAGGAAGTTCTATTTATATTTGCTTGATTGACCCCAAACTTCTTGGACAGCTTTTCCTGTCCATATCATTGGTTCATGCCAAAAACCAACTCAATTTGCCTAGTAAATATTCCTGAGCAATTTTTCAAAGTTCCTGTCTGAGGGAAGTGCTTGTGAAGGAAGTACAAGCTAGGCATATCCAAATGAGTTGCAATTTTGCCAGGTCCTTCCTATGATCAAATAATGACTCTCCACCAAATATGAGCTCATTTAACTCATCTATGTGAGCCCAGCTCCAAATCTTAGTTTCTGGTAAGATTTTCAGTTTGTCAAGCAACTATATTTTATATTGCTTCATTTAAGCTGAAAATTTTCTAGGGCATTCTTCAATCCATATCAACTCCCTCCACCAAGTTTTAGCTCAACTAGTTAATCTAATTGCCCTGTGCAATTTTTCCAAGTTTCTGTCCACAATGAAGCTTTCCAAATGGCATGAAACTTTTACAGCAGCTTCATATCATGAGATAACCCCTCTATGCCAAATTTCAGCTCACAGAGATCAAGTATGTGAGCGTATCATCCAAATCCCTGATTCTGGCCAGATTTGCACTTTCTACTGCAACCCTCATCTAAACTCCTCCTCTTAGTCTAATTTTTGGTGATCAGCATCACCTTAGTGTGTGATCATCGCCAGACAAACTCTTTACCACGTTAGCTAGCTGGTTTAACCACAGCAAGTTACAAACACCTTCTTACTGATTTACTTTTGGAGCTAAGTGCAAATCTCTTCTTTGACCCTGGACCGATTTATTTCCTCATTTTGACTGAGGGCACCAAGTTCCATCCACTGGACATGGTTGGCCACGCCAAAGAGCGCCGCTTGCGCCAGTGCGCGTGGTGATCACGCTTGCGTCTTGGCTGCAGGCGTGCTCTGGCTTGTTCTGGCCACTATGCTCGTCTCCTCCCTCCTCGTCTCGACCTCAAACCTTGTACAGGAGCTAGCCCGTGCTCGACTGCGTCTCCCTGCATCGGTGCCTCGTCGTGGTTCGCCATCAATGCGTCGCAAATGCCGTGCCCGTGCCATGCCCTGCCCCTGACCTCCATTAGAGCACTGCTCAAGCTCGCTTGTGAGCTCCAGAGCCTCCTCGCGGCTATTTAAGCGTGACCCGAGCCCTCCCGCAGCTCACCCATCTCCCCCTCGCCTCATTTGCTCTCTGGAATCGCCTCATCTCGCCGGAGTTCGTCGCCGTCCACCATGACCGCCTCGGCCTCGGCATGATTCCGGCCGAGCCAAGCTTCCTCTCGCCTCCCTGACCTGTCCACCGACTCCCCCTCGTCCCACTGAGCCTCCCCACCCCACCAGTTCGTCACCGGAGTCCCTCTGGCCGCGCCTCCCGGAGCTTGGCCGTCGCCGTTGCTCTCGGCCACCACCTCGACCGAGCCATCCGGAGCTCCTTCCTCTCTCCCGTCTCCACCACGACACTCCCCACACCCCTACCAGCCTCTCCATCTCCTCCGTTCGTCGCTGGAGAGCCCGCATCGCCGAGAGCCGCCGCCGCCCGAAGCTCCTGGCGCCTCCCGTCGCCACGACCTCCCCTCCTCCACGCGCCTCCCCGGGAGCTGCTTCTCCTCTGAACGGAGGCGCTGCATCCTCGCGAGCCCGCCGGTGCGCTCGGTTTTGGCCGAAGGCCACCGGAGCCGGCCGGCCCCATCGCCGCTTCCTTCCCCTGTCTTCGCTCTGTTCCACGAGGGAACAGAGGCGCGAGGAGGAAGAAGACACGAGCGCTGGCCCCTCCCCCTGCTCCCTGGGCCCCACGCGTCAGTGTCTCACCCCCTCCATCCCACGTGGCAAGTGGAAACGCATTTACCGAGCACGTCTCCTCTTGTCTGAAAGCATATTCTGTTTCTACTTCGGCCTTAAGTACGTTTACTAAGTCAGAAAGCGTATTTCTTAAATCTGTTTCTGCCTTATCCACTCAGGGACCCGTTGGTGATGAAAATATTCACATATTGGCCCTTCTTCTTCCAACCTTCATAACTTTTCAACCGTAACTCCGATTGAGGTGAAACCAACGCTCACTTCTTCGTATCATCGAGCTCTATCTTTTGGTAACATTTTCACTAGGTGGTTTCGTAGTGAAAATGACCATTTTTCCCTTGCCTCTAATCAGCCCTCTCTGAGAACGTACCGTCTGGCGTTTCGTTCCGTGGCTTCACCGCACTTCTTTCTGGAGTCTCCGTCACCCCAGGCAAGCCACAATACCCACTTGCATGATAGTCATGAAGTAGCCATGGTTTTCAACTTGAATATTTATTAAATGTTTGCTTGCTTAAAATATGGTTATAGTTGTTTCGATAATGCTTATGGATTCATGCTTACTTTCTTGCTATGTTGGTATGCACCTAGTTGTCATGCCCTGCTAGTTGCTAGTATTATTTTCATATGCTTATGCTTGCTAGTAGTATATGTGATGTTGGTAATGGTCTTCGGTGCATGACTGTCGTCTGTCCCGGGTACCGTTGTTATGCATGTTCCATTGCATCTAGTTGGTTAAATGCTTGCATGATGGCATTGTTGATATGTTCTTGCATGATGTCTATTGTTGATGCTAGTGGTCATGTTATGCTATGAGTAGTGTTGTACTGGTAATATTCATGCTCTTCATTATGCCATGCTCAGTTGGAGATGATTCATTGTTGATATGGTGGCTAGTTATGTTGCACCCGTGCTTATGTTGATATCATGCTCATACATTGTAATTGTATCATGTTATTTTATCATGGCTCAGCATATTTGCATTCAAGTTTAACCGGATTAAATTGAACTTGAACACTTGTTGACTGAGTCATGGTGCCACCATATCGAACTGACTAGTGCAACCACGCTTACCTTCATGGGAAGGTCCTAACTGGGTCTATTGTCGTGCCTCTCGCCGGTGCCTCCGACTAGGGAAGGTTATGGGTGTGCGGTACCCTGGCCTGGTAAGCAGACATAATCTTGTGTGCCCGTTGTTGTTATTATGGATCCGGTCCCTGTGAGGGACGGTCCCCGTGAGAGACGTTTGTCCACGATGGTGGTCGTTGTGTCTTTGGTAGACACGGGGCCACCCAGGACTAGCCCAGTTGGGAGTGGGTCGGAGTGGCCGGAAGAGTGTCATGACAATAGATCGGTTTTGTCGGAACGCCGTTGATCAACCCGAATGGGAGTGCAAGGCCATGGGTTTCGTAGTGTGGATACAGTGTACTAACCTCTGTAGAGTGTATATTAAATCTATCGATAGCCGCGCCCGTGGATAAGGGCCCAGTTCGTAGTTGGTCACACTATGAGTCAATAGTAATAATAATAATAATGTGCTAAATAACAACCCCGGTTTGAGGATGAGATAAGTTGGTTGTGATTGCCGGAAGGATCACCGTTTGAGGCCATGTATTGGTCGTGGTTGTGATCGCCGGAAGGATCACTGTTTGAGACCAAGTGTTGGTCATGGTTGTGATCGCCGGAATGATCACCGTGGTATCGAGAATACCGAGTTGTTGGATATTCGTGATGTTGTGCAAGAATCGTGGGTAAAGATCAAGCTCCTTGTGGTCATTTGATGATTACTACGGTATTGTTTATACCAAGCTTGATTTGATCCTGAGATGATCGTATAATGTCATAAGTTGGTAAGTGATGCATGTGATGGTTACGAGGTAACCCGAGCAGAATAAATGGTGCATGTAGTGTCATGATGTTGCATGCTAGTATCATCAGATTTATATGTTCATGCCATGATCATATTGTTCTAGCGATATTATGTTCATGTTGTTCATGCCATGTTATCCTGATGATTTCATGATAATTCCTGTTTAACCTGTAATTGCCATGCTGTTGTTTGTCTTAAATGTTTCTGATTATTGTGAGCTTGCAAGTACATTCAATGTACTGACCTGGCGTGTCATGCCAGTTTGCAGGTCGTGCCTGGGTTGCTTGCTTGTTTGGTGTTGTTCCCGTGTTCACGGGCTAGGATAAATGTTCCAGCTAGAGTCCCTGCGGATTGGAGTCCATCATCGTTGTTCGTTGTTCCGCTGCCAGTAGTTGTTCCGCTGATTCGAGTTGTTATGCTGCTTGTATAGAGCAACCGTGGTTGGCGTAATGTCGTCGTGCCGATGTTATTCATTGTAATATCGGAACACTTGTATTCATATTCATGTTGTAATAGAGAGCTGGTTTGTTCTATACTAAGCAGTGTCGTATTCCAGAAGACTTCATCTCGATCTCTAGGCTGGAATACGGGGCGTTTCGGTTTTCTCTGAGCCGGGGTGCCACACCTCCCAGGCGCCGAGGCCCAGCCGGACCCAAAAGGGTTCAAAGAGCCCCTGTCGTCGTGCTGCAGCTCGCCGGCCGACGGCGCCGCCACCGCCCGCAGACTACCGCCTTCTCACCACCAACCCCAGGGAGCAGCGTTGCCACGCACCGAGCCGCCGGCCCGCCCTAGCCCAGATGGGGCCCGAAAGGCCCCAGATCTGGGTCGCGCGGGCGCCACCAGCCACCAGCACCGCCACGCCGCCCCGCGACCAACGGTTGTGCCATCGCATCGAGGACCCCGAAGCCCACGAAAAACCCGCCGCTGAGCCGCACCGCCGCCATCGGGAGGCCCGCACGCCTCCCCATATGTGCGCAAGGAAAGGACGGCCAGCCGCCGCTAAGGCCCGGAAGACCTCGCCGGCGGTGACGGGGGGAGAAGGACGGGGAGGGGCGGAGGAGAGGAGGAAGCAGGGGGTCCGCCCGTCGCCCGCAGGGGGTGGGGGAGGCAAGTGAGCGAACGGGGAGGCGGAGGAGGGGGGAGGAGGGGCGCGACGCGCGCGGCCAGTGGCGGCGGAAGGGGAGGGCAGCCGGTGGCGGCGGGGGGAACGAGGAGGAGGGAGGAGGAACCCTAGGGGAGCGGGTTCCCTTGGATATGGATTAGCTGCAAGAATTTTACCGCAGCACAACTATTGCGAACACCATTCTATAGATACGCTAAAACATGAGCACAACAACACAAAGATGCGTGGAACACACCCACATGTGTCGTCCACAACGCTAGACCTGAACCCGAGCCAGAAATTTCGGGTACCTGAATTTTAAGTAGCAAAATTTTTATACAATTTCAGGTTTTAAATCCGAGAACCCAAATTATTTTGTACCTGAATTATCCAATCGAAATTTTCGGGTAAACCCGAACGCCCAGGTTGAACGCGGGCACTTCAAGCACGCAAGGACATTGTTTAGAGCCATATCATTCCACAAAACAAAAATATTTAACAACCATTCCAAGCAAGGTGATGTTCTCCATCGTCTCTCCGCGGCTCAAATTCTCTAATACTCACTGCAAATCCATTGCATATTTGTCGAGGCGTGAAACTGGATGGACCGCGAAACCTATTGCAAATCGGAATCCACACAGGATTTTCGTATCGTCCGTTAGGTTGTTCGATTGATTTTTTACCTCGGGGGCATACGTTGGAGCCGGCAGCACCCCGCCATGCACGCTCGGCCGAGCACCGAAAGGCGACGGCAGCACGAGCAGCGGTCGTAATAAACCCTTCCTCCCTTCTTTCAGCGGCAAAAAGTACAGAGCCGTAGAAAACGAATTGACCTCAAAAGATGTGGCCTCACTTGCATCTGCATGCATTGCATTGCATTGCATGGCGTTGATGAGCTCACACCAACATCTGTGCCCCGAAAGCGCACGCACTCTCCAGGCCTCTTGTTCCCCTCCTTTTTACCATCTTCTTAATTTTTACCGCTAGAGTTTCAGTTTCTCGAGGACGTCACGCACTGCCATGTTTCACCTCTGATGATTCCCATCAGAGGTCAGGGCCTCTGAATCACATGGAAGATGGGCCGTTAGTGTGACAAAGGAACAAAGCGCGCTTTCGTTTCAAAAACAAATCCAACAGCAAGTACACTGTGCGGCTATTCAGCCCTTTTTTTTGGGTTGGTGTCTGCGGCAGGACATAGTATTTACCATGTCTTTTCATGGCTGGTAAAAAGCACTTTGCTGAAAGATAGGCGCTCGCCGCCCGCGAAAGACATGCGTGCGGGGAATTGACACGATGATGATGTTACCTTTCTTACCCTCACTTATGCTTCGCGCTCGAGAAAGTAACTTGTTTAGCTCTCCTTGCTGAAGCGACAGATTTTTACCACAGTGTAGAAAAGGTTACCTTGTCTAATCAGATTCCGCGTGGCAGGGAGGTAAACACGGAGGGCGATATATCCGCCACCAACATGGAATCTGCTTGTGTTGCGTACAACGTATGCGACGATCTTGTAGCACGACGTGCTCAGACTCGATCAAACATCACTGACCAAGCGTCAGACTGGTCGAACCACTTCGCCAGGTTCGATCCATTCACGTGATTGTGACCAGTCGGCGTCAGCTACTACCTCCGTCCTGATTTATTAATTCTCATTATATTTTGTGTCAAATTTTAACTATAAATTTAACTAATAAAATATTTACACATGTCATAAAAAACTATGAAAACTAGATTGAAATACGAATACGACGATATATTTTTTGTTAACATGCATTAACATTTGGTTAGTTAATTTTTTTATCAAAATTTGACACAAATTACTAAGGAGGCCAATAAACCAAGACAGAGGTAGTACCGAGCTAGCACCAGAGAGAAATATGCAACACCAACTTCAGGGATACCAGCAAATGGTGCCGTGTAAGGCGTCGCCTAACCATGTCCTGAACTACTTTTTCTTCTATGTTTAAAGTAAATTTTGACATGTTATAATAAAGGGAATTAAGAAATTTAACTTGCCATGTAAAATTACTAAAATTTTCCATGATCCATAAAATAATTTTGACATGGTTCATAATTAAAAATAAATTCATCGTTAATTGTTTAAAAATGCATAGTCAATGGCTCAATTTTGCCATGAACTAGAAACTAAAATTTTCATGGTGAGTTACTTAAATTTGTCATGATACATGCACTAAAAAATTTCATGGTTCATGCAAAAAAAAAAATTCCATGATCAAAATACTAGAACTGCCATGGTCAAAATACTAAAATTGTAATGATCTATAAACTAAATTTGCCATGATAAATTACTATTGCCATGATCATGAATTAAATTTGTCGTGTTTAATTACTAAAATTTGCCATGGTTATTAATAAAATTTTCCATAAAATAGTTAAAATACAATGGTAGCTTTAAATCTAGAAGAAAAAATCGATGAAAACATATCATGGCAAATTTTGTCTAAACACTATGGCAACTTCAGTGTAACATCATGACAACTTTTGGCCAAAAAAAGTCGTCAAAACATATCAATATGGGATCTAGTTTTTAAGATCTCTTCGAGGCGGATTTAATGTGAGAACAGATTTTTAATCGAATTTGTTATTAAGAGATAAAACATTTTGAAGTCCGAAAAACCAAAAAGATTCTGCTGATTTGATCTATTTGATGTGGCAAAATGGATGGTAATGAAGGCGTTTGGACCATGTTGTTTCATCCCACACGTGTGGCACTTATCTTTTGTAGATGTAGCATTACTCCCTATCTTAGTGTCACTGACATGGTATGTTTTGAAGCCATTTTATTGTGTGAATTTAGCTTCCACCCCTCACATAACAAGGTTATCAAGATGACCTTGTCAGCCAACATGGATGTACATTATAAACAACAAAAAACATTAGCTTTATGTTCATACCTTGTGAGTTATATTCTAAGTAGAATATAGATGACCAAGAACCAAAGCTTTTGTGCATACTCAATTACTCATTGCATATCCTGTAACAAGTTAATATTGTGTCATTATAGAACTTGGTAGAGTTTAGTAATACATGGATGGAAAAATGATCAACCAAATGCCATGCAAGCATATAGCTCAAGCAAACTACCTTATCATACATGAGTACACGACTCTCTTTGCTACTGGTAACTTATAACAGTAATGCAGCAGATGAAACTTGACTCAACCAGTAATATGGTAATATGTACGCTCCCCTCAGAAATAGGTCGTTAACTTGTGATGAAAAAGAACAAACAACAGTCAGCTTCATGTTACAATACTTGATGATAACATACATATACCACACCGTGCATCCAAAACTACTTTACTGATAACCCACAAGTATAGGAGATCGCAACAGTTTTTGAGGGTAGAGTATTCAACCCAAATTTATTGATTCGACACAAGGGGAGCCAAAGAATATTCTCAAGTATTAGCAGTTGAGTTTCAATTCAACCTCACCTGAAAGACTAATATCTGCAGCAAAGTATTTACAAGCAATGTAATATGGAAGAAACGGTAACGGTGGCAAAAGTAACAGTAGTAGTTTTTGTAGCAATCGTAACAGTGGCAACGGAAAAGTAACTAAGCAAAGATCAATATGTGAAAAGCTCGTAGGCAATGGATCAATGATGGATAATTATGTCGGATGCGATTCCTCATGCAACAGTTATAACATAGGGTGACACAAAACTAGCTCCAGTTCATCAATGTAATGTAGGCATGTATTCCGAATATAGTCATACGTGCTTATGGAAAAGAACTTGCATGACATCTTTTGTCCTACCCTCCCGTGGCAGCGGGGTCCTATTGGAAACAAAGGGATACTAAGGCCTCCTTTTAATATAGTACCGGACCAAAGCATTAACACTTAGTGAATACATGAACTCCTCAAACTACGGTCATCACCGGGAGTGGTCCCGATTTTTGTCACTTCGGGGTTGCTAGATCATAACACATAGTAGGTGACTATTGACTTGCAAGATAGGATCAAGAACTCACATATATTCATGAAAACATAATAGGTTCAGATCTGAAATCATGGCACTTGGGCCCTAGTGACAAGCATTGAGCACTGCAAAGTCATAGCAACCTCAATCTTAGAACATAAGGGCTACTAGGGATCAAACCCTAACAAAACTAACTCGATTACGTGGTAATCTCATCAAACCCATCACCGTCCAGCAAGCCTACGATGAGATTACTCACGCTCGGCGGTGAGCATCATGAAATTGGTGATGGAGGATGGTTGATGATGACGATGGCGACGGATTCCCCTCTTCGGAGCCTCGAACAGACTCCAGATCAGCCCTCCCAAGGAAGATTAGGGCTTGGCGGCG
>NC_041388.1:87688570-87697147 GCF_002162155.2 Triticum dicoccoides
GGAGTTGGGGTTGAGGTCGGTGGAGTCCCAGGGGGGCCCACGAGGCAGGGGGGCGTGCCCTGCACCCTCATGGACATGGTGTGGGCCCCCTGATGCTGATTCTTTCGCTAGTATTTTTCATTAATTCCAAAACGTGTCTCCGTGGATTTTCAGGTCATTCCGAGAACTTTTATTTCTGCACAAAAATAACACCATGGCAGTTCTGCTGAAAACAACGTCAGTCCGGGTTAGTTCCATTCAAATCATGCAAGTTAGAGTCCAAAACAAGGCCAAAAGTGTTTGGAAAAGTAGATACATTGGAGACATAAAAACTCCCCCAAGTTTAAACCTTTGCTTGTCCTCAAGCCATTCAGTTGACAAACTGAAAGTGATGAAGAAAAACTTTTACAAACTTTGTTTGATCTTGTTATTAAAAATATGTAAAGCCAGCATTCAAGTTTTTAGCGAAGATTATGAACTAACCATATTCACAATAACATTTAGGTCTCATGTTTACTCATATCAATGGCATAATCAACTAGCGAGCAATAATAATAAATCTCGGATGACAACAGTTTCTCAAAACAATCATAACATAATATAACAAGATGGTATCTCGCTAGCCCTTTCTGAGACCGCAAAATATAAATGCAGAGCACCCCTGAAGATCAAGGACTGACTAGACATTGTAATTCATGGTAAAAGAGATCCAGTCACAGTCATACTCATTGTAAATTAATAGCAATGCATGCGAATGACAGTGCTGCTCTCCAACTAGTGCTTTTTAATAAGAGGATGATGACTCAATATAAAAGTAAATAGATAGTCCCTTCGTAGAGGGAAGCAGGGATTTGCAGAGGTGCCAGAGCTCGAGTTTTGAAATAGAGATAAATAATATTTTGAGTGGCATACTTTCATTGTCAACATAAGAACCAAGAGATCTTAATATCTTCCATGCTACACACATTATAGGCGGTTCCCAAACAGAATGGTAAGGTTTATACTCCCCCACCACCAACAAACATCAATCCATGGCTTGTCCGAAACAACGGGTGCCGTCCAACTAAGAACAATCCTGGGGGAGTTTTGTTTGCAATTATTTTGATTTGATTTGAGCATGGGATTGGGCATCCCGGTGACCGGCCATTTTCTCATGAATGATGAGCGGAGTCCACTCATCGTGAGAATAACCCACCTAGCATGGAAGATATAGACAACCCTAGTTGATACATGAGCTATTCGAGCATACAAAACGGAATTTCATTTGAAGGTTTAGAGTTTGGCACATACAAATTTAATTGGAACGACAGGTAAATACCACATATAGGAAGGTATGGTGGACTCATATGGAATAACTTTGGGGTTTATCGAAGTGGATGCACAAGCAGTATTCCCGCTTAGTACAAGTGAAGGCTATAAAGAGACTGGGAAGCGACCAACTAGAGAGCGACAACAGTCATGAACATGCATTAAGATTAATCAACAATGAGTGCAGGCATGAGTAGGATATAAATCACCATGAACATAAATATCGGGGAGGCTATGTTGATTTTGTTTCAACTACATGCGTGAACATGTGCCAAGTCAAGTCACTCGAATCATTCAAAGGAGGATACCACCCTATCATACCACATCACAATCATTTTAATAGCATATGTTGGCACGCAAGGTAAACCATTATAAACTCCTAGCTAATTAAGCATGGCATGGGCAACTATAATCTCTAATTGCCATTGCAAACATGTTTCATTCATAATAGGCTGAATCAGGAACGATGAACTAATCATATTTACAAAAACAAGATAGGTTGAGTTCATACCAGCTTCTCTCATGTCACTCAGTCCATCATATATCGTCATTATTGCCTTTCACTCGCACGACCGAACGGTGTGGATAATAATAATAGTCCACGTGCATTGGACTAAGCTGGAATATGCAAGCATTTTATACAAGGGAAAAGACAAGGTAATATGGGCTCTTGGTTAATCAACAATAATGCATATGAGAGCCACCTAACATTTTCATCATGGTCTTCTCCTCTCGACCCCCAAAGAATAAAAAAGGAAATAAAACTATTTACACAGGAAAGCTCCCAAGAAGCAAAAGAAGAACGAGAAATCTTTTTGGGTTTTCTTTTAGTTACTACTACTACAGACATGGAAAGTAAACTAGCTAAAAGCTACAACTATTTTTTTTGTTTTTCTTAAGGTTTTTCAAACACACAAGAAGAAGGCTTAGAAAAGAAAATAAACTAGCATGGATAGTACAAATGAAAAAGTATGAGCACCGACATCTAGAATGAGTGTGTGAACATGAATGTAATTTGGTGACAAATACGTACTCCCCCAAGCTTAGGCTTTTGGCCTAAGTTGGTCTATGGCCACTGCTGGCCTGGCGGATATCCAAAGTCGTAGCTGGGGTTGTCCTGAGATGCAGCAACTACTGCTTGAAGAGCTGCAACTTGGAGGCGAGCTGCCTCCCTCCTCCTCTCATACTCGTTCGCCTCCTCCCTGGTTATAACATATCTCCTTTTTGCCTGAAAGTTTAAAGAAAGTAGGAGCAGGGAGGGCAACATGGACAATGCGCTGTCAGTCAAAGATTAGTCGGTATTGGAGGAACTGTTCATTCCTCTCAAGCAACTGATGGCGAACCATAGCACTATAATCTAGATAAGCAGGAGGTAACTCCATATCATTTCCATGTATGGGTACACCAAGATAATTAGCTACACGAGTTGCATAAATTCCACCAAACAAATCTCCACTTGTACCGTTAAGATGTAACGTTCATGCAACAATGGCCCTTAAGTTATATTGTTTATCACCTAATACCACACTCTTGAGGACACTAAGATCTGGAACGCACATGTGACAAGCCTCATCTTTTGGTAATGCATCTACCTATAAAGAGAGCAAAATAATGTATGGAAGGGAAATGAATGCTGCCTATGGTTGCTTGTGTGATTTACCTAGATTCCCCCACAGTGATATTAGCAAGAAAGTCTTTATATTCAGATTTGCGAGGTTCACTAACATTGCCCCACTGCGGGAGTTTACAAGCAGTATTAAAATCTTCTAGGTCCATGGTATATGATTTATCATAAAGATCAAATAAAACAGTGTGAGAATTGCACGAGGATGTAAATTTAAACCTCCTCACAAAGGAATCAGTTAGGTAGTGGTACTGTAGGCACTTATCTTACACGAAGTCCTGAAGATCAGCATTACGCACATATACGTCAAATTCATCCTTGATGTCTGCCTGGACCATAAACTCCTCTGATGGCCATTCACAAGGCCGCACTTGAGCTTCCCTCGGTGGTTCATCATCTGGCTCACGTATCGCGAGCCTTGATTCTTGCTTCCTTGAGGAACCACCTTGGTACATTTTCCTATGCATTTTTCTTTCTCTGAAAAATTTCTGAAATTTTAGTGAATCAAACTCAACGAGATTGATAGCAACTACTCCCACATGTGCCTAAAGGCTATATCATGCATTAAAACTACTTTGGACCATATAAATTTGACATGCAAGCTCAAGAACAGGGTCACCTTAGTAGCAAACATTTGTAATAAATAAATTGCTAGAACAAAAACTAATTGGACCATTGGAGGAGTCACATACCGAAGAACAATCCCCCAAAACAGTTTTGTGAATGGAGCTTTGAGCAAAGAGATCGAAAATGGCAGCAAGATGAGCTAGAACACATGTTTGAGCTATGGGAGGATTTTTTCTGGAGGAAGACGAAGTGAGTGGGTGCTGGAGTAAGTGGAGGGGGTCCACGTGGGTCCCACGAGGCAGGGGGCACGCCCTGTGCCCTCGTGGGCCAAATGGTGGGCCCCCCCTGGTGTGTTCTCAGTGCCAGAAATTCTTAAATATTCTACAAAAAATCATATTTCATTTTCAGGACATTTGGAGAATTTTTATTTTTGGGGTATTTTATTGCAAGGATAATTCAGAAAACAGACAGAAAATACTATTTTTTCTTTATTTAATCTAAATAACAAAAAGTAAAAGGAGGGTACAGAGAGTTGTGCTTTGTAACTTCATCCATCTCGTGCTCATTGATACGTCTCCGTCGTATCTATAATTTTTGATTGTTCCATGCTAATATTCTACAACTTTCATATACTTTTGGCAACTTTTTATACTATTTTTGGGACTAACATATTGATCCAGTGCCCAGTGCGAGTTCCTGTTTGTTACATATTTTTTGTTTCGCAGAATATCCATATCAAACGGAGTCCAAACGGGATAAAAACTGACGGAGATTTTTTTTGGAATATATATGATTTTGGGGAAGAAAAATCCACGCGAGACGGTGCCCGAGGGGGCCACGAGGCAGGGGGGCGTGCCCCAGGGGGGCAGGCGCACCCCTGACCCTCGTGGCCACCCCGTAAGGCGGTTGGTGCCCTTCTTTTGCTGCAAGAAAGCTAATATCCGGATAGAGACCGTGTTAAAATTTCAGCCCAATCGGAGTTACGGATCTCCGGGAATATAAGAAACGGTGAAAGGGAAGAATCTAAGAACGCAGAAACAGAGAGAGACAGAGAGAGAGATCCAATCTCGGAGGGGCTCTCGCCCCTCCCGTGCCATGGAGGCCATGGACCAGAGGGGAAACCCTTCTCCCATCTAGGAAGGATGTCAAGGAAGAAGAAGAAGGAGGGGGGCTCTCTCTCCCTCGCTTCCGATGGCGCCGGAGTGCCATCGGGGGCCATCATCATCACCGCAATCTTCACCAACAACTTCACCACCATCATCACCAACTCTTCCCCCCTCTATGCAGCGGTGTACCTCTCTCTTACCCGCTATAATCTTTACTTAAACATGGTGCTGAACGCTATATATTATTTCCCAATGATGTATGGCTATCCTATGATGTTTGAGTAGATCCATTTTGTCCTATGGGCTATTTGATGATCGTGATTGGTTTGAGTTGCATGTTTTATTATTGGTGCTGTCCTATGGTGCTCTCCGTGTCACGCAAGCATGAGGGATCCCCGTTGTAGGATGTTGCAATACGTTCATGATTCGCTTATAGTGGGTTGCGTGAGTGACTAAAACACAAACCCGAGTAAGGGGCTTGTTGCGTATGGGATAAAGAGGACTTGATGCTTTAATGCTATGGTTGGGTTTTACCTTAATGATCTTTAGTAGTTGCGGATGCTTGCTAGAGTTCCAATCATAAGTGCATATGATCCAAGTAGAGAAAGTATGTTAGCTTATGCCTCTCCCTCATATAAAATTGCAATAATGATTACCGGTCTAGTTATCGATTGCCTAGGGACAAATAAATTTCTCTTGACAACAAGCTCTCTACTAAAACTAATTTAGTTGTGTCTTTACCTAAAAAGCCCCTACTTTTTATTTATATGCTCTTTATTACCTTCCAAACCTATCGAACAATACCTACAAAATACTTCTAGTTTCATACTTGTTCTAGGTAAAGCGAACGTCAAGCGTGCGTAGAGTTGTATCGGTGGTCGATAGAACTTGAGGGAATATTTGTTCTGCCTTTAGCTCCTCGTTGGGTTCGACACTCTTACTTAACAAAAACTGTTGCGATCCCCTATACTTGTGTGTCGTGGTATTCTCACGGGGGGTTTGCGAGTCGACAGATGCCACAAGGGCTTAGTGTGTGGGTAAGACTGCTGCTGATAGGCCCAGGAGCGGGTATGCGAGTAGCACGCGGTGGTTTACCCAGTTTCGAAGCTCTCCGGAGAGATAATACTCCTACTGCTGCATGTCTGAGTGTATCTGGTATATCTGGTACAGAGTTGCTCCTAGAGCTGTATCTGAGGTCAGTGCCATAGGCATCTGGCCTCGTATATATGCGGGTGGCCGGATGAGCATGCAAGCTCTAGTGGCCGAATGGCACTTGGCCGTGGGTGTGTGCGTGAGAGTGTCCATCATCCTGGATGGATGGATGAGGCCTCCTTTTATAGTGTGAGATAGCTTAGTATGTAAGCTATGTAGGTATGGTAGCTAGGTAACTAGTGGCATGGGCAAAGGCATGGTGGGTGTCATCCTTGTCCCCTGGGTCACTTCATAAATAGTGCCAGGGGACAAGTGACACTATACATGATGACTGAGATGATGCATGAATAGTGCTCGGGTACATCCGTCTCGTCGGTGTCGGGTCGGGCTGCAGTCGGCAGCCGGCTGGTTGGCGTAGTCGGCAGCCGGCAAGTTGGCGCAGTCGGCAGCCGGCAGTCGGCCGGGCAGAGCAGTCGGACGGGAAGCCGGTAGGAGCGGCCGGGAAGCCGGCAGGAGCGGCCGGTCAATCGGACTGAGGGGCTTTGCTAGCCCCGATGTCTTGAAATATCGTCTAGTCGTCCTCGGGGTACCCGTGGTCAATTACTCCGACAGTAGCCCCCAAGCCTCTGGGCAACTTGGCAAAGTTGGGCGGAGGTTTTTTGGCGAGTGTTCATGGAAATTATCAAGAAAAAAGACAAAGTTAGTCCATGCAGATATATCAAATGTTTGCTTTTAGCATTGCAAGTTTTATGTGGAGGGTGCCGACTCGGTTTCGTCCGAGCCCCCTTAATCTTTTTCGTGTTCCCTCCGCTTTTTGGCTTGTGCTCTTGCTTGCCGGACAGCCACTCTGCGGTCTGTGGCTAAGAGTGGGTCGCGAAGTGGAGTGTACAGTACTCAGAGTCTAGGAGCAGATTCAACCGAGTAGATACTTGTAAAGGAAAACAGCCGGGTCGCCCGAACCGTTTTTCTTCCCGGACGTTTTTCGCGTGGGTGGCCTCCAGCGTTCACTCTTGCTAGCCGGACAGCCGCTCTGCGGTCTGTGACTAAGAGTGAGCCTTTGATACTGCGCACGCTACTAAGCCGTCTGCGGGAACTAACGTCTCAGGCCAAGCGGCCAGCCCCCGGGCCAACTCTGGCTGGCGCCGGGGCGAACAGTGATGCAACTGTAATAAAAAAATGCGGAGATAGCACCCGAGCATCGCTCGGGGTTATCCGTGCTTGCGTGATGCAAAAATATGCGGGCGAGGAGCTCACATTGATTTTTGTGTAGTCGCTGTCGTCGAAAACAGCCGGCGCGACTCGGCGCTCGCGGAGTGCGTCGGCGCACCCGCTGCAGCCTTTGAGCCCCCGGGTGCTCGAAGGAGGGTTCCGGCCGGTCAGGCTCGACCGGCCAGGCGGCGAGGCGTCTTGCAACGTCCTTTTTCTTCTTTTCTGCCGGCTGGAGGAGCCGGACAGAACTCTTCTCTTGTCTGCAATCTTCGCGGGGGCGCGCCAACGCACCCGCTGGGTGTAGCCCCCGAGATTCGGGCCGACTGCTGAGCATTCGGGCCGGATCTCCCGGCAACTACTTTGACTTCTCTCTCTCGCGGGGGCGCGTCAGTGCACCCGCTGGGTGTAGCCCCTGAGATTCGGGCCGACTGCTGAGCAGTTGGGCCGGATCTCCCGACGACTATTTTGTCTTCTTCCTCGCGAGGGCGCGTCAGCGCACCCGCTGGGTGTAGCCCCCGAGATTCGGGCCGACTGCTGAGCAGTCGGGCCGGATCTCCCGGCGACTACTTTGTCTTCTCTCTCTCTTGCAGGGGCGCGTCAGCGCACCCGCTGGGTGTAGCCCCCGAGATTCGGGCCGACTGCTGAGCAGTCGGGCCGGATCTCCCGGCGACTACTTTGTCTTCTCTCTCTCGCGGGGGCGCGTCAGCGCACCCGCTGGGTGTAGCCCCCGAGATTCGGGCCGACTGCTGAGCAGTCGGGCCGGATCTCCCGGTGACTACTTTGTCTTCTTCCTCGCGGGGGCGCGTCAGCGCACCCGCTGGGTGTAGCCCCCGAGATTCGGGCCGACTGCTGAGCAGTCGGGCCGGATCTCCCGGCGACTACTTTCTCTTCTCTCTCTTGCAGGGGCGCGTCAGTGCACCCGCTGGGTGTAGCCCCCGAGATTCGGGCCGACTGCTGAGCAGTCGGGCCGGATCTCCCGGCGACTACTTTGTCTTCTCTCTCTTGCGGGGGCGCGTCAGTGCACCCGCTGGGTGCATCGTCGGAGTAGGAGGCAGTCCAGCCGGCTTGGCACAGCTGGCAGCGCGGGTCACGACTAACCGTCCAAGTGGCGAAGCAGACGGACGGGTCATCCGGACGGGTTTGCCTTTTCTTCTCTTTGTCCCAGCCGATCTCTCTTCTCTTTTTTTGAGTCAGCCGGCTTGGCACCCGGCCACTTCTCTCTCAGCCGGCTTGGGCAGCCGGCACCAAACTTTTCTTCTCGCAGCCGGCCACTTCATTTTTTAGTCCTACCCGGACTTGGGCAGCCGGCCCGCTTCTTTTCTCTAGCACTCGGCCTCTTTCTTTCTTCTGCTTTTTTTTCACTACCTGAGCAGTCGGCAGGAGTGGGACGGTGGCGGCCGGCGTCCGGGTCACAGCGAAGCCGGCAGGCAGGGTTGTGGGGGAGACGGCGAGGGCGAAGCCGGACGGAGCCGGGCCCGGCCGGGCATGGACATTCGGACCTTTTTCTCTTTTTGGTCAGCCGGCCGAGGTCGGCGGCTGGAGCGGCGACCCAGAGCCGGCCTGGGGTGGGCGTCCGGAGGCGGACGGAGCCGGATCCGGCCAGGTGCGGGGCGGCGCTAGGGAGCCGGACGC
>NC_041388.1:87698022-87702292 GCF_002162155.2 Triticum dicoccoides
GGGGCGATGGAGGAGCCGGCCGAGTCGCCGGGTTTGCGGGCGGAGCCAGGGAACGGGCGAGCCGGCCGCCGGGGCGCGGAGGGAGCGGGGGAGCCCGACGGCGGATGGGGCCGAACCCGGCCAGGCCCGGGGCGGTGTCGGGGAGCCGACGCGGGGTCGGATGCGGCCTAGCTTGGGGAGTCGACCCGGAGCCGGTGCGGGGACCAGGCCGAGCGCGGCAGTGGCTGGCGGGCTAGAGTGGAGCGCTATGGTGGAGCGGGGTGTTTGAAGATCGCAGGGGAGGAGGCAGCGGCCACGGCGCGGTGGCGCGCTGAAGGACGAAACAACAGCGGGGGCAGGGCGCGGCCCCAAGCGCGAGGGGTTCCTCCCCTGGTGGCGTTTGAGCGAGGATGCAGCGGGAGCATCTACAATCGGACAGCAATGCCATGGATATTGGAAGCGTTTGGGCATTGTCTGACTAATGCATGGCTAGTATCTGACCATAGTCAAGGAAGTGTACGACCATGGTATGGGGATTGAGTGGCTTGCTAGCTAGCGTGTATGGAGGAGCGACCGTGTGCTACGGCCGGAGCTAGACAAGCGTGGAGGGGAGCGAGCGCGAGCAGCACGCGGATTGATGCAGCCGACCGAAGCAAGGCCCTGCGCGCGGTGAAGAAGGCGCAACCGACGGCGAGGACACGCCACCCCTCGCGGCCGCTCCGGGGCCGTGTCGGTGTAGAGCCCCTGAGCGCTACCGGAGAGACGGCGCGATGCTGCAGTGACGACAAAGATGGCAAGGCCGATGGCAAGGACGCGCCGCCCCTCACGGCCACTCCGGGGGCGGGTCGATGTCGAGCCCCCGAGCGCTACCGGAGAGACGGCGCGACGCCGCGGCGGAGGCGATGAAGAAAAAAGGGTCCCGTCCGGACAACGAAACCAGCAGCAGTGTGGTAGCATAGTAGTAGTACCGCCCCACGGTGGGCGCCAACTGTCGTGGTATTCTCACGGGGGGCTTGCGAGTCGACAGATGCCACAAGGGCTTAGTGTGTGGGTAAGACTGCTGCTGATAGGCCCAGGAGCGGGTATGCGAGTAGCACGCGGTGGTTTACCCAGTTTCGAAGCTCTCCGGAGAGATAATACTCCTACTGCTGCATGTCTGAGTGTATCTGGTATATCTGGTACAGAGTTGCTCCTAGAGCTGTATCTGAGGTCAGTGCCATAGGCATCTGGCCTCGTATATATGCGGGTGGCCGGATGAGCATGCAAGCTCTAGTGGCCGAATGGCACTTGGCCGTGGGTGTGTGCGTGAGAGTGTCCATCATCCTAGATGGATGGATGAGGCCTCCTTTTATAGTGTGAGATAGCTTAGTATGTAAGCTATGTAGGTATGGTAGCTAGCTAACTAGTGGCATGGGCAAAGGCATGGTGGGTGTCATCCTTGTCCCCTGGGTCACTTCATAAATAGTGCCAGGGGACAAGTGACACTATACATGATGACTGAGATGACACGTGAATAGTGCTCGGGTACATCCGTCTCGTCGGTGTCGGGTCGGGCTGCAGTCGGCAGCCGGCTGGTTGGCGTAGTCGGCAGCCGGCTAGTTGGCGCAGTCGGCAGCCGGCAGTCGGCCAGGCAGAGCAGTCGGACGGGAAGCCGGCGGGAGCGGCCGGTCAATCAGACTGAGGGCTTTGCTAGCTTCGATGTCTTGAAATATCGTCTTGCTGTCCTCGGGGTACCCGTGGTCAATTACTCCGACATTGTGGGTTATCACTCATCACAAGGAATCCATTAACAAGGTTGATCAAGTCTTGTTAAGAAACTCTTTCCGAATAACATGAAACCGGAGAATTTTCGAATAACACTAGGTTACCTCAACGGGGATATGCATGTCCCCAACAATAAGAATATCATATTTCTTCTTGACAGTAGGAAGAGGGAATTCAAAACCTCCAATAGTAATCGTTGAAATTTTTCGAATAGAATTGATACTGTAGACTTGAGGTTGTTTCCTCAGAAAGTGTACCATATGCTCATTACCATTAACATGAAAAGTGGCATTGCCTTTGTTGCAATCAATAACAGCCCCTGCAGTATTCAAAAAGGGTCTACCAAGGATAATCGACATACTATAGTCCTCGGGAATATCTAGAATAACAAAGTCCGTTAAAATAGTAACGTTTGCAACCACAACAGGCACAACCTTACAGATACCGACAGGTATAGCAGTTGATTTATCAGCCATCTGCAAAGATATTTCAGTAGGTGTCAACTTATTCAAATCAAGTCTACGATATAAAGAGAGAGGCATAACACTAACACCGGCTCCAAGATCACATAAAGCAGTTTTAACATAGTTTCTGTTATTGAAGAATGGTATAGTTGGTACTTTGAAATCTCATAGTTTCTTTGATTTTCCACCTTTAAAAGTATAATTGGTAAGCATGATGGAAATTTCAGCTTCCGGTACCCTTCTTTTATTTGTAACAATATCTTTCATATACTTAGCATAAGGATTCATTTTAAGCATAGCAGTCAAACACATACGCAAAAAGATAGGTCTAATCATTCCAGCAAAGCGCTCAAAATCCTCATCATCCTTTTTCTTGGATGGTTTAGGAGGAAAAGTCATGGGTTTCTGAACCCATGGTTCTCTTTCCTTACCGTGTTTCCTAGCAACAAAGTATCTCTTATCATAACATTGATTCTTTAATTGTGGGTTATCAAGATCAACAGCAGGTTCAATTTCTACATCATTATTATTGCTAGGTTGAGCATCCACATGAAGATCATCATTAACACTATCACTAGGTTCATGTTCATTACCAGATTGTGTTTGATTATCGGAGATAGAAATATCATTGGCATTTTTAGGTGTGTCAACAATGGGTTCATAGAAGCATGCAAAGTCCTATCATTTTTCTTTCTCTTCTTTTTAGAAGGACTAGGTGCATCTATATTAGTTCTCTGAGAATCTTTCTCAATTCTCTTAGGGTGGCCCTTAGGATACAAAGGTTCCTAAGTCACTTTACCTCCTCTAGTTGCAACTCTAACATCAAAGTCATTATTCTTACTATTCAATTCATTGAGCAAATCATTCTGAGCTTTAAGTACTTGTTCTACTTGAGTGGTAACCATAGAAGCATGTTTACTAATGGGTTTAAGTTCACCTTTAACTCTAGACATATAATCACCCAAGTGTTCAATCGTATAAGCATTGTGTTTCAATTGTCTACCAAAATAAGCATTAAAATCTTCTTGCTTAACCATAAAGTTATCAAATTCATCTAAGCATTGGCTAGAAGACTTAGCATGAGGGATTTCTGCTTTATCATATCTATAGAGAGAATTTACCTTTACTACCTGTGTCGGGTAATCAAGACCGTGTGTTTCTTCAATAGGTGATGAATTAAGACCATGTATTTCTTCAATAGGTGGTAAATTCTTAACATCTTCAGCTTTAATACCTTTTTCTTTCATAGATTTCTTTGCCTCTTGCATATCTTCAGGACTGAGAAATAGAATACCCCTTTTCTTTGGAGTTGGCTTAGGAGTTGGTTTAGGAAGTGTCCAATTATTTTCATTGGTCAACATATTATTCAAAAGCATTTCAGCTTGATCAATAGTTCTTTCCCTGAAAACACAACCAAGACAACTATCCAGGTAATCTCTGGAAGCATCGAGGGTAGAGTATTGTCAGGACCCCGACTCGATGTCACATCGATCTAGCTGGTAACACCTCATATCACTTTGCGGCCTCACGCACGGTATCCCCACGGGTGTCGTCTTACCTTTTCCCGGGACCGTTTGCGCCTTTTGGCTCGCGTATATGAAAGTGTCGCTAGCATCCATATGATAAAGAGCCCGGGCTGACATGACTAGTCGTAAACCCAAAGTGGCACAGACTTACAGGGACAGGCATCCATGACCCAGCTTCGAACGTGTCGGTCATCAGCAAGTGGGTCCGGGCTGTAGCACTGGGCTAGCAGGACTCCGGTAAACCGGGCTGTAGCGGACTAACAGGACTCCGGTACTCAAAGCGTGACATTTCCCCGAAGGGACAGACACAGGAACGAAGAAGGACACATGCCGGCCAGCCTAAGTGTTCCAGAGCAGTAGCAAGCTACCATGGCTCAGCGGTAACACTAGGAGACATTTCCCGGTAAGAGAGGCTACTAAAGATAAACAACTAGATAGTCAGATCCCACACATACCAAGCATTTCAATCATACACACAATATGCTCGATATGTGCAAATACAACGAAGCATCACAACATGACTCTATGACACAAGTA
>NC_041388.1:87707151-87717564 GCF_002162155.2 Triticum dicoccoides
AGGCATTCCAAGCTCCTATACATTATTTTCTACACCTCCGGAAAGAGTACAAACTAGGACATATCCCACGAGTCACGCGGAACGATAGATGACACAGCTAGTGCGAACTAGTGATGCTACCCCTAACTCAGACCGATCCGTAGTAGTCCTCATAAAAGTCACCTCCATAGCCTGGAAGCTCAACATGTTCATCCGGAAACAGACGATCTCGCGGAGCTTGTGGACCATAGGGGCTAGGATGAGGCCTTGGACCAACAAACGGTGGCCTGCGGGGACCGCGAGGTGGGGTGATGCCTCCTACATCACGCCAAACCATCACGTCCGGTAGAGCAGATCTCACAGGATAGAGATCGCGCATATCCGAATATCCAGCTTGCACCGCCGGTGCGAACCGAGTCAAAGTGGCCCAGTGATCGGCACGGGTATTGAAGAGCTCTAACCTTAAGGCCCGATTTTCACGGTCCTTATCCTCGAGCATCTCAGCAGTGGTGCGAGTCCGTGAATCCTCCTGAGTAGAGTCAGCATAAATAGCTTGGAGATATCCTTGTGCTCCCGGAAGTGATCCTGGCATATACCGGAAGTCAGAGTCCCGAAATAAACCAGATCTGACTCGCATAATGGTCATCATAGAGTAGGCGGCATCCTGCACAGCCGTCTCGATAGTAACCCCGAGTCCATAGGAGCAGTGAAGAGGCTCAGTGGATCCAGGATAAGATGGAAATATCCTGACAGTGCAGAGATACTGGCTTTGATTAAAATCTCGGAATTGCTCTTCGACCGTGTACTCAGGATACCAGCGGTATCCAGCCTCAGTCATTACCCTGACCAACTTAGCAGTATGGCCGGGTACATCTAGGCATCGAGTTAGGCGAACCACTTGATTGAGGTCGCGAGTGGCCATCTGAAAGCATAATCATAATGCAAGGCATTAGAATTTCTAGCAAAATTTCGGCAGCATAACAGCTGTAAATGCTCAAAAAGGATATTGAGACTTTTGACAAAGGATTTCGTACACACCCAACATCATCATATCAAAGTTCTGGAACCATTCTAACAACATAATGTGGTAGTATAACTGAACTAGGCTTGTAACCATCAAACTTATAAGGTACTACTGATTAGTAACACGTGATCCTGATAGAGAGAGTAGATCCTAATTCCTTAACCCCCGGTGGAAGAATGGACTGACTCAGATCAGAAAGTCATAAGGTATAAGGAGTAAAAAGAGCCTTACGTTCCAACCCACAAACAATTCCCCTACATATAACTAAAGAATTTCTAGACTCAACATCGACCAGTTTGGCTTGGAGAACCTACAGGCAGTCCTGCTCTGATGCCAACGCTGTCAGGACCCCGACTCGATGTCACATCGATCTAGCTGGTAACACCTCATATCACTTTGCGGCCTCACGCACGGTATCCCCACGGGTGTCGTCTTACCTTTTCCCGGGACCGTTTGCGCCTTTTGGCTCGCGTATATGAAAGTGTCGCTAGCATCCATATGATAAAGAGCCCGGGCTGACATGACTAGTCGTAAACCCAAAGTGGCACAGACTTACAGGGACAGGCATCCATGACCTAGCTTCGAACGTGTCGGTCATCAGCAAGTGGGTCCGGGCTGTAGCACTGGGCTAGCAGGACTCCGGTAAACCGGGCTGTAGCGGACTAACAGGACTCCGGTACTCAAAGCGTGACATTTCCCCGAAGGGACAGACACAGGAACGAAGAAGGACACATGCCGGCCAGCCTAAGTGTTCCAGAGCAGTAGCAAGCTACCATGGCTCAGCGGTAACACTAGGAGACATTTCCCGGTAAGAGAGGCTACTAAAGATAAACAACTAGATAGTCAGATCCCACACATACCAAGCATTTCAATCATACACACAATATGCTCGATATGTGCAAATACAACGAAGCATCACAACATGACTCTATGACACAAGTACTTTATTTAAGGCTCAGTGAGCCATACATAACATACACACAAAGGTACGGGTCTCACGACCCAACATACAAGTCATACAATCATACAAGCTAGCAGCGGAAGTAACTTGTCTGAGTACAGACAACTAGTAAAATAAAAGAGGCTTGGAAAGCCTCTGGCTATACTATGTGGTCCTTCACAAGCTCAGGGTCACCACCTGGGTCTTTAGCCTACTCGTTGATGTCAACGTCTACATAGAACCCATCAGAAGGGGTTGCAGCGTCTTCTGTAAAAATGTAGATTATAGCAACATGAGTACAAAGGTACTCAGCAAGACTTACATCAGATCCTACATACATGCATAGTATCAAGAAGGGTTGGTGGAGTTATTGCAGCAAGCCAGCTTTGACTCTTGGCTAGGCTATCCTATGATACTTCAACTTGAAATAGTTTTGCGCACACGAGTCCACTATTCACCACTTCAATACACTACCGAGGATTCACCTCCGTCCTCCTACGGAGGAGCCATCCTCGGCACTCACACTTATCTTGAGGCTTTTAGTAGTTTCCATTTACTTGTCTATGAACTGTATAGGCAACCAAGTAGTCCTTTACCGCGGACGCGGCTATTCGAATAGATCATGTTAACCCTGCAGGGGGTACTTCTTCATACACGCTCTCACCACTTACCGTCGTTTACACGACATGTACTCGGCAACCTTCAAGCGGAAGCCCAACGTGGGTGTCGGCCACGACCTACCTAATCACCTAAGCCTCCAGTCCAGGTTTATCGCCTATTCAGGTTCCATCCGCAGGGAGTCCGGCCAAGGTTTCCCATACGGCCCCGAACGATGTGAATAGGGTTCCCGAGATACCTAACGGGTATTCGGTACACCCGGCCACGTACCTACCGCATCACAGCCCACCCCTACGGTCAGCGCTGTCCACGGGCTCCAGTAGGCTACAAACACCAGAAACTACTTGCAACTCCTGGACGGAGAACTAGGGTGAACAAGAAGTCGAGAGGGTCCATTGGTTTCAGGCCCAATGCATGGTAGTAGCTGATTCTTAAATCACACATACAGATCTCAGTGCTTAAGGTCGGCTTCAATGAAACAACCCACCATGTACTCCTACATGGCCTCTCATCGATACCTTTACCAAATCGTGTTCACCACACCACTCTCATTACCGACATAATCATTTCACTCTAGCCCATCACCCAGATGAACCAGACCTGACACGACTCTAAGCATAGCAGGCATAGCAAGGTAGGAACAACACATACATATGGCTCAATCAACTCCTACACATGCTAGTGGGTTTCATCTAGTTACTGTGGCAATGACAGGTCATGCAGAGGAAATGGGTTCAACTACCGTAGCACACAACAGTTTGAATCGCGTTGTCTTAATGCAGTAAAAGAGAGCAGGAGCGAGAACATGGGATTGTATCGATATGATCAAATGGTTGGTTGCTTGCCTGATGGTTCGATGCACGGATACGGTTCTTCGTTAGGGTAGTCACGGTACTCCTCGGGGACAGATCCTGTCGTAAAGGATAACGATACACAGGCATCACCAAACAATGTGCAACAATATGATGCATGCATGAAACATGGCAATATGAGTGTGTTGGGCTAATGCAACTAAAGCTACCAACGCTGTCAGGACCCCGACTCGATGTCACATCGATCTAGCTGGTAACACCTCATATCACTTTGCGGCCTCACGCACGGTATCCCCACGGGTGTCGTCTTACCTTTTCCCGGGACCGTTTGCGCCTTTTGGCTCGCGTATATGAAAGTGTCGCTAGCATCCATATGATAAAGAGCCCGGGCTGACATGACTAGTCGTAAACCCAAAGTGGCACAGACTTACAGGGACAGGCATCCATGACCCAGCTTCAAACGTGTCGGTCATCAGCAAGTGGGTCCGGGCTGTAGCACTGGGCTAGCAGGACTCCGGTAAACCGGGCTGTAGCGGGCTAACAGGACTCCGGTACTCAAAGCGTGACATTTCCCCGAAGGGACAGACACAGGAACGAAGAAGGACACATGCCGGCCAGCCTAAGTGTTCCAGAGCAGTAGCAAGCTACCATGGCTCAGCGGTAACACTAGGAGACATTTCCCGGTAAGAGAGGCTACTAAAGATAAACAACTAGATAGTCAGATCCCACACATACCAAGCATTTCAATCATACACACAATATGCTCGATATGTGCAAATACAACGAAGCATCACAACATGACTCTATGACACAAGTACTTTATTTAAGGCTCAGTGAGCCATACATAACATACACACAAAGGTACGGGTCTCATGACCCAACATACAAGTCATACAATCATACAAGCCAGCAGCGGAAGTAACTTGTCTGAGTACAGACAACTAGTAAAATAAAAGAGGCTTGGAAAGCCTCTGGCTATACTATGTGGTCCTTCACAAGCTCAGGGTCACCACCTGGGTCTTTAGCCTACTCGTTGATGTCAACGTCTACATAGAACCCATCAGAAGGGGTTGCAGCGTCTTCTGTAAAAATGTAGATTATAGCAACATGAGTACAAAGGTACTCAGCAAGACTTACATCAGATCCTACATACATGCATAGTATCAAGAAGGGTTGGTGGAGTTATTGCAGCAAGCCAGCTTTGACTCTTGGCTAGGCTATCCTACGATACTTCAACTTGAAATAGTTTTGCGCACACGAGTCCACTATTCACCACTTCAATACACTACCGAGGATCCACCTCCGTCCTCCTACGGAGGAGCCATCCTCGGCACTCACACTTATCTTGAGGCTTTTAGTAGTTTCCATTTACTTGTCTATGAACTGTATAGGCAACCAAGTAGTCCTGTTAACCCTGCAGGGGGTACTTCTTCATACACGCTCCCACCACTTACCGTCGTTTACACGACATGTACTCGGCAACCTTCAAGCGGAAGCCCAACGTGGGTGTCGGCCACGACCTACCTAATCACCTAAGCCTCCAGTCCAGGTTTATCGCCTATTCAGGTTCCATCCGCAGGGAGTCCGGCCGAGGTTTCCCATACGGCCCCGAACGATGTGAACAGGGTTCCCGAGATACCTAACGGGTATTCGGTACACCCGGCCACGTACCTACCGCATCACAGCCCACCCCTACGGTCAGCGCTGTCCACGGCCTCCAGTAGGCTACAAACACCAGAAACTACTTGCAACTCCTGGACGGAGAACTAGGGTGAATAAGAAGCCGAGAGGGTCCATTGGTTTCGGCCCCAATGCATGGTAGTAGCTGATTCTTAAATCACACATACAGATCTCAGTGCTTAAGGTCGGCTTCAATGAAACAACCCACCATGTACTCCTACATGGCCTCTCATCGATACCTTTACCAAATCGTGTTCACCACACCACTCTCATTACCGACATAATCATTTCACTCTAGCCCATCACCCAGATGAACCAGACCTGACCCGACTCTAAGCATAGCAGGCATAGCAAGGTAGGAACAACACATACATATGGCTCAATCAACTCCTACACATGCTAGTGGGTTTCATCTAGTTACTGTGGCAATGACAGGTCATGCAGAGGAAATGGGTTCAACTACCGTAGCACACAGCAGTTTGAATCGCGTTGTCTTAATGCAGTAAAAGAGAGCAGGAGCGAGAACATGGGATTGTATCGATATGATCAAATGGTTGGTTGCTTGCCTGATGGTTCGATGCACGGATACGGTTCTTCGTTAGGGTAGTCACGGCACTCCTCGGGGACAGATCCTGTCGTAAAGGATAACGATACACAGGCATCACCAAACAATGTGCAACAATATGATGCATGCATGAAACATGGCAATATGAGTGTGTTGGGCTAATGCAACTAAAGCCAGAAGGGTTTGAACAAATTTGAATCAAAGATTCAAATTTCAATTTCAAATATGGCCTTTTAAAGTGCTTTTCCTTGTTCTGATTAAAACATCCATTTAACTTGTTGGATCATGCATGAAAATAGTACAGATGGATAGATTGGATTTTTCTGATCATTTTTCATATATAATTTGTCCAATTTGGAGTTACAGAATAAAAGTTATGAATTTTTGAAGTTTAATTAATATTCTGGAATTTCCTGATTTAATTTAAATCCAGAAATATCATTTACTGCGTCAGCCTGACGTCACAGTGACATCAGCAGGTCAACAGGGCTGGCTCGGGTCAAACCTGACGTGTGGGGTCCACACGTCAGTGACACAGGGGCTAATCCCGTGTTGACCCGGGCTGGTTAGCTTTGACTAAGCCCTGGGGCCCACTTGTCAGCGTCAGTGGGTGGTGGTTTAGTGGCTAATTAACTAGGCCATGTCAGCTCGCCGGAGTTCTGGCCGGCGGCGACCATCAGTGCGGCGGCGATAGTGGTCTTGGTCGTTTCGGCCACCAAATGAACCGCGGAGGCCACCGGAGTGAAGCTGAGGACGACCCGCGGCTCTTGGCGGAGTCCGTTGGGGTCGGGGTGGCCGGAGTCGACGGCGGCGAGCTCGGCTGCGGCGGCCGGGGTTCGGTCGTGCACGGGAACGGTGTTGCAGGGTGTTAGGGGGGGTGTTGGAGCGTGCTACGTGCTCCTAGTGAGATGTGGAGCACGATGGCGTGCTCGGTTGGGCGCTACGGCGATCGTGGCCACGACGGCGACATCGCCGGCGGCGTGAAGCTTTCGGCCGCGGTGGGGCTAGGGCCTAGGGGTCGGGAGAGAGCAGGGGAGAAGGGGGAAACGGTGGCGTAGCTCACCGCGGTTGTAGTGGGCGTCGAAGCGGGCTCGGGGACGCGTCGGAGACGACGAATTTGACGGCGACGGTGGTCGGAGTCCGAAGAGGGGAACGGCGACGTGGCGGCGATGCAGGGCTTCCGGGGACCCGTGGAGCGGTGGGGAGGAAGAAGGAGTCGAGGCGGAGCTTCTGAGCTGGTCGGGGAAGCGAGGGGTGGTCGGAGACGGTGGCTAAGGCGAACGGCGGCGACGGTGAGCTTCGGCCGTGAGAGAGAGAGAGTGAGGGAGAGGAAGGAGAGAGCCGGGGAGAGTGAGAGAGAGCAGGGGGGATCGGGACGGGCTGCGGGCGTCGGCCACGCGGCCAGGAGGGCGTCGGCAAGCAGGAGGTGGCCGCGCGGCCGCGCGCGCGCGAGCACGCAGCAGCTTCGGGGCGAGGGGAGGAAGATGACGGGGAGCTACAGTGCTGGGCTGGGTCGGTTGCTGGCTGGGCCGGCCAGCTGGCTGGGCCGCACAGGTAAGTCTTCCCCTTTCTTTTCTGTTTTCTGTTTTTATTTAATATAACTGCAACTTTGTTGAATTAAATAAAATACCTAGGCAACTCCAAAAATCACCAAACTACTCCTGGTCCATAGTTGGATTATTTCCAACATGAAACATTTTAGTTTGGAGATATTTGAGCATTTAAATATTTTATATAATTTTAAATGCCCAAATTCAAATAGTTATGATTTAATTCAAAACCCTAGGATGGCCTAGGAAAATGTGCACCACTTTTGGCAGAGGTTCTGAACCAAGGCAAAAATGATGGACATTTTAGAAGGGCATTTCAGGTTCATTGAAAAATTATTTTAGTAAACCCTAGTTGGTTTCAGAGGGGACTGGGGGTTCTGTCATCCCCATTTCAAGTTTCTGATGAATGAGTAAACATGATGCAACACTCTAATGCATAACTAGCTAGGGTGTGACAAGTATTCAACCCAAATTTATTGATTCGAGGGTAGAGTATAGTCTTGATAACCCACAAGTATAGAGGATCGCAATAGTTTTCGAGGGTAGAGTATTCAACCCAAATTTATTGATTCGACACAAGGGGAGCCAAAGAATATTCTCAAGTATTAGCAGTTGAGTTGTCAATTCAACCACACCTAAAAGACTTAATATCTGCAACAAAGTATTTAGTAGCAAAGTAGTATGGAAGTAACGGTAACAGTGGCAAAAGTAACAGTACTAGTTTTTGTAGCAATCGTAACAATGGCAACGGAAAAGTAACTAAGCAAAGATCAATATGTAAAAAGCTCGTAGGCAATGGATCAATGATGGATAATTATGTCGGATGCGACTCCTCATGCAACAGTTATAACATAGAGTGACACAGAACTAGCTCCAGTTCATCAATGTAATGTAGGCATATATTCCGAATATAGTCATACATGCTTATGGAAAATAACTTGCATGACATCTTTTGTCCTACCCTCCCGTGGCAGTGGGGTCCTATTGGAAACAAAGGGATACTAAGGCCTCCTTTTAATAGAGTACCGGACCAAAGCATTAACACTTAGTGAATACTTGAACTCCTCAAACTACGGTCATCACCGGGAGTGGTCCCATTTTTGTCACTTTGGGGTTGCCGGATCATAACACATAGTAGGTGACTAGTGACTTGCAAGATAGGATCAAGAACTCACATATATTCATGAAAACATAATAGGTTCAGATATGAAATCATGGCACTCGGGCCCTAGTGACAAGCATTAAGCACTGCAAAGTCATAGCAACATCAATCTTAGAACATAATGGCTACTAGGGATCAAACCCTAACAAAACTAACTCGATTACGTGGTAATCTCATCCAACCCATCACCGTCCAGCAATCCTATGATGAGATTACTCACGCTCGGCGGTGAGCATCATGAAATTGGTGATGGAGGATGGTTGATGATGACGATGGCGATGGATTCCCCTCTCCGGAGCCCCGAACGGACTCCAGATCAGCCCTCCTGAGGAATATTAGGGCCTGGCGGCGGCTCTGTATCGTAAAACACGATGAATCCTTCTCGCTGATTTTTTCCTCCCAAAAGTGAATATATGGAGTTGGGGTTGAGGTCGGTGGAGTCCCAGGGGGCCCACGAGGCAGGTGGCGCGCCCCAGGGGCGGTGCGCGCCCTGCACCCACGTGGACAGGGTGTGGGGCCCCTGATGCTAATTCTTTCGCCAATATTTAATTCCAAAATGTGTCTCCATGGATTTTCAAGTCATTCCGAGAACTTTTATTTCTACAAAAAATAACACCATGGCAGTTCTGCTGAAAACAGCGTCAGTCCGGGTTAGTTCCATTCAAATCATGCAAGTTAGAGTCCAAAACAAGGGCAAAAGTGTTTGGAAAAGTAGATATGTTGGAGACGTATCATTTACCAAGAGAAAGATCTATTATTTTAGTTTTATTTGCTTTTGCAAGCAAGTAGAAGTATTGGAGTGTGACCAAGTAAACCAAAGTAAGATGTTAGCTGTCATCATCTAGTTTCCTTGATTCAACTTCTAGGTGGAAAGTCGATGGAGTGTTGCTCATGGGACTAATCACGGGGACATGCTTAGGGACTTTCCCCTTCTTCCCGATGGTCATCGAGATCCTGGAGGACCTCCCTCACGGGGATAGCACTTCGAATCACCTCCTTCCTTGGTGGCCCATGAGTGTGCTACCCACCACCATGTTAGAGGTCATAGCCAATGGGGTACTTGCAATTACCACAGTTGTCGCCGATAAATTCCAGCACCACAATCGCCAGCACCATTATCTAGCACCGTAGGTTCTTGTGAGATTGTTGTTGGGAAACGTTGCATGGAAAACAAAAAAATTCTACGCACATGCAATGATCTATCCATGGAGATGCATAGCAACGAGGGGAAGAGTGTGTCGACGTACCCTCGTAGACCGTAAGCGGAAGCGTTTAACAATGCGGTTGATGTAGTCGAACTTCTTTGTGCTCCAACCGATCAAGTACCTTGTAACACCCCGTATGTAACTTGCCATATTTGTATTCCAACTCTTGCCATTTCCGGCACTAAGTTATGATATTTCCTCGTTGTCGGGTTTTTGTCTTCGTGTTGTCTTGTCTTTGTCATGCATCTCATATCATGTCATCATGTGCATCGCATTTGCATACGTGTTCGTCTCATGCATCCGAGCATTTTCCCCGTTATCCGTTTTGCATTTCGGCGCTCCTATGTCCTCCGCTGTCCCTTTCTACCTCTTTTCGTGTGTGGGTGTTAAAAGTTTTCGGATTGGACCAAGACTTGCCAAGCGGCCTTGGTTTACTACCGGTAGACCGCCTGTCAAGTTTCGTGCCATTTGGACTTCGTTTGATACTCCAATGGTTAACCGAGGAACGGAAAAGGCCTCGTGTGTGTTGCAGCCCAACACCTCTCCAAAGTGGCCCAAAGCCCACCAAAACCCCCTCCATCATCTAGATCGTTCGATCACGATCGCGTGGCCGCAAACCGTGCCCAATTTGGAGCCTCCTAGCTCCTCCTACCTATAAAAAAGCACTACCCTCGAAATTTTCGGATCATTCCAACCCTAGACCTAGCTACCTTGTCCCTCCGCGCAGCGGACACGTCCGGGCCGCGCTGGACACTTCCGCCACCGCCAATCCTGCGCCGCCACATGTCACCCCGCCCCCCACTTTGCCTCCTCGCCCGCGCCGGCCTGCCTGGCCCGACACCGGCCCTCCCCGCCGCCCGACCGGGCCCGCGTCCGCC
>NC_041388.1:87718097-87763704 GCF_002162155.2 Triticum dicoccoides
TCGGCCTCGCCGCCCCGCCGCGCCACCTCGCCCGCCGCACCTCGCCGCCCCTCGCCGCCGTGCGCCTGTAGGATCGAAAGTATGTCTAGAGGGGGGTGATTAGACTACTTGACCAATTAAAAATCTATCCTTTTCCCAATTTTTGTCTTTGGCAGATTTTAGCTATCTTAGCACAAGTCAAGAAATCTTAACACAATTCAAGCAAACATGCAAAGAGTCTATGAGCAGCGGAAAGTAAAGCATGCAACTTGCAAGAATGTAAAGGGAAGGGTTTGGAGAATTCAAACGCAGTTGGAGATACGGATGTTTTTGTCGTGGTTTCGATAGGTGGTGCTATCGTACATCCACGTTGATGGAGACTTCAACTCACGAAGGGTAACGGTTGCACGAGTCCACGGAGGGCTCCACCCACAAAGGGTCCACGAAGAAGCAACCTTGTCTATCCCATCATGACCATCGCCCACGAAGGACTTGCCTCACTAGCGGTAGATCTTCACGAAGTAGGCGATCTCCTTGCCCTTACAAACTCCTTGGTTCAACTCCACAATCTTGTCGGAGGCTCCCAAGTGACACCTAGCCAATCTAGGAGACACCACTCTCCAAGAAGTAACAAATGGTGTGTTGATGATGAACTCCTTGCTCTTGTGCTTCAAATGATAGTCTCCCCAACACTCAACTCTCTCTCACAGGATTTGGATTTGGCGGAAAGAAGATTTGAGTGGAAAGCAACTTGGGGAAGGCTAGAGATCAAGATTCATATGGTGGGAATGGAATATCTTGGCCTCAACACATGAGTAGGTGGTTCTCTCTCAGAAAATGTGTATTGGAAGTGTAGGTATGTTCTGATGGCTCCCTCCACGAATGAAGAGTGGGTGGAGGGGTATATATAGCCTCCACACAAAAACTAACCGTTACACACAATTTACCAATCTCGGTGAGACCGAATTGAGAAACTCAGTCGGACTGATTTAGCAAACCTAGTGACCGTTAGGATTTTCGGTGGGACTGAGATGCAACTCGGTAGGACCGATATGGTTAGGGTTAGGGCATAACGTAATCTCGGTGTGACCAATTACACAAACTCGGTGGGACCGATTTTGGTAATAAGCTAACCAGAGAGTTGGTCAGGTAAACTCGTGGGACCGATTTGCTCATTTTGGTGGGACCCGAATGTTACAAAAGGGAAACAGAGAGTTTACATTGCAATCTCGGTGGGACCAATCGCTCATCTCGGTAGGACCGAAACGTTACGAAGGGAAACATAGAGATTACAACCCCATCTCGGTGTGACCGAGATCCCTATCGGTGAGACCGATTTGCCTAGGGTTTGTGGCAGTGGCTATGACATCTGAACTCGGTGGCACCGGTTAGAAAGAATCGGTGGGGCCGAGTTTGACTTTTTGTTTAGGTCATATGTGGACGTGAGAAGGTAGTTGAGGGTTTTGGAGCATATCACTAAGCACTATGAAGCAAGAACCTCATCAAGCAACACCTCATCCCTCCTTGATAGTATTGACTTTTCCTATAGACTCAATGTGATCTTGGATCACTAAAATATAAAATGTAGAGTCTTGAGCTTTGAGCTTGAGCCAATCCATTTGTCCTTAGTATTTTGAGGGGTCCACTTTCCTCATCCTGATATATTAATCTTGGAATAATGTTAGCTCAATGAGCTATATGTTGTTAGGAATTACCAAAACCACCCAGGGATAGTTGCACTTTTAATCTCCCCCTTTTTGGTAATTGATGACAACATATAGATCAAAGCTTCAACGAATGATAATAAGAGTGAAAAATATTGTCGCTTTGAGAAGTATGTGAAAAGCAAGAGCTCCCCCTAAATTTGTGCATGGTTTATGATTTGCTTTGGACTGCAAATGCACAGAGAAATAGGCTCATGGGTTACTCTTACATGTCACATACATCTTGGTGGAGCGCTCAAAATGATAATAATTAAATACGTGTACTCATCACCAAGCAAAGTGAATGATCATATAGGGTTAAAATGATAATGTCATCCAACAAGCATTAATGTAGCATATGATCAAACACACATGATCATCCAAGTATCACACAGACAGAAAGTATCTCAATCAAGCAAATAAAGTTCAACCACCAAAGCAAGAGAGAATAAAAAAGCAACACTCTCTCTCGAAGCCTATGATCTATACATTTTTCTCCCCCTTTGGCAACAAGTTACCAATAAGTTCATAGAAAATGCATAGCACTAAATCGTCTCTCAGGCTTGGTCTTCAGGTGGTGGTGTCCGGAGAACTCCAAGAACGAAGGCTTCAGTCGATGTAGATGGAGCTGATGGAGTATGTGCTGGAGCTGGTGGCACTGAAGTTGTAGCTGGTGCAGATGAAGTGGCTCTGGTGTCTGTTACTGGCACTGTAGTTGACCTCTGAGCTCTAGGCACTAGCAAATGCATCAGTGGTTGTCTTGCCCTTCCTATCCTGCATATCATCCTGAAGCTGCTCCACAACAGACTGGATCTCAGTTATCTTCACATCCATGTCATAGAACTTCTGCTCCACGATCCTTTCCAAGCTCTCCTGGTTTTGAGTCAGGGTGGCCAGCCCTTTCTCAATCCTTAGAGTGGATGCAATCAAGTAGCCAAGCTGATCTTCCTTGCTCTTCAGAAGATACTAAGATGCTTCTTCCATGGTTGGCATCTTTGCAGCTTTCTCAGCCTTTGCCTTCTCCCTCTTTGCTTGAACGTGCACAGAAGATGGTTCATCCTCATTCATAACCACTTGGTTGTCCTCAAAGTCTGGATAGATAGGCATGTGCTCCTTGTCCAACAAGTATGTGCTAGTGCCCATCTTGGAGTTAATAAACTCCTGGATCTGTGGTGCATACCCACAACTTCTCTTTTGTTCAGCAGCTGCCCTCTTGATAGTTTCAACTATAAGACTCATGACCTTGAACTTTTGTGGCACATCAAATATATGTAGCAGATTGATGGAGTGGCCTCTGATCATTCTGTGATCACCAGACTTGGGCAGAAGAGTGTGCCTGAGGATCCAATTGATAGTAGGCAGTCCTGACAGCAGGTGTTTCACTTACAAATTGGTGAGTCTCAAGATCTGCATCAGGAATATCCTTGTACATGCTAACCATGGAGTTGTGATCCTTCTTCTTCTTGGCATAGACATCCAAGTCATCTTCATTCTCCTTAGGAGCATTGATCAATTCAGCCCATTCTGCTACTGTTGACTGGTATCTAGTGCCTTCAGACATCCAGACTATCGTGCCATCTGGGTAGAAGTGAGCTGTGGAGTAGAACTGCATGATAAGCTCATCATTCCACTTTGTGAGCTTCTGAGCCACAAACTCATCAACTCCACAAGCCTTGAAACCGTCATATACTCCTAGATAGTGTTCTTCATTCTCCTTGATGTACTCCCAGTTGACCCATCTCATGTAACATACTATTGGTTTCTTGTCAAGCAACACTGTCTCATAAAAATCCTGTTGTTCTTTGGTATGGAACTTGTAGTCCACAACAGTTCTTCTTCTGGTGGCATATGGATCTGACTCTCTCCATAGCCTCAATCCCAAGTCCTTCCCGATCTTCATGTTTTCTGCTACAGGATGAGCATCATTATGATCTGGAATTTTTGGCTTTAACTTCATCAAAACATGTGTCTCATCATCTTCTTCTTCAACAACAGTTTCAGGCACTGGGGCCTTGTTTTTCTTAGCAACTGGAATGTTCCCGGTACTCCTCTTTGGTGCAGTTTTGGGTTTTGGAGCAGCTGGCTTGGGAGCTTCTTTGGGCTTAGATGAAGCAGCCCCTAATCTTATGGCATCTCCCATAAGTTTCTGTGCCTTAGGTGTTGATGCAGCATCCTCTTCCTCTTCCTATTCTTCAGAGTCTTTCATGATTGAAGATCTCCCAAGCACTCTGTCAGTGGTCTTCTTGACCCTCTCTTTCCTTTTCTTTTCTGCCACAACCTGCTCTTTGGGTGCAGATCCCAAAGTCTCTTGAGTAGATACTCTGGCTTTAGATATTGGAGCTCTCTTGGCAGGAACCTTTTGCTTCATCCCTGGCTTGGTGGCAGTAGCTGTGCCATGTTCCTTTTTGAGCACTTTCCTCTTTGAGGTGGTTTCTTCTTCCTCAACTGCATAGTCTTCATCCTTAGATTCAGAAGTTTTCTTCTTTCTGGCCCTGGTGGCAGCTTTTGGCAAGTTGCTGGGTGTGCTCCTGCTTCCATCATCTGAGCTGCTAGAGGGACTAGTACCCTCACTCATGTGAACCTGCTCCTCTGACTTGTTCTGACTGTCACTTTGATTAGACATAATGCAATCTCTGACAGCTGACCCTGCGAATAGATTATAGATGAGGTAGAGTGGATGAGCATCACAAAATACATAGGTTTTTGCAAAAGAATGAATCAAAAACTTAGTTTTAGTTTTCCTCAGAAAGCATTTTGGATCAACCGATTTGTAAACGTGGTGATACCGAAGCAGCTATTGGAACCTAAACTAGTGAACTCGGTCAGACCGAGTCACAGTTCGGTGGCACCGAGACTGCTAGGGTTTCACAAAGTCCTGAACTCAGTCACACCGATTTTCAATTCTCGGTCAGACCAAGAATCACATGTGCAATGGCCTGAGCCGAATCGGTGGTACCGAGTTCCACAACTCGGTTGGTCCGAGATGGTTTCGGCGGAAACCTAACCCTAAATTTTCAAATCATCTCTAATCTACGGTGCGTTCTTGACTGGATAAGATAGTTTCAATCGTGGCAAGATTCATGGCGAACACAATGTGGTAGGAATCAGATAAGGATAGCACAGTGATCAAGTTCATACCCTAGTTCGGCGATGAACTCGCTACGGCGCCAATGGCGGGGATGATTCCCGTTGACGGCGGCGGAGACCAGCGGTAGGAGGCAACTGGCGACGAGGAGGACGATCCGGAGACCCTGGAGGCAGAGCGGGCTAAGCGCGGGCGAAAGAGTTTGAAGAAAATTGCCAAAATTTTACCCGTGGGTATATATAGCCCGACCCTGTCGGTGTGACCGAGTGGAAAAACTCGGTGGCACCGAGATGCATAACTGCAAGCAGTTGCTGCAACTCGGTGTGACCGAAAAGTTCAAATCGGTTGCACCGAGATTGAAAACCTAGATCGACTTAGTGATCTCGGTATGACCGAAATGGGTGAATCGGTCAGACCGAAATGCACAAAGAAGTTTTGAAAGTTTAAGTCTATGACGAATCGGGGACTCTGAGTGCTCCTCACACAGAGTGGTTCGAATCTGACTTGATCAAATTTTGTGATGTAGCATGAATAGAGTTTGAGACGAGAAAAGCATAGATAGCGAGAGAAGGTTCTTAGGCATTCTTGTCCATCCACTTGGCAAGAGGAAAAATAAACCAATCAATCAAAACAACAAGTGGATGTCCTTGAATGAGTAAATTATGCAACCAACATGCTCACACAATAAAATGGCAATTGAAGTATGTGGCAAAGCATGCACAACCAATTCTAGCATCTATCAAGCAATTGGCGATGACTAGGTCATCTATATATGAGTATATTGACTTAGGAGTTAAATGAGAACATTTGATCATAGGTCATACTCATCGTTTAAGCACAAGTGGGGTTACCACTTTTACATAAAGCATTGTTGTTTTCATACCATTAGAGTTGCTTTAGCTCCATTCTTAGAGTAAAGCTCCCCCTAGATGTGAGATCCCTCCTTAAGAGGGATGAACTAACCTTGGGTTTTGTCGATGATGACTTCATGTAGATGTTGAAGATGTGGATGCTCAATGTTGATGTAGATCATTTGGAGCTATCCTTTGGAGTGAGTTGCACTTTCAATACCTACATGGGTTAGTCCCACAAGGAACACACAAGGATATCCATAGGCATAGAGTGATGCACACACAAGATGATGTCTATGAAAGCTTTAGGTTACCTTGTCCCTTGTCTTACCAACAAGAGGGTTTGTGACTCCTTAAACTAGTGCAAGATGTGGAAGTTGATTGCACTCGTTCTTGCCAAAATGATAAGAGTGAAGTATGTTGGCGGAGTCACCCTCAAGAACTCTCTAGTTCTTCTTCTTCGGGATCCACACCATCTTGATCGGAATCCTTGGAGTTGTAGTTGTACTTGATGAAGTGGAACTTGATGTAGTCTTGGGAACCCACTTGACCAAGGCATTAGAAGCTTATTCAAATGCATCAATTTCCTCTTGAAGCTTGTCCTTGCCTTTTTGCTTGTGGTCTTGTGGTGGAAGATCATCTTGAGCTTGTGTCCCTTTGAAAGCAGTAGGATCGTACTTCTCTTGTTGAGGAACAAACTTCGTCTTGGGGTATGTCAGGACCCCGACTCGATGTCACATCGATCTAGCCGGTAACACCTCATATCACTTTGCGGCCTCACGCACGGTATCCCCACGGGTGTCGCCTTACCTTTGCCCGGGACCGTTTGCGCCTTTTGGCTCACGTATATGATAGTGTCGCTAGCATCCATATGATAAGGAGCCCGGGCTGACATGACTAGTCGTAAACCCAAAGTGGCACAGACTTACAGGGACAGGCATTCATGACCCAGCTTCGAACGTGTCGGTCATCAGCAAGTGGGTCCGGGCTGTAGCACTGGGCTAGCAGGACTCCGGTAAACCGGGCTGTAGCGGGCTAATAGGACTCCGGTACTCAAAGCATGACATTTCCCCGAAGGGACAGACACAGGAACGAAGAAGGACACATGCCGGCCAGCCTAAGTGTTCCAGAGCAGTAGCAAGCTACCATGGCTCAGCGGTAACACTAGGAGACATTTCCCGGTAAGAGAGGCTACTAAAGATAAACAACTAGATAGTCAGATCCCACACATACCAAGCATTTCAATAACATACACACAATATGCTCGATATGTGCAATACAACATGGCATCACAAAATGACTCTACGACTCAAGTAGTTTATTCAATAGGCTCCGAGGAGCGAGACATTACAAACATGGGTCTCATGACCCAACAATCAGAGCATACAAGTCAAAGCACAAGCGGAAGCTATCATGTCTGAGTACAGACATCTATAAATGAAAAAGGCTGAGAAGCCTGACTATCTATCAGATCCTGCCGAGGGCACAAGATCGTAGCTGAGGTATCAAGCTAAACGTCGAAGTCCACGCGAAACTACTAGTGAGACCGAAGTCTCTCTGCAAAACATAAAATAGGCAAACGTGAGTACAAATGTACCCAGCAAGACTTACATCAGAACTATCTACATATGCATCATTATCAACAAGGGGGTGGAGGGGTTTGACTGCAGCAAGCCAGCTTTGACTCGGTGGCTATCCTAAACTATGACTGCAAGTAACTCTTTTGAGGTGGCGCACACGAGTCCACATATTCACCATATCAATACACCACTATGGATCCGCTCCCGTCTCCCTACGAGAACGCCATCCATAGCACTCACGCTTATCTTGCGTATTTTAGAGTATCCACTTTCACTTGTCTATGAACTATGCAATGGGGTCCAAGTTTCCATATCCGAGGAATCCGGCTATTCGAATAGATGATGTTAACCCTACAGGGGTGTACTTCTTCACACACGCTCTCGCCACTTACCGCCCTGTACACGTCATGTACCTCGGCAACCTTCAAGCGGAAGCCGGGCGAGGGAGTCGGCCACGACCTGACTAACCGAGCAAGTCTCTAGTCCAGGTTTATCGCCTATTCGGGTTCCATCCGCAAGGAGATCCGGCCGGGGTGTCGCTTACGGCCCCAAACGATGTGTGCAGGGTTCCCAAGCCCACCAACCGGGTGCCACTTGGTACACCGTGCCACTGTGCCTAGTCTGTCCCAAGCCCACCTGTACCGGGTGCCACTTGGTAGACTACTAACACTACCTACAAACACCAGAAACTAGTTGCAACTCCTGGACAGAGATCATGTTGATTAATAAGTCGAGAGGGGTCGAGTTACCGGAACCCAATGTGTGGTAGTAGCTGTTCATGGATCACAAACACAGAACTCAGTTCCTGAGGACGGCTGCAATGAGACAACCCACCATGTACTCCTACATGGCCTCTCACCGCTACCTTTACCAAATCATGTTCACACACTTAGCTCACACACAGTAGGACATGTTCACACGCCTCTGATTCATCCCCGATGAATCAGACCTGACTCAACTCTAAGCAGTAGCAGGCATGACAAACAAGCATGAATGAGTAGGCACAACAGGGCTCAAACAACTCCTACTCATGCTAGTGGGTTTCATCTATTTACTGTGGCAATGACAGGTCATGCAAAGGATAAAGGGTTCAGCTACCGCAGCAAGTATCAAATATGTCGTTGTTGTCCTAATGCAGTAAAAGAGAGCAGGAGCGAGAGAGTGGGATTTTATCGGAATGAACAAGGGGGTTTTGCTTGCCTGGCACTTCTGAAGATAACATTGAGTCTTCATCGGTGTCAACGATCACATCATCGGTATCACGTCTATCGAGAGGGGACAAATACCGGCAACACAGAAAGGAACACAATCAATGCAATGCACAATATGATGCATGATCATGACATGGCAAAAGAATGTGTTTTGGGCTAATGCAACTAGCAACAGATTAAATGAAGTTGGTTTGAATATAAAATTCAAATTCAAACTCCATATGTGATTAATAAATGCCCTTTAATTGATTTGTGCTAAACAGCACCTATAAGTTGTTCTAACATGCATGAAAATGGTACAGATGGATTCCTTGAATTTTTCTGATAATTTTTCATATATAAATTATTTAATTTGGAGTTACGGTTAATTTTCTATGATTTATTGAAGTTTTAGGCATTTTCTGTAATTTCCTGAATAATAATAAATCCAGAAATGAATTTACTGCGTCAGCATGACTTCACAGTGACGTCAGCAAGTCAACGGCGTTGTCCAGGTCAAATCTGACCTATGGGACCCACATGTCAGCTGCACAGTGATTTAACAGAGTTTAATTGACTTAACTAAATGGTTAGCCGGGTTAATTAAAGGGTAGGGCCCACCTGTCAGTGGCCCTAGGCCTGGGTTAGCGGGGTGGTTAGGCCCTAATGGCCCGCCACGTCAGATTTGCCGGTGGTTGGACGACGGCGACGACCCAGGGCGGCGGTGGCTCGCCGGAGTTACGCCAGAGGTGACGGATCGACGCGCCAAGGGCACCAGGAGGTAGCCCGTGCCCGTGCGCATCTAGGGGGACCAACGGGAGGTGCGGGGGTGGCCGGGGTTCGCCGGAATGAAGCCCGAGGCGGCGGCCGGAGCTCGGGGGTTTGCGGGACTGGCGCTGCAGCTCACAAACGAGGGAGCTGAGGCGCTGGAGGGGCTCTACGGGTCACGGCTAGCGCAACGGTGCACGCCCGTGACCAAATGGTCACCGGGATTTCGCCGGCGACGAGTCCGTGCGGCGGGGCGTCTCGGCTCCGGCGGAAGCAATGGCTAGAGCGGCCCAATGGCATGGGAAGAAGGGGGGAACGGTTCAGTGGCTCACCGCGAGTCCAACGAGCGCGGGGGCGAGGCCGGGGACGCTCTGTGGCCGGCGAATCAAGCGACGAGGGCCGTCGGTGCAGAGGAAGAAGATGGCGTCGGTGACGGTGCTCCAGGGCGTCCGGCGTCTTGTGGCTCCGTGGTAGGGACGGGAACATCACGGCGGAGCTCGGGGGCGCGTCGGAGAGGCGTGGGGAAGGCGGTGGCCGCGGTGGTGCTTGGCGGCGTGCTGCGGTGCGCTCGGGGATCACAGGAAGAGAGGGAAAGAGAGAGAGCCAGGGGAGGGGGAGCGGTCCAGATGGAGTGAGAAGGGCCAGGGGCTGCGTGGCGTTGCGGACGGAGTCCAGGGCGACGAGAGGAAGCAGGAGGTGGCCGAGGCAGCGTCGGCGCGCGCCACGCCTCGCCTCTGTTCGTCCTCCTGGCAGAGGAGGAAGAGGACAAGGGGGGGGGAAAGGAGGTGGGCTGGGCCTGCGCAGGTGGGCTGCACAGTGTTGGGCTGTGGGTGGCTGCCAGGTAAGGTCCAGGTAAATTCTGTTTTATATTTTTCTTCTGTTTTTGTTTTATTTAAATTATTTTGCCACTGTTTTGAATTTTAAAAATAATTCAAACAATGCCAAAACTCCACTGAATATTTTATATTGCTAGATGGACTTTTCCAAAAGCTTATAAAATATTTCAGGGGTATTTAAATTATATTCTAATTATATGAATATAATTCAAATTCAAATAGCTAGTGATTTAAATTCAAAGTCCCAAAAATAAATCCTTAAAAATGTTCAATATTTTGGTTGGGACCAGAACCCTTACCAAAAATTATCAAACATTTAAGAGGAGCACTTTGGAGCAATGAATGAGATTTCCAGGGTTTTTGCCCCTCTTTTATTTAGGGTTTTGAGGCTTCCAATATTCCTCAATTCAAGTTTCAAAAATATAGACATGATGCACACATGAAGCTAGCCTAGAGCAAAGCCAGAAGCTAGGGATGTGACAGGGTATTGATCTTCTTATCACTCAACTCCATTGGCATTGAACTTTCGTTCAAAACCAACACCTTGGTTCTTCCGATGCCTTCCTTCCTTGCGTACAATTTCCTCGAATTGCTTACTCCCGGCAAGGCTCTTGTAAACACCTTTCTCTATAATTCCCTTCAATAAGCTATTTTCTTGCTCAAGTGTAACTTGGCTAAGAGAATCATTAGTGGAATCAAGAGAACTACTAGAAGCAATAACATTGGATTTAGCATGATTATTGTTACTACTAGAGGAAGAATCTTTATTGTTCTTGTTACTAGACTTGACTTGAGGCATGTAAGTGGATAAGAGTAAACACTTGGCAATGTAAGAAGAACTTTTCTTGCGAAGATCATCATTGATTGCCTTCAAGAACTCATGCTCTTGCTCAAGGTTGAGCTTTTCAAAATGTAATTTCTCATGAGTCCTTAAAAGTTCTCGATGATCTCCTAAGAATGTTTCATGAGCTAACTTAAGAGTGTTTAGTTCTTTAGTTAGAGACTCAATCTTCTCCTTATCATTGTCATTCGTTTCATCTTGATTAGCATGATTAATTGGCGTTTCATCATAGTATTCATCACTAGAGATGTCAACAAGTAAATCATCATCACCTAACAAGTCATCTTCATCACTATTGAAATCAACATACTCGGGGTGTGATACCTTTGGACCTTTGGCCATGAAGCATCTTCCAATTCCTTCATTTGGTGAATCAAATATGTCGTAGGAGTTGGTTGACACAAGTGCTAGACCGGCAACACCTTCATCTTGAGTATATTCGGAGTCGGAGTGATAGCTTCTCTCGGAGTGATTGTCGGAGTCGGAGCCGGATACCCATTCACTAACATGAGCTTGATGTCTTCGTTTTGTGTAGCTCCTTGATGACTTGTCCTTTCTTTCTGAATCCTTGCTTCTCCGTGGGGGTCTTCGTTCATAACGATCATCTCTACTCCTTCTTTCTCTAGGTGGTGATTCTTCTCTTCTACTTCTTTTTGGAGAATCTTCTCTTCTTTGTTTCGCTCTCGACTAGAAGATCTTTTATCATTGTAGGACCTTGACTTGGAGCTTCTCTCTTTGCTTCTACTTTTGTAGAATTTGTTGAATTTCTTCACCATTAAGCTCAATTCTTCATTGAAGGTTTTTTCTCACTTGATGATGTGGGGGCTTCGCATGAGGCTTTGTAAGCACCACTTGATTTTTTGTGAAGTTCCTCCTTATCCTTGAGTGACGTCTCATGAGCAACAATTCTTCCAATGACTTCTGTTGGCTTGAGATCTTTGTAATTGGGCATCATTTGAATCAATGTGCACACGGTATCATATTTTCCATCCAAGGCTCTTAGGATCTTCTTGATGATGAATTTGTCGGTCATCTCTTCACTTCCTAAGCCGTCAATCTCATTTGTGATAAGAGCAAGCCTAGAGTACATTTCAGCGACACCTTCACCATCCTTCATTTTGAACTTGTCAAGTTGACTTTGAAGCACATCCAACTTGGATTCCTTGACGGAGTCGGTACCTTCATGCATGTCAATCAAAGTATCCCAAATTTCCTTTGCATTCTCAAGACGGCTGATTTTGTTGAATTCTTTGGGGCACAATCCGTTTAAGAGGATATCACAAGCTTGAGCGTTGTATTGCATCATTTTCAACTCTTCCGCGGTGGCTTCACGATTCGGTTCTCTCCCATCAAAGAATTCACCTTGCAAGCCAACACACACAATAGCCCAAACGGCGGGGTTATGTCCAAGAATATGCATTTTCATCTTATGCTTCCAACTAGCAAAATTAGTACCATCAAAGTAAGGATCTCTATGGTGATAATTTCCCTTGCTAGACGCCTTACTCTCCTAGGTTGTGAAACCAAGGCTATGACCACCAAAAGCTATGGAAATCAAAGCAAATGGAGACTAAAGCTCTGATACCACTTGTAGTATCGAAAGTATGTCTAGAGGGGGGTGATTAGACTACTTGACCAATTAAAAATCTATCCTTTTCCCAATTTTAGTCTTTGGCAGATTTTAGCTATCTTAGCACAAGTCAAGAAATCTTAACACAATTCAAGCAAACATGCAAAGAGTCTATGAGCAGCGGAAAGTAAAGCATGCAACTTGCAAGAATGTAAAGGGAAGGGTTTGGAGAATTCAAACGCGGTTGGAGACACGGATGTTTTTGTCGTGGTTCCGATAGGTGGTGCTATCGTACATCCATGTTGATGGAGACTTCAACCCACGAAGGGTAACGGTTGCGCGAGTCCATGGAGGGCTCCACCCACGAAGGGTCCACGAAGAAGCAACCTTGTCTATCCCATCATGACCATCGCCCACGAAGGACTTGCCTCACTAGCGGTAGATCTTCATGAAGTAGGCGATCTCCTTGCCCTTACAAAATCCTTGCTTCAACTCCACAATCTTGTCGGAGGCTCCCAAGTGACACCTAGCCAATGTAGGAGACACCACTCTCCAAGAAGTAACAAATGGTGTGTTGATGATGAACTCCTTGCTCTTGTGCTTCAAATGATAGTCTCCCCAACACTCAACTCTCTCTCACAGGATTTGGATTTGGCGGAAAGAAGATTTGAGTGGAAAGCAACTTGGGGAAGGCTAGAGATGAAGATTCATATGGTGGGAATGGAATATCTTGGCCTAAACGCATGAGTAGGTGGTTCTCTCTCAGAAAATGTGTATTGGAAGTGTAGGTATGTTCTGATGGCTCTCTCCACGAATGAAGAGTGGGTGGAGGGGTATATATAGCCTCCACACAAAAACTAACCGTTACACACAATTTACCAATCTCGGTGAGACCGAATTGAGAAACTCAGTCGGACCGATTTAGCAAATCTAGTGATCGTTAGGATTTTCGGTGGGACTGAGATGCAACTCGGTAGGACTAATATGGTTAGGGTTAGGGCATAACGTAATCTCAGTGTGACCGATTACACAAACTCGGTGGGACCGATTTTGGTAATAAGCTAACCAGAGAGTTGGTCAGGTAAACTCGATGGGACCGATTTGCTTATTTCGGTGGGACCGAAATGTTACAAAAGGGAAACAGAGAGTTTACATTGCAATCTCGGTGGGACCGATCGCTCATCTCAGTAGGACCGAAACGTTACGAAGGGAAACAGAGAGATTACAACCCCATCTCGGTGTGACCGAGATCCCTATCGGTGAGACCGATTTACCTAGGGTTTGTGGTAGTGGCTATGACATCTAACTCGGTGGCGCCGGATAGAAAGAATCGGTGGTGCCGAGTTTGACTTTTAGTTTAGGTCATATGTGGATGTGGGAAGGTAGTTGAGGGATTTGGAGCATATCACTAAGCACTATGAAGCAAGAACCTCATCAAGCAACACCTCATCCCTCCTTGATAGTATTGGCTTTTCCTATAGACTCAATGTGATCTTGGATCACTAAAATATAAAATGTAGAGTCTTGAGCTTTGAGCTTGAGCCAATCTTTTTGTCCTTAGTATTTTGAGGGGTCCACTTTCCTCATCCATGCCATGCCATTCATTGAGCTTTTCCTGAAATATTAATCTTGGAATAATGTTAGCCCAATGAGCTATATGTTGTTAGGAATTACCAAAACCACCCAGGAATAGTTGCACTTTCAGCGCCGCCCCGGCTCGAGATCCGGTCGCCGCGCCTCCTCTCCGGCGAGCCCCCGCTCCGGATCCGGCCGCCCCCGCATCAACTCCGGCGGAGTTCCGGCGAGATCCGCCGCCACCTCGGATTGCATGCAAACCCTAGATCTGAGGGTTGACTCTCTCCTAATCCCAGTAATTTTTGCATATTTTCATCATGCCATATCTTTGCACCCGTAGCTCCGTTTTGGGCGTATAGCATATCAAATTGTTCGTCTCGACGAGTACTTCATTTCATCTCATTGCACCATGTTCATTTGAGTTCATCTTGATACCCTAAATGTTGTTTCAAGAGTGCTAGTTTATATTAGTTTCAGATTCTCATCAGTAATTGGACATTTGTCATTTTGCCATGTTTAATGTGTGCCTCCTATGAACATGAGACCTACATGTGTTTTGAAGTATGCCATGCCATCTTTACAGGGGTGTATGCCATGTATTTTTCTGATCTCTGTGGTGACTAGCACAAGCATGCAAAATAGCTCTCGTAATGTTGCTGATTTCAGGGACTTAGAAATATTCTAAGTCTTTGCCCTGTTGATATTTTTATGCCACGTATTCATGTTGCTACAGAGTGATCCATGCCTCTTTTGAGCATGATCAGTAAGGATGTTTTGTAGATATTGTTGTGCTCTATTCATCCATGTCTTTGTTTGCATTTATGGAGAACCCTAGCTTGACTCAATCGATCTCTAATTTTGCTATAAAATGTTCCTGGCAGAATGTTTACATGTTAAGCATTTTTGCCGAGCTTGTTGTAGTTGATCCATCCATGCTATGTTGTTGCTCTTGCCATGTTTAGCTTCTATGTCATGTCTACTTGCTGGGTGTATGCTTAGTTTGTCATGCAATGACTTGTGGTGAGTGCATCAAGCTCGTAAACATGCCTACTTAATATCTGTTTTGCCTTGTTCCAGTTTTTTCTAAGTCTGAATCTGTTAACGAAAAGTTGCTATGTTCACATGAGTGCCATTGTATTTTCTGATCCCTTTTGGCTTATGGTCAGTAAGGGACTTTTGTTTTATGCTTTGAGTAGCTTCATGCCATGCCTTGCTTTGCCATGATATGTTCCTGTAGAATGTTATTATCTTGCTCTAAACATTGCTTCCTGATGTTAAATTCCTGACATGTTATTTGCACTAAGTCTGTAACCTGATATCTTTTGCACTTTTGCCATGCTTGTTTGAACCTGCTATTGAGTGAATTAGCCGTAGCTCAGTGTTCATTTTTTGTCAAGCATCTTGAGTGGATCCCTGCCATGTGATTTGTTGTCATGTTGGAGTGCAGTAGCTTGTTGTTCTTGATGCATTTAGATGGCCTCGTGCTGTTAATCGCAGTTCGGTGCCATATTTGTTTTGCTTGTCATTTGCAAACCGTGCATCCGGTTCCGGTGATCTTTATATCGATTTCGACCGAAATCCACTCCTCTTTCTAGTGACACTCTTGGATTTCCAAGTTGAGGCTAGGTTCAATCTTTCCTTTCTGAAACATGCATATGCATCGCTTATCGCATCCCGCATATCATGACATGTTTTGCATCATGTAGCTTGTGCATTGCACGCGATTGATTGTGTCTCCCTTTGCTTGTGTTCTTGATTTGGGTAGAGCAGGGCGACGAGTACGTGATCGAGGAGCCCGTTGAGTACGCTTATGAGGATCAAGCTAACGTCAACTCAGAGAACTTTGCAGGCAGGATGACCATACCCTCGAAATCACTTCTATCTTTGCTTGCTAGATGCTCGCTCTTTTACTATGCCTATGCTACGATACCTACCACTTGCTTATCATGCCTCCCATATTGCCATGACAAACCTCTAACCCACCTTGTCCTAGCAAACCATTGTTTGGCTATGTTACCGCTTTGCTCAGCCCCTCTTATAGCGTTGGTAGTTGCAGGTGAAGATTGGAGTTTGTTCCTTGTGGAACATGTTTATTGTTGAGATATCATTATTATATCTTGTCTATTTTAATGCACCTATATACTTGGTAAAGGGTGGAAGGCTCGGCCTTATGCCAGGTGTTTTGTTCCACTCTTGCCGGCCTAGTTTCCATCATACCGGTGTTATGTTCCTTGATTTTGCGTTCCTTACACGGTTGGGTTATAATGGGAACCCCTTGACAGTTCGCCTTGAATGGAACTCCTCCAGCAAGGCCCAACCTTGGTTTTACCATTTGCCACCTAGCCTCTTTTTCCCTTGGGTTCCGTGGACTCAAGGGTCATCTTTATTTTAAACCCCCGGGCCAGTGCTCCTCTGAGTGTTGGTCCAAACTAGAGCCCTTTGCAGTGCCCTCTCGGGGAAACTCGAGGTTTGGTTTTAGTTGTACGGAGCGCTCATCCGCTGTGCCCTGAGAACGAGATATGTGCAGCTCCTATCGGGATTTGTCGGCACATTTGAGCGGCTTTGCTAGTTTAGTTTTACCATTGTCGAGATGTCTTGTAACCGTGATTCTGAGTCTGATCGGATTGTCTTGGGAGAAGGAATATCCTTCGTTGACCGTGAGAGCTTGTGATGGGCTAAGTTGGGACACCCCTGCAGGGATTTGATCTTTCGAAAGCCATGCCCGCGGTTATGGGCAGATGGGAATTTGTTAATGGGTTGTAGATAACCTGAAACTTAACTTAATTAAAATGAATCAACAGAGTGTGTGGCCGTGATGGTCTCTTTTCGGCAGAGTCCGGGAAGAGAACGTCATCTCGTGTTATGCTTGAACATAGGTTGTTCTAGGATCACTTCTTGATCATAGTTTATCGACCGTGCCTTTGCCTTCTCTTCTCGCTCTCATTTGCGTATGTTAGCCACCATATATGCTAGTTGCTTGCTGCAGCTCCACCTCATACCTTTTCCCTTCCTATAAGCTTAAATAGTCTTGATCGCGAGGGTGTGAGATTGCTGAGTCCCCGTGACTCACAGATTACTTCCAAAACCAGATGCAGGCACCGATGATACTGCTCCAGGAGATTCGACTGAGCTCAAGTGGGAGTTCGATGAGGGCTCAGGACGATACTACGTTTCCTTTCCAGACGATCGGTAGTGGTGCCCAGTTGGGGTGATCGGGGACATTGTTGTGTTTGGGGTTGTCTTTATTTTGGTTCCGTAGTCGGACCTTGATTGTATCTGGATGAATGTAATGATATTTATGCTATTGTGTGACATGGCGAGTGTAAGCCAACTATGTACCTTTTTTTCCTTATTCATTACATGGGTTGTGTGAAGATTACCCCACTTGCGGCATTGCTTACAATGCGGTTATGCCTCTAAGTCGTGCGTCGACACGTGGGAGATATACCCGCATCGTGGGCGTTACATACCTGATAACCCACAAGTATAGGAGATCGTAACAGTTTTCGAGGGTAGAGTATTCAACCCAAATTTATAGATTCGACACAAGGGGAGCCAATGAATATTTGAAGGTATTAGCAGCTGAGTTGTCAATTAAACCACACCTAGAGATTAATTATCTGCAGCAATATGATCAGTAGCAAAGTAGTTTGATAGTTTTAATTGCAGTGACAACAGTAACGGTAACAATAACCGTGATAGCAGTAATTTGTAGCAAGTGCAATAGTGATGATAGCAATAGTAACACAACAAGATCAATAAGGATAAATTCGTAGGCATTGGATCGGTGACTTGTTGGATGATATTCATCATGTTACAATTATAACCTAGGGCGATACGGCACTAGCTCCAGTTCATCGATATAATGTAGGCATGTATTCCATAAATAGTCATACGTGCTTTATTAAAAGAACTTGCATGATATCTTTTGTCCTACCCTCCCGTGGCAGCGGGGTCCATATTGGAAACTAAGGTATATTAAGGCCTCCTTTTAATAGAGAACCGGAACAAAGCATTAACACATAGTGAATACATGAACTCCTCAAACTACGGTCATCACCGAGAGTGGACCCGGTTGTTGTCACTCCGGGGTTGTCGGATCATAACCATAGTAGGTGACTATAACTTGCAAGATCGGATCTAAAACATGGATATAATGATGAATTCATAAACGGTTCAGATCTAAAATCATGTCACCCGGGCCCAAAGTGACAAGCATTAAGCATAGCAAAGTCATAGCAACATCAATCTAAGAACATAGTGAATACTAGGGATCAGGCCCTAACAAAACTAACTCGATTACATGATGAATCTCATCCAACTCCTCACCTACCAGCGAGCCTACGAAGGAATTACTCCCTCCCGGTGGAGAGCATCATGGAATTGGTGATGGAGAAGGATTGGTGATGATGAAGAATGAAGATCCCCCTCTCTGGAGCCCCAAACGACTCCAATTCTGCCCTCCCGAGGAAGAACAGGGCTTGGCGGCGGCTCCGTCTTGTGGATCATGATAATTCTTTCTCCCTGATTTTTTTCTGGAATAATGTTATTTTATAGCATCAGGAGGGTCATCAGCGGGGCCACCGGGTGGGTACAACCCACCTGGGCGCGCCAGGAGAGGGGGGCACGCCCTGGTGGGTTGTGGCTACCCAGGGGCCCCTCTCTGGTGGTCTTGGCTCCATAAATTCTTATTATTGGTATAAAAAATCCTCGCAAAGTTTCGTTCCATTCCAAGAACTTTTATTTCTGCACAAAAACAACACCATGGTAGTTCTGCTGAAAACAACGTCAGTCTGGGGTTAGTTTCATTCAAATCATGCAAATTAGAGTCCAAAACAAGAGGAAAGCGTGAGAAAAAGTAGATACGTTGGAGACGTATCAACTCCCCCAAGCTTAAACATTTTCTTGTCCTCAAGCAATTTAGTTGATAAACTGAAAGTGAGAAAGAAAAACTTTTACGAACTCTTTTGCTCTTGTTTGCATAAATAAGCTTAAACAGCACCCAGGTTTTCAGCCAACATTATAACTAACCATGTCAACAATAACTATTAAAGATTATAATGATTCATATCAATGACATAATCAGCTAGTGAGCAATAATAAGATATCTCAAATAGCAACATGTTGTCAAAACAACCATGATATAATATGAAAATAATGGTATCTCGCTAGCCCTTTCTGAGACCGCAAAACATAAACGAAGAGCACCTCCAAAGTTCAAGCAGCGACTAAACATTGTAATTCATGGTAGAAAAGATCCAGTCATGATGCACCCAACATTAGCTATACACAATGCATAAATCATGACCGATGTGCTCTACTCAGTTTCTGACGCTTGTTTATAGAAGGTGATGACACAACATAAAAGTAAATATATAGTCCCTTCGCAGAGGGAAGTAGTGATTTGCAGAGGTGCCAGAGCTAATTTTTTTTAACATATATAAATGAAATTTTGAGACATGCACCCTTCTTATTCACTTCACGACCATCAGTTATCAACATCTTCCATGCTAAGCACGCTAGTGGAGGTTCCCAAGCGGAAAATAAAGGTTTTGACTCCATTGGGAGTTTTTGTTTGATTATTCAAGAGATGAACTCTTTTTTTTATGTTTGCAGTTTGGGACTGGGCATCCCTATTACCGCCCATTTCCTCGTGCGATGGCGAGTGAATAAACACTCACCTGAGGATAACATGCTTAGCACGGAAGATATCGATCACCTCCTATCGTTCCATGAACGATCCAGGCACACAAAAAGGGTAATATTTTTTAGAAGTTTTTAGAGGTGGCACATGCAAATTTACTTAGGACGGGAGGGTAATACCGTATACAGGTAGGTATGGTGGACTCAGATGGAATAACTTTGGGTTCAAGGTTTTTTATGTACAAGCAGAATTCCCACTTAGTACAGGCGAAGGTTAGCAATTTAAGATTGGGAAGCGGCTAGCTAGAGAGCAACAATGATCATAACCAGGCATTATGGATAAGTAACATTGGACACTAGCATGAGTAGGATATGATCGCCATGAACATAAATATTATAGAGGCTACGTTGGTTTTGATTCAACTACATGCATGAACATGTACCAAGTCAAGCCACTCGAACATTCAAAGAAGGATACCATATCATCATACTACATCACAATCATTTTAACGCTATGTTGATATCCAAGATAAATCATTATCCACTCCCAGCTACTTATGCATGACATGAGAAACTATAATCTCTAATTGTCATTGCAAACATGTTTAATCATAATGGGCTGAAGCCTGGATACTAGGTTAAATATATTTACACTAACAGAACAAGTCGAGTTCATACTAGTTTCTCCTTGCCACGGCCAACTCATCGAATATCTTCATTATTGCCTTTCACTTGCACGACCGAATGATACAAAAATAATAATAGTGCAAGAGTGCTATGGACTAAGCTGGAATCTGCAAAACATTTTATTCAACAGGAGAAGACAAGGTAAAATGGGCTCTTATTAGTTCAACAGTTATTCATATGAGAGCCACCCAACATTTTCATCGTGGTCTTCTCCTCTGTACAACTCGAATAAAAAGAAAAGAAATTAAGAGAAACACACTAAAATATTTTTGGAGTTTTTGGTTTTCTTCAACAAGCAAATAAAAAGCAAAAACGAGAAAAACTATTTACACGGGAAAGCTCCCAACAAGGAAAAGAAGAACAAGGAAATCTTTTTGAATTTTCTTTTTAGTACTACTACTAAGCATGCATAGAAAGTAAACTAGCTACAACTATTTTTTTGTTTTTCTCTGAAGTTTTTCAAACACACAAGAAGGAAGCAAGAAAAATAAATCTAAGCATGGATAATACAATGAAAAAGTGAGAGCGCCGGCAAATAGAATGATATGTGAGCATGAATATAATGTCGGTGAGAAACACATACTTCCCCAAGCCTAGGCTTTTGGCCTAAGTTGGTAATGAATCAGTAGCCTGGAGGGTAGTAGTCGGCGTGGTAGCTCACGGAGGCTCTCGGTGCGGAGGCCTCAGCATGTCGTGCCGCCAACACTGCTGCATTGTGAACTCGGGCTCGCTCTCAAGAACAAAATATCTTTCCTTGCTGTGATAATCAAAGAGAGCAGGCGTAGGCAAATATGTGCCCACAACATGTGATTGGTTAAACAACAAATTATAAGTGAAGTTAGCAGACCTTCCCGAGAGAATCTTATGCTCTTTTAAAGCATCAAAATCTAAATACGAGTGGGAAGGATAGGATCTAAAGGCAAAGGTGAAACACTCAACCCTCGTGCTAAATGTGTGGCATATATTCCACCATAGAACCAGCCACTTTTGGCATTATGCTGAAGTCTATGTGCAACAATTGCTCCAAGGTTATAATCCCTTTCACCAGTGAGAGCGATGTGAATGAGGCTCAAGTCTGGAGCACAAAGTATGCTACAGTATTGCTTGCCTACTATGCATTTCCCGTTAAATAATGCAAGGTACTAAATTGCGGGAAAGTGAATGCTCTTTATTCTTCCTTGTCTCACTCCCCTATTTTCACCGTAACAAAGGCTAGTCAAGAAAGACTCATACTCAGCCTTTGCTGGCTCATCAAGCGAACCCCAAAATGGAAGTTTGCAATGGTAAGCAAAGTTCTCTAGTGAAATAGTATATGGGTTATCTTAAAGCATAAACGACACCCTAGACTCACGAGGAAAATATTTAAATTCTTTGACAAATGATTCAGTGAGAAGATGGCGCTGTTCACACTTATCTGAGAGGTAGGGACCAAGACCGTCATTATGAACATATTGCTCAAATTCCTCTTTGATGCCCACCTGCATCATATACTCATCGCAAGGCCATAAGCAAGTATTGGTGGCAGCATCTCGGTGGAACTTTCACTTGGTTCAACGTAAGGCCGGTGAGTAGAGCTGTCACTAGAGGATGCCCCCGAGGATCGTCTCCTCGAGGAACTCCTTCCAAACAGGTTCATCATGTCCGCGTACAATTTCCTGAAAATAAAATTTTTGAGGTGACAAAAATTTGTCAACAAAACTTCACAAAACCAATAGCAACTACTCATAGGGATACATAGAGGCCATAGTAAGCATTCAAACTACTTAGAACACTAAGAATTGAACATGCAAGCACATCTACAGCAGCACCAAGAGTAACTATTTATTCAAAGTATAAGCCACTAAAACAAAAACTAATTGGACAAATGGTGGAGTCACATACCAAGCAACAATCCCCCGAAACAGTTTCGGAAACGGAGCTTCGAGCAAAGAGATCGAAATCCGCGGGTTTGAGCTCAAGAACACGGGAGAGAGAGCAAGAGTGATTTTTTTTCTGGAGGTAGGTGACAATGTGCGCTAAAGAGATAAGTGAGGGGGGCCCACGTTGGGACCACAACCTCCCAGGGCGCGCCAGGGGGTGCTGGCGCGCCCAGGTGGGTTGTGCCCACCTGGTGCACCCCCCTCTGGTTATTTTTGCACCAAAAATTCTTAAATATTCAGGAAAAAATCATATAAATTTTCACAGCATTATGAGAAATTTTATTTTTTGGTCATTTTTTTATTGCACAGGAAATTCAGAAAATAGGCAAAACATGACATTTATTTTATTTAACTAGTAAAAACAGAGAATAAAAAGTAGGGACAGAAAGTAGTGATTACTAAATCATCAACTTCATACTGCTCAAAAATGATTCATTAATAAGGTTGATCAAGTCTTATTAACAACCACTTTCGATTAGTATGAAACTGAAGAACGTTTGTAAATCACTAAGTTACCTCAATGGGGATATGCATTTCTGTTACGTCTCCAACGTATCAATAATATTTGATTGTTCCATGCTATTATATTATTTGTTTTGGATGTTTAATGGCTTTAATATGCTCTTTTATATTATTTTTGGGACTAACCTATTAACCGGAGGCCGAGTGCCAGTTTCTGTTTTTTTGCTTATTTTAGAGTTTTGCAGAAAAGGAATACCAAACGGAGTCCAAACAGAATGAAACCTTCGCGATGATCTTTCTTGGACCGAAAGAAATCCAGAAGACTTGGAGTCAAAGTCTGGAACTTCACGAGGAAGCCACTAGGCAGGAGGGCGCGCCTAGGGGGTAGGCACGCCCCCACCCCCGTGGGCCCCTCGTAGCTCCACCGACGTACTTCTTTTGCCTATATATATACTCTTATACCCTAGAAACATCAGGGAGAGTCATGAAACCACTTTTCCACCGCCACAACCTTCTGTACCCGTGAGATCCCATCTTGGGGCCTTTTTCGGCAATCTGCTGGAGGGGGAATCGATCACGGAGGGCTTATACATCAACACCATTGCCTCTCCAATGAAGCGTGAGTAGTTTACCACAAACCTTTGGGTGCATAGTTATTAGCTAGATGGCTTCTTCTCTCACTTTGATTCTCAATACAAAGTTCTCCTCGATGTTCTTGGAGATGTATTCGATGTAATACTCTTTTGCGGTGTGTTTGTAGAGATCTGATGAATTGTGGATTTATGAACAAGATTATCTATGAATATTATTTGGTTCTTCTCTGAATTCTTATATGCATGATTTGATATCTTTGCAAGTCTCTTCGAACTATCGGTTTAGTTTGGCCTACTAGATTGATCTTTATTGCAATGGGAGAAGTGCTTAGCTTTGGGTTCAATCTCGCGGTGTCCTTTCCCAGTGACAGTAGGGGCAGCAAGGAATGTATTGTATTGTTGCCATCGAGGATAGAAATATGGGGTTTATATCATATTGCTTGAGTTTATCCCTCTACATCGTGTCATCTTGCTTAATGCGTTACTCCGTTCTTATGAACTTAATACTCTAGATGCATGCTGGATAGCGGTCGATGTGTGGAGTAATAGTAGTAGATGCAGAATCGTTTCGATCTACTTGACACAGACGTGTCATGATCATTGCCTTAGATATCTTCATAACTATGCGCTTTTCTATCAATTGTTCGGTAGTAATTTGTTCACCCACCGTAATACATGTTATCTTGAGAGAAGCCACTAGTGAAACCTATGGCCCCCGGGTATCTTTCCTATTATATTACATCTCTTTTAGTTACATCGCATCTCTTTTACTATTTTAAATCTATACTTTCCAATCTATACAGCAAAAATACCAAAAATATTTACTTTACTATCTCTATTAGATCTCACTTTTGCGAGTGACCGTAAAGGGATTGACAACCCCTTTATCGCGTTGGTTCCAAGGTTCTTGATTGTTTGTGTAGGTACTAGGTGACTTGTGTGTTGTCTCCTACTGGATTGATACCTTGGTTCTCAAAACTGAGGGAAATACTTGTGCTACTTTGCTGCATCACCCTTTCCTCTTTAAGGGAAAACCAACGCATGCTCAAGAGGTGGCAAGAAGGATTTCTGGCGCCATTGCCGGAGAGATCTACGCCAAGTCAAGACATACCAAATACCCACCATAAAATCTTCTTCCTCGCATTACATTATTTGCCATTTGCCTCTCATTTTCCTCTCCCCCACTTCACAAAATTTGTCGTTTTATTCGCCTCTTTTTCGTTCGTCGTTTCTTGCCGGGTCTGTTTTTGTGTGCAACCTTGTTTGCTGTTATTATGGATAGTTCTCCCTCTATCGCTTGCACTCCCGAAAACGAGGTTCTCAACTTTAAACAAAGGGAAGGAGAAATTTTAAAATATGCTTGGTATATAATTTGCAATGCTCAAAATAGATCTACTAGAAAGCAATCCACTTTCATTCTTCTTCGCAATTTTTACGTAGGCATCACTCCTTGGAATAGATATGTTCTTGACACCATTACCGGAGGGAATTTCTTGGGAAGCCATACTTTTGATTCTTATAATGCTATGATAGATTTGTTAGCCCCACCACCTCTTTTGGTCAATGGAACTATTTTAACTTTGGAACATGTGATGCAAAGGCTTGATATTATTGAAAATAAAATTGCCACTGTAGAGTTAATCGAAAATTTGGATAAAAAGATCCACAACGAAATTACCCAATATGGATCTAAGGTAGGAGTTACTCTAAAAAATCTTAGGGAGAAGGAACCCATAGTTAATGAGAAGATAGATCAAGAGTCCACTAGAATTGATAAACTCAAAGATATTATTACCAACTTGGGGTCCGCTTTTTCTGCCATTAAAAGTACCTCAAATCCTCCTCCTACCAAAGTTGCCAAGTTTATCTATATTCCTAAAAATAAGGGTGAATCTTCTTGTAGGGAAAATGAAGACCTCAAATCAATAAGTGTTCACCCCAACTTTTTCGATATCATTAAGGAACCTTTTGCTACAAATGAATTTCCTGATTTCTTGCCTAGGAGTTTTATCATTAAAAAACCAAAGGACCTCCTAAAGGTTATGTGTGTTCAATTGAAGAATTGCATACCAAAGATGGCAATACCTAGATATATTTTTGTTTGTATGCCTAGCTAGGGGCGTTAAACGATAGCGCTTGTTGGGAGGCAACCCAATTTTATTTTTGTTCTTTGCTTTTTGCTCCTGTTTAGTAATAAATAATTCATCTACATTCTGTTTTGATTGCATTTTTATGTTTTAATTAGTGTTTGTGCCAAGTAAAGCCTTTAGGATCTTCTTGGGTGATAGTTGTTTGATCTTGCTATAAAAAATAGAAACTTTTATGCTCACAATATTAATTTTCATTTTTTACTAGAGAGAGATGAAATACCTACTCCACTTGCAATAGATCAATATACAAATTGCTCACGCCGTCCTAATTTTTCAGAATTTTTGGAGTTACAGAAGTATTCGAAAGTTACAGATTGCTATAGATTGTTCTGTTTTTGACAGATTCTGTTTTTCGTGTGTTGTTTGCTTATTTTGATGAATCTATGAGTAGTATCGGGGGGTATGAACCATAGAGAAGTTGGAATACAGTATGTTTAACACCAATATAAATAAAGAATGAGTTCATTACAGTACCTTAAAGTGGTGGTTTATTTTCTTATACTAGCGGAGCTCATGAGATTTCCTGTTGAAGTTTTGTGTTGTGAAGTTTTCATGTTTTTGGGTAAATATTTGATAGATATTGGAATAAGGAGTGGCAAGAGCCTAAGCTTGGGGATGCCTAAGGCACCCCAAGATAAAATTCAAGGACAACCAAAAGCCTAAGCTTGGGGATGCCCCAGAAAGCATCCCCTTTTTCGTCTTCGTCTATCGGTAACTTTACTTGAGGCTATATTTTTATTCACCACATGATATGTGTTTTGCTTGGAGCGTCTTGTATTATTTGAGTCTTTGCTTTTTAGTTTACCACAATCATCCTTTCTGTACACACCTCTTGGGAGAGACACGCATGAATCGGAGTTTATTAGAATACTCTATGTGCTTCACTTATATCTTTTGAGCTGGATAATTTTGCTCTAGTGCTTCACTTATATCTTTTTAGAGCACGATGGTGGTTTTATTTTATAGAAATTATTGATCTCTCATGCTTCATTTATATTATTTTGAGTGTCTTTTAGAACAACATGGTAATTTGCTTTGGCTATAAAACTAGTCCTAATATGATGGGCATCCAAGATGTGTATAATAAAAACTTTCATATAAAGTGCATTGAATACTATGAGAAGTTTGATTCTTTATGATTGTTTTGAGATATGAAGATGGTGATATTAGAGTCATGCTAGTAGAGTAGTTGTGAATTTGAGAGATACTTGTGTTAAAGTTTGTGATTCCCATAGCATGCACGTATGGTGAACCGTTATGTGGTGAAGTTGGAGCATGATCTATTTATTGATTGTCTTCCTTATGAGTGGCGGTTGGGGACGAGCGATGGTCTTTCCTACCAATCTATCCCCCTAGGAGCATGCACGTAGTACTTTTTTTTGATAACTAATAGATTTTTGCAATAAGTATGTGAGTTCTTTATGACTAATGTTGAGTCCATAGATTATATGCACCCTTCCACCATTGTGAGCCTCTCTAGTACCGCGCAACTTTCGTCGGTACCATAAACCCACCATTTACCTTCCTCAAAACAGCCACCATACCTACCTATTTTTGGGACTGGCCTATTAACCGGAGGCCCAGTGCCAGTTTCTTTGTGCCTATTTTAGAGTTTTGCAGAAAAGGAATACCAAATGGAGTCCAAACGGAATGAAACCTTCGTGATGATCTTTCTTGGACCGAAAGCAATCTAGAAGACTTGGAGTCGAACTCTGGAACTCCACGAGGAAGCCACAAGGCAGGAGGGCGCGCCCAGGGGGTAGGCGCGCCCCCCACCCTTGTGGGCCCCTTGTAGCTCCACTGATGTACTTCTTTCTCCTATATATACTCTTATACCCTAGAAACATGAGGGAGAGCCACGATACCACTTTTCCACCACCGCAACCTTCTATACCCGTGAGATCCCATCTTGGGGCCTTTCTGGTGATCTGCCGGAGGGGGAATCGATCACGGAGGGCTTCTACATCAACACCGTTGCCTCTCCGATGAAGCGTGAGTAGTTCCATAGACCTTCGGGTCCATAGTTATTAGCTAGATGGCTTATTCTCTCTCTTTGATTGTCAATACAAAGTTCTCATCGATGTTCTTGGAGATCTATCCGATGTAACACTCTTTTGCGGTGTGTTTGTCGAGATCCGATGAATTGTGGATTTATGAACAAGATTATCTATGAATATTATTTGGTTCTTCTCTGAATTCTTATATGCATGATTTGATATCTTTGCAAGTCTCTTCGAATTATCGGTTTAGTTTGGCCTACTAAATTGATCTGTCTTGCAATGGGAGAAGTGCTTAGCTTTGGGTTCAATCTTGTGGTGTCCTTTCCCAGTGACAGTAGGGGCAGCAAGGCACGTATTGTATTGTTGCCATCGATAATAAAGAGATGGGGTTTATATCATATTGCTTGAGTTTATCCCTCTACATCATGTCATCTTGCTTAATGCGTTACTCCATTCTTATGAACTTAATACTCTAGATGCATGCTGGATAGCGGTCGATGTGTGGAGTAATAGTAGTAGATGCAGAATCGTTTCGATCTACTTGACATGGACGTGATGCCTATATTCATGATCATTGTCTTAGATATCTTCATAACTATGCGCTTTTCTATCAATTGCTCGGCAGTAATTTGTTCACCCACCGTAATACATGCTATCTTGAGAGAAGCCACTAGTGAAACCTATGGCCCCCGGGTCTATTTCTTATTATATTGCATATCTTTTATTTACATCGCATCTCTTTTACTATTTTGCAATCTTTACTTTCCAATCTATACAACAAAATACCAAAAATATTTAGTTTACTATCTCTATTAGATCTCACTTTTGCCAGTGACTTTGAAGGCATTGACAACCCCTTTATCATGTTGGTTGCAAGGTTCTTGATTGTTTGTGCAGGTACTAGGTGACTTGTGCTTTGTCTCCTACTGGATTGATACCTTCGTTCTCAAAACTGAGGGAAATACTTGTGCTACTTTGTTGCATCACCCGTTCCTCTTCAAGGGAAAACCAACGCATGCTCAAGAGGTAGCAATTTCCCCAACAATAAGCATTTCATATTTCTTTTTGATAGTAGGGAGAGGTATTTGAAAACTTCCAATAGTGATTGTCGGAGATTTTTCAATAACATTAATACCATTCACTTGGAATTGTTTGTTCGGAAAGTGCACGTATGCTCATTACCGTATGCTCAAGATCTATAGAGATAGATCAAGACGCTTAATTGGACTTTCACAAAGAACATACCTTGATAAAGTTTTGAAGAAGTCAAAATGGATCAAGCAAAGAAAGGGGTCTTGCATGTGTTACAATGTGTGAAGTTGAGTCAGACTCAATGCCCGACTACTTCAGAAGATAGAGAGAAAATGAAAGTCATTCCCTATGCCTCAGCCATAGGTTCTATCATGTATGCAATGTTGTGTACCAGACCTGATGTGTGCCTTGCTATTAGTTTAGCAGGGAGGTACCAAAGTAATCCAGGAGTGGATCTGTAACACCCACGATGCGGCTATATCTCCCACGTGTCGGAGCACGACTTAGAGGCATAACCGCATAGTAGGCATGTCGAAAGAGGGGTAATCTTTACACATCCCATGTACTGAATAAGAAAGGGATAAAGAGCTGGCTTACAATTGCCACTTCACACAATACATAAATATAGCATTACATCATCCAAAATACAATCAAGGTCCAACTACGGAACCAAAATAAAAGAAGACCACCCCTAATGCTAGATCCACGATCACCCCAACTGGGCTCCACTACTGATCAACATGAAACGAAACAACACAACGAACACGATCTTCATCGAGCTCCCACTTGAGCTGGGTTGTATCATCTGCACTGGTATCATCGGCACCTGCAACTGGTTTTGGAAGTAATCTGTGAGTCACGAGGACTCAGCAATCTCACACCCGCGAGATTAAGACTATTTAAGCTTATGGGTAGGAAAGGGTAGTGGGGTGGAGCTGTAGCAAGCACTAGCATATATGGTGGCTACCTTACGCAAATGAGAGCGAGAAGAGAAGCAAAGCAAGGTCGTGAACTAGAAGTGATCAAGAAGTGATCCTGAAACTACTTACGTTCAAGCATAACACAAGAACCGTGTTCACTTCCCGGACTCTGCCGAAAAGAGACCATCACGGCTACACACGCTGTTGATGCATTTTAATTAAGTTAAGTGTCAAGTTCTCTACAATCGGACATTAACAAATTCCCATATGCCCATAACCGCGGGCACGACTTTCGAAAGTTCAAAACCCTGCAGGGGTGTCCCAACTTAGCCCATCACAAGCTCTCATGGTCAATGAAGGATATTCCTTCTCCCGGGAAGACCCGATCAGTCTCGGAATCCCAGTTACAAGACATTTCGACAATGGTAAAACAAGACCAGCAAAGCCACCCGATGTGCCGACAATCCCGGTAGGAGTCACACGTATCTCATTCTCAGGGCAACACCGGATGAGACTAGCTACGATTAAAACCAAACCTCAAGTTTCCCCGAGGTGGCCCCGCAGGCAGCTTGGTTCGGACCAACACTAAGACAAGCACTGGCCCAGGGGGGCTAAAATAAAGATGACCCTCGGGCTGACCGACCCGAGGAAAGGGTAGGTGGTGGTGAGGCAAATGGTAAAACCAAGGTTGGGCCTTGCTGGAGGAGTTTTATTCAAAGCAAACTGTCAAGGGGTCCCCATAACACCCAACCGTGTAAGGAACGCAATATCAAGGAACATAACACCGATATGATGGAAACTAGGGCGGCAAGAGTGGAACAAAACACCAGGCATAAGGCCGGGCCTTCCATCCTTTACCAAGTATATAGATGCATTAATTAAATAAGAGATATTATGATATCCCAACATATCCATGTGACAACATGGAACAAACTTCAGCTTCACCTGCAACTAGCAACGCTATAAGAGGGGCTGAGCAAAAGCGGTAACATAGCCAAACAACGGTTTGCTAGGTAAGGTGGGTTAGAGGCTTGACATGGCAAAATGGGAGGCATGATATAGCAAGTGGTAGGTATCACGACATAGCAATAGAGCGAGCAACTAGCAAGCAAAGATAGAAGTGATTTTGAGGGTATGGTCATCTTGCCTGAGATCCCGCAAGGAAGAAGAACGAGTCCATGAAGAAGGCAAACGGACATAGTCGAACGGATCCTTACAAACGCGACGTTAACGGAACCAACCCGAAGAAGCAACACCGGAAAGAAGCAAACAACATAATAAACAACCAACACATAATCATGGCATGATGCACAACCAAGTATGATGCATGTCCGGTTTAAAGATACATGGCATGGCATGGCAAAGTGCACAAGCAGTCCTACAAATTAAGTGGAGCTCAATATGCAACGAGTTGCATATTGACGAAACACCACATGACTTATTTAGTTCGATCCCGTTTATGTACTCAACAATATTAAATGTTGTTTAGCATGGCAACAGGTGAAGCAAAGTAAAACTACCTATCTAGACAATTTTAAATGAGGCCTGAACAACAAGCAACAAGACCGGAAAATCCTCATGTGCATATTAATGGATTCAGTACTGTCCTGACCTAAACCATATTTTAGAGTTGTTAAACATGCAAAGTAAAGCCACCATGATAATCTAGGCATTTTCCCACCCCATTTACATATAAAGTTTATTAAATTCCGAGTTACGATTATTTAGTTATGAAATAAAGCATTTTAGCATGGCAAGGGCAAAATTTAAACAAACAACATTTTAAGCATTTTAAACATAGATGAAAGTGGCATATTATTAATCTACACATAATTCTACGCATTTTTCATATATAACTTGTTTTAATATGATGCACCGTTTGAGAGATAAAATATGCATGAACAACAGGGGGTTTCTGTAAAACAGTCGTCTCTGGAATAAAAGCTAAAATCGTAGGCAGGAAAAAAATGATCTGGGCCAAAACTGGCTGGCCCATTAGTGCAAGGTGGGGCGCTGGATCTGGGCTTCCCATGGGCTTGGCCCGTTTAAAAAAATATAGAGGATACCTGGCACTGGGCCTTGTGGAGGCGCTAGCGGGCTGGCGGCTAGCGACCGGGAAGTCAACGCGGGCGCTGGTCGCTGGTCGTCCTCGTCCACGCGTACTCGCACCTAGAAGTAGGGGAAGCAGCGACCGATGCAGAGGAGGCAGCAGGGCGCAGGGAGGTCAACCGGATCCAAACAAGGGGTAGGCCAGCGACAAGGCAAACAACGGCGTCTTGCATCCTCGAGCGCCAGTGAACCTCCACAGCTGCTTGTTCCTGACGAGGCAGGGCAGAGGGAGGTGAGAGGGAAAACAAGAGGGAGGAGGAGGAGTGCACATCGGCCAATGGTTTCCTCACGGTAGCAGGGCGTCGGGGATGGGGGATCCATGCATGTGGAAGCCGAGGGCGCTGGATCCGGGCACGAGACGCGACTTGAAGGAGAGGTTGGCCATGGCGAGATGAGAGGGAGTCAAGGTCGGGAACGGCAGGGAGGCTCCATGGCTCCGGAGGAGGCTGAGGTTCGCCGGGGCGGACGGTGCTCTGGCGGCTGACGCAGGGCGGTCCTGCTCCCGATCCATCCTGGATCGAGGCACGGGAGGAGGGAACAAGGTGCTCGGGACCTGCGGGGCTGCTGGATCCCGAGCCTCTGCGAGATGAACTGCGACAACGGGGGCCGTTGGATGCCGATCTGACGGCTCTAGACGGATGAACGACTGGTGGATGAGAGGAGGTGGATGGCTGCGGGTGGATCTGGAGGCTGGCTCGCGATTGGGGGCGCGCGGAAAAAGAGGAGGAGACCAGGTGGCTGGCGGCGACGGCTGGACAGGGGAGGATCCCTAGGAAATAGGGTTAGGTCCAAAATAGACTAGGGGTAGACTATATATACAGGAAAAGAGGGAAGTTGGATCATCCGATCGAAATCCGACGGACGAGAATAAATAGGCTCGGGAGTCCATAAAAGAAAACACGGATGTTTTATAGATGTTAGGGGATGATCCGGACCCAACGGTAATGACTGTCCGGGTCGGGTTCGGGACAACTTTCGGACGCGCGCGCGAGGAGGGCCGCAGGCTGACGAGAGAGGTTAGGTTGGGCCTGGCGGTAGGTGATGGCATGTGTAACACCCACGATGCGGCTATATCTCCCACGAGTCGGAGCACGACTTAGAGGCATAACCGCATTGTAGGCATGTCGCAAGAGGGGTAATCTTTACACATCCCATGTACTGAATAAGAAAGAGGTACAGAGTTGGCTTACAATCGCCACTTCACACAATACATAAATATAGCATTACATCATCCAGATACAATCAAGGTCCGACTACAGAACCAAAATAAAGACAACTCCAAATGCATAAGATCCCCGATCGCCCCAACTGGGCTCCACTATTGATCGTCTGGAAAGGAAACGTAGTAACGTCCTGAGTCCTCATCGAACTCCCACTTGAGTTCGGTCGCATCTCCTAGAATGGTATCATCGGCACCTGCATCTGGTTTTAGAAGTAATTTGTGAGTCACAGGGACTCAGCAATCTCACACCCTCGTGATCAAGACTATTTAAGCATATGGGTAGGTAAAAGGTATGAGGTGGAGCTGCAGCAAGCACTAGCATAAATGGTGGCTACCTTACACAAATGAGAGCGAGAAGAGAAGGCAAAGCATGTTCGAGATCTATGATCAAGATGTGATCCTAGAAATACTTACGTTCAAACATAACCCGAGACCGTGTTCTCTTCCCGGACTCCGCCGAAAAGAGACCCTCACGGCTACACACGTTGTAGATCCATTTTAATTAAGTTAAGTTTCAAGTTTTCTACAACCGGACATTAACAAATTCCCATCTGCCCATAACTGCGGGCACGGCTTTCGAAAGTTCAAAACCTTGCAGGGGTGTACCAACTTAGCCCATCACAAGCTCTCACGGTCAACGAAGGATATTCCTTCTCCCAGGACGGCCCGATCAGACTCGGAATCCCGGTTACAAGACATTTCGATAATGGTAAAACAAGTCCACCAAAGCCGCCCGATGTGCCGACAAATCCCGATAGAAGTCGCACGTATCTCGTTCTCAGGGCACACCGAATGAACACTACGTACAACTAAAACCAACCCTCAAGTTTCCCCGAGGTGGCGCTGCAAGTGGCTCTGTTTTGGACCAACACTCAGAGGAGCATTGGCTCGGGGGTTTAAAATAAAGATGACCCTTGAGTCCATGGAACCCAAGGGAAAAGGCTAGGCGGAAAATGGTAAAACCAAGGTTGGGCCTTGCTGGAGGATTTTTATTCAAGGCGAACTGTCAAGGGGTTCCCATTATAACCCAACCATGTAAGGAACGCAAAATCAAGGAACATAACACTAGTATGACGGAAACTAGGGCGGCAAGAGTGGAACAAAACACCAGGCATAAGGCCGAGCCTTCCACCCTTTACCAAGTATATAGATTCATTAAAGTAAACAAGTTATAAAAATGATATCCCAACAATAATCATGTTCCAACAAGGAACAAACTCCAATCTTCACCTGCAACTAGCAACACTATAAGAGGGGCTGAGCAAAGCGGTAACATAGCCAAACAATGGTTTGCTAGGACAAGGTGGGTTAGAGGTTTGACATGGCAATATGGGAGGCATGATAAAGCAAGTGGTAGGTATCATAGCATAGGCATAGCAATAGAGCGAGCAACTAGCAAGCAAAGATAGAAGTGATTTCGAGGGTATGGTCATCTTGCCAGCAAAGTTCTTCGAGTTGACGTAAGCTTGATCCTCGTAAGCGTACTCAATGGGTTCCTCGATCACGTACTCGTCTCCCGGCTCTACCCAAAGCAAGAACACAAGCAAAGGGAACCACGATCAACCACGGTGCAATGCGCAAGCAACATGATGCAAAACATGGCATGATATGCGGGATGTGATATGCAATGCATATGCATGCTTTGGAAGGGAAAGATTGAACCAGGCCTCAATTTGGCAAACCAAGAGTGCCGCTGGAAAGATGAGTTGATTTCGGTCGAAATCGATATAAAGATCACCGGAATTGGATGCACGGTTTGCAAATGGCAAGCAAAACAAAAATGGCACTATTCTGCGATTAACAGCACGATGCCATCTAGAATGCAACAAGAAACTAAGCTACTACACTCTAACATAACAACAAAGCACATGGCAATGATCCACTCAAGATGCTTGAAAAAATATGAACACTAAGCTAAGGCTAAATCACACAATAGCAGGTTCAAACAAGCATGGCAAAAGTGCAAAAGATATCAGGTTCACAGACTTAGTGAAAATAACATGTCAGGATTTAACATCAGGGAGCAATGTTTAGAGCAACATAGCAACATGCTACAGGATCAGATCATGGAAAAGCAAGGCATGGCATGAAACTACTCAAAGCATATAACAAAAGTCCCTTACTAACCATAAGCCAAAAAGGATCAGAAGATACGATGGCAACCATGTAAACATAGCAAGTTTCGTTAACAGATTCAGACTTAGCAGAAAACTGGACATGGCAAAAACAGAGTTACGTAGGCATATTTGCGAGCTCGATGCACTCACCACAAGGCATTGCATGACAAACTAAGCATACACCCAGCAAGAAGACATGATCAAGTAGCTAACCATGGCAAGAACAATCTCATAGCATGCATGGATCAACTACAACAACCTTGGCAAAATTGATTAACACGTAAACAATCTGCCAGGAACATTTTATAGCAAAAGTAGAGCAAGATTGAGTCATGCTAGGGTACTCCATAATTGCAAACAAAGACATGGATAGATAGAACATAACGATAGCTCAAAATCATCCTTACTGAACATGCTCAAAAGAGGCATAGATCACTCTGTAGGAACATGAATACATGGCATAAAATAACATCAAGGAAAAGACCTAGAAGAATTCTAAGTCCCTGAAATCAGCAACATCACGAGAGCTACTTTGCATGCTTGTTCTAGTCACCAAATTGATCACAAAAATAGACGGCATGCACCCGTGGAAAGATGGCATGGCATAGCCCAAAACACATGTAGGGCTCAAGTTTATAGGAGGCACACATTAATCATGGCAAAAATGACAAATGTCCATAATTTATTAAGAAATAGAAACAAACATTTTGTAGCACTCTTGCAACAGCATGTAGGGCATCAAGATGGACTCAAACAAGCATGGTGCGATGGAATGAAATGAAGAGCACATCCAGGCGAACAATTTGGTGTATCACACACGCAAAATGGAGCTACGGATGCAGAGATACGACATGATGAAGATGCCTAGAAAATATAGGGACTTGGTGGAAAAATCACCTCCCAGATCTGGATCTAGGGTTTCGGGCACGGATTACGAAGTTCGCTGGATTCTTCACTACGGTGGCCGGGACTCGCCGGGGAGGAGGGAGATGGCCGAAGTTGAGGGGGAGAGGTCGCCGGAGCGAGGGGGCGCCGGATCCGGCCGGCCCATGGCCGGATCTGGCCGGAGTCAAGGGCGAGCCGCGGGCGAGCGTCGCCGGCGCGGGCGAAGCGAGGAGGCGGCAGTGCGGCGGTGCTGGAGGCGGTGTGCGGCGGCTGGTGGCAGCGAAAGGCGCGGCGGCGGCGAAGCGCGCCGGCGGGCGGTGGCGCGGGGCTCCACGAGGCGCGGGAGGCGGCGGGAGACAAACCGGGCCGCGCGGGCCGCTCCTGGGCCCGGCGGGCCGCGGTGGCGGGAGACGGCGACTGGACATGCGGCGCACCCCGATTGGGCGAGAGGCGGCGGCTGGACACGTCCGACGCTGGCGGACGTGTCCGGCGCGGAGAGGGAGCGGGGCTAGGGTTTTGGGATACGGAGTTTTCAGAGGAGTTCACATATTTATAGGTAGAGGGAGCTAGGAGACTCCAAATGGAGTGCGGTTTTCGGCCACACGATCGTGATTGAACGACCGAGAGGATGAAGGGGGTTTAGCTGGGTTTTGGGCCACTTTGGAGGGATGTTGGGCTGCAACACACGCGAGGCCTTTACGGTTCCTCGGTTAACCGTTGGAGTATCAAACAAAGTCCAAATGGCACGAAACTTGACAGGCGGTCTACCGGTAGTATACCAAGGCCGCTTGGCAAGTCTCGGTCCAATCCGAGAATGTTTAACACCCGCACACGAAAAGAGGCAAAAGGGGACGCCGGAGGACATAGGAGTGCCGGAATGCAAAACGGACAACGGGGAAAATGCTCGGATGCATGAGACGAACACGTATGCAAACGCGATGCACATGATGACATGATAAGAGATGCATGACATGGACAAAATGCAAAATGGAGACAAAACCCAACCACGAGGAATATCATAACTTAGTGCCGAAAATGGCCAGAGTTGGAATACAAATATGGCAAGTTAATTACGGGGCGTTAGAACACTCCACCACTACGAAAGGATCTCGTCCCGAGATCTACGACTGGAAAACTCTGGATATTTGGAATGGAGGTGGTCCTCGCGTTCCCAGGTGGCTTCATGGTCGAAATGATGTGACCACTTCACTTTCAGGAATTTGGTAGACTTGTTGCGAGTCTTGCGCTCAGTTTCTTCAAGAATAGCAACGGGATGCTCATGATAAGATAGGTCTTCTTGGAGATCTATCTCTTCAAAGTTGATGGTTCGGTCAGGAGTCTTGAAACACTTGCGGAGCTGAGACACGTGAAACACGTCGTGCACATTTGCAAAGTTGGATGGAAGCTCAAGTTGATAGGCGAGATCGCCTCTTTTGCCAATGATCTTGAAAGGACCCACGTATCTAGGGGCAAGCTTCCCTTTGATACCGAAGCGACGAGTACCTTTCATTGGAGAGATGCGGAGGTAGACATGGTCTCCGATCTCGAAAGCCAAGTCACGATGCTTGCTATCATAGTAATTCTTATGGCGCGATTGCGCGGCTTTGAGATTTTCACGAATGACTTTGCACTTTTCTTCAGCCTCTGTGATCAAGTCATTGCCAAGAAGTTGGCGTTCACCAGTCTTTGACCAGTTAAGAGGAGTACGGCACTTTCTACCATAGAGAATCTCGAATGGGGCCTTGCCCGAACTCGCTTGGAAGCTGTTGTTGTAGGAGAACTCGGCATATGGAAGACAATCTTCCCACTTCATACCGAAAGAAATGACATATGCCCTAAGCATATCTTCAAGAATTTGATTGACTCGCTCGACTTGGCCACTAGTCTGAGGATGAAAGGCTGTGCTGAAGCGAATGTTGGTGCCCATGGCCTTCTGGAAGGAATCCCAAAACTTAGAAGTGAAGATGCTTCCACGATCTGAAGATATCAATTGCAGAATGCCGTGCAAGGAGACAATCCTGGAGGCATATAGCTCTGCCAACTGAGCTGCTGTGATAGACTCTTTGATAGGCAGAAAATGAGCCACTTTGGTAAGCTTGTCGATGACAACAAAGATAGCATCATTGCCACGCTTGGACTTGGGAAATCCAGTCACGAAGTCCATCTCAATATGGTCAAACTTCCATTCTGGAATGGCAAGAGGTTGGAGGAGACCAGCTGGTCGTTGGTGTTCTGCTTTCACTCTTCTACAGACATCACATTCATTCAGAACTGAGCAATCTCGCGCTTCATTCGAGTCCACCAATACAACTTCTTAAGGTCATGGTACATCTTTGTACTTCCAGGATGAATAAAGAGGAGTGAATTGTGAGCCTCGTTCATAATGACTTTATGAAGGTCACCTTTAGGAACAACAATGCGATTCTCGAAGAATAGAGTATCTTTGTCATCAAGGCGATAGCACTTGTGCTTGGGTTGGCTCTTGGCAATCCCAATCTTCACCTTCTTGACCATAGCATCAAGAAGTTGAGCCTCATGAATCTGCTCATCCAAAGTAGGAGAGACTTGGAGGTTGGCAAGGAATCCTTGAGGAACAACTTGGAGATTAAGTTTGCAGAAAGCTTCACAAAGCTCTGGTTGGAAGGGCTTAAGAATCAAACTGTTGCAGTAAGCTTTCCTACTCAAAGCGTCAGCAATGACATTGGCCTTGCCTGGAGTATACTCAATACTCGGATTATACTCTTGAATCATTTCGACCCAACGAGTCTGCCTGAGGTTGAGGTTGGGCTGAGTGAAGATGTACTTGAGGCTCTTATGATCAGTGAAGATGTCCACTTTTCTTCCCAACAAGAGATGTCTCCATGTTAAAAGAGCATGGACAACTGCCGTCAACTCGAGGTCATGAGTGGGGTAGTTCTTTTCGTTGGGCTTCAACTGGCGATAGGTATAGGCCACAACTTTCTTCTCTTGCATTAACACAGCACCGAGAACTTGCAGGGAAGCATCACACAAAACCTCAAATGGTTTGGATTCATCAGGAGGAGTCAGAACTGGAGTTGTGACTAACTTCTCTTTGAGGGTGTTGAAAGCGATGTCACATTCAGGCATCCAGACATACTTCACATGCTTCTGGAGAAGGTTGGAAAGAGGCTTCGCGATCTTAGAGAAATTCTCAACGAATCTTCGACAACAGCTTGCGAGCCCAAGGAAGCTGCGGAGTTGCTTCACATTCTGAGGCGTTTCCCAATTCACAATTGCAGACACCTTCTAAGGATTAACAGCTATGCCCTTGGCGGAGATGATATGCCCAAGGTAGAGAACCTCATCGAGCCAAAACTCGCACTTTGAAAACTTCGCATGGAACTGATGTTCTCTGAGTTTGTCCAGCACCAATCTCAAGTGTTTGGCATGATCCTCCTTGTTCTTGGAAAAGACCAAAATGTCATCAAGATAGACCAAGACGAAGTCATGTGTGTATGGGTTGAAGATGAAGTTCATCATGCGAGAGAATGTTGGAGGAGCATTGACAAGGCCGAAAGACATGACAGTGTATTCATAGGAACCATAGCTTGTCCTGAATGCTGTCTTGGGGATATCTTGTTCACGAATGCGAATCTGATGATAGCCCATACGGAGGTCAAGCTTGGAGAATACTTGAGCACCTTTGAGTTGTTCAAAAAGCTCATTGATGTTCGGAAGTGGGTACTTGTTCTTTATTGTCTTCTTGTTCAATGGACGGTAGTCGACACAAAGTCGGTCCGTTCCATCCTTCTTCTTGACAAAAAGAACACCACAACCCCAAGGAGAAGAACTCGGTCGGATCAGACCCATACGCTCTTGTTCATCGAGTTGTTTCTTCAGCTCCTTCAACTCTTTCAGTCCAAGCTTGTAAGGACGTTTGCAAAAAGGTTCCGTGTCAGGCTCAAGATCAATGACGAATTCAATTGGCCGGTGAGGAGGCATTCCTGGAAGCTCTTCTGGAAAAACGTCTTGATATTCACAAACGACTGGAATCTGAGAGATGGCATCCAACTCGCCCTTCTCGTTGAGAGAAAACAGTCGAATGGTATTGTCACGAGCGGCAAAGATGATCACATCCTCAGACGAGTGTGTCGATTGAATCTGTCTGGCAGCACAATCAAGCTGAGCCTTGTGCTTAGAAAGCCTGTCCATGCAGAGAATTAGATCAATATTCGAGTTACCAAGAACAATTGGAGAGGACAGAAACTTGTAGTCGCCCATCTTGATAGTAACATCCGGGACGCAATTGTCAAATGTCATTTCCTTGCCCGGGGACACAATCTTCAATGGGAAAGGAATCTTTTCGATCACAAACTCATGCTTGGCAACAAAAGGTCTTGAAATGAAAGAAAGTGATGCACCAGTATAAAAAAGAACTTTTGCAGGAATATCGTTAACAGGAAGGTTACCCATGATCACTTCTGAAGAGTCCTCTGCCTGAGCTGCGTTCATCATGTTGACCTTTGCAAACTTGGGATTATGCTTGACCACTGCATTGCTAGCATTTGTTTTCATAGTGACCCTTCTGCTGACACTTGTTGCACGTAACTTCAAAAAGCGGCCGGTGATACGGAGCACTTGACCTTGGAGCATGAGACAAAATTTTGTTCTGAAAGCCTGGGTTGGGTGGGTGGGAAGATCCATTGCCACCTTTGCTCTTCTGCTGATAAGGCCGGTGGAACGGAGGAGGAGGAGGCAACCAATACTTTTGCTGCTTAGCTGCCAGTTGAGTTGAAGAAGAAGAATAAGGAGTTGCATCCCTGACTCTCTTCTTGGAAGCATCGCACTTGAGCTGAGCAGCCTCTTGCTTCAGTGCCATGTTGTAGAATTCATCATACTTTTTTGGCTCAAAAAGCACAAGAGCTAGTTGCAGATCTTCTCTGAGGCCACCTCTGAACTGATAAATCATGCTCTTCTCGTCAGGGACATCTTGCTTGGCGAAACGAGTGAGCTTCTGGAACATGATGTTGTATTGGTAAACAGACAAGCTGCCTTGCTTCAGATTGCGGAACTCCTCACACTTGCTCCCAACAACACTCTGAGGAATGTGGTGAGCTCTGAAGTCTTGGCGGAAATCATCCCAGGTAATCACATGACCTCCTCTAGAATCTTTGTACTATTGATACCACTCCCCAGCTTGGTCTTTGAGTTGGAACGAAGCAAACTTGACAAAGTCCTCAGGCCTGACGTTGCTGCACTCAAAATGTTTGCAGATATCCACGAGCCAATCATCAGCGTCTGTGGCCTCGACACAGTTACTGAAGGTCTTTGGCTGGTTTGCGAGGAACTGGTTGAGGGTAGCAAACTGAGTTTGATTCTTGCCATTGCCTGGATTCCCATGGTTGTGCTCTTGCAAGAGTTACATAATCAGCTGCGTGTTGGCGTTGGTAGCGGCCATCACAGCTTGCCATGCCTCCGGAGGTGGAGGTGGTGGCGGCGGTTCCAGATTCTGACGTGTTGGAGGAGCCATCCTGAAGAGGGTGACATCCGTTAGCATCTTGAAAGACATATATTCAAGCTGAATCAAATGGATCGAAATTGCAACATATAGTCTTAACATTCGAACAAGAATGAACGAATGAATTCCAAATTAAGTGATCACACTTCCATAAATTGAGAAGTCACTTAGATAGAGGTGGATGAATAAAACAACAAGGTACGGATATGAACAAATACTTGGTGAGGATTACCCAATCACAAACCAAATATCTGCGGAAGAAATACTAGAGCTGCATGAATTCCCACCTATGAAACTCCCGAAATTTTCCGGTTATGCAATCAGGTGTTGGGGATACAGGGGAAGCATAATATCTCACCCAAAACTAGCAAATCCTACATCCAGTTGTATCCATCCTTCAACACATAACCAAGAAACCTTCGGAAATCATTTACCTCAACCTTTGAAAAGCATCCGTTATACGAGTTATGGCAATACTCCTGAACTCCCGCCCCAGTACTGGGTGGCGTCAAGGTTATCTCACCAACAACTGCATAAAAGAGATTTTCGATGTCGGCGAACTCAGGTATTCCAGAACTACAACGATAAAATTGTGACGACAACACCTCGGAGCTCAACTCCCCGGGACACTGCCACAACCCCTAAATGTCAGGAGGCACCAAGAACAATGTTCTCGTCACAAAACCATCGGAACGATTCCAAGATACCCGCGTGATCCTAAAAAAATTAGTGAAATTTGAGAAGAGAAGAGTCAAAACTCTATGTTAGGATGCCTCACAGGAGCGACGAAGGGACTGAGGAGTAAAAATAATCCTACACTCTGATATATATAATCCTAAAAGACTCAAAACATTTTTCTAGACTCAACAACACCAGCGATTCGATCAAGCAGGGGGCTCCTAAGTCGGGGAAGGCTCTGATTACCAACTTGTAACACCTACACTGCGGCTATATCTCCCACGTGTCGGAGCATGACTTAAAGGCATAACCGCATTGTAGGCATGTCGGAAGAGGGGTAATCTTTACACATCCCATGTACTGAATAAGAAAGAGGTACAGAGTTGTCTTACAATCGCCACTTCACACAATACATAAATATAGCATTACATCATCCAGATACAATCAAGGTCCGACTAGAGAACCAAAATAAAGACAACCCCAAATGCATAAGATCCCCGATCGCCCCAACTGGGCTCCACTATTGATCGTCTGGAAAGGAAACGTAGTAACGTCCTGAGTCCTCATCGAACTCCCACTTGAGTTCGGTCGCATCTCCTGGAATGGTATCATCGGCACCTGCATCTGGTTTTGGAAGTAATTTGTGAGTTACAGGGACTCAGCAATCTCACACCCTCGTGATCAAGACTATTTAAGCATATGGGTAGGTAAAAGGTATGAGGTGGAGCTGCAGCAAGCACTAGCATAAATGGTGGCTACCTTACACAAATGAGAGCGAGAAGAGAAGGCAAAGCCTGTTCGAGAATCTATGATCAAGATGTGATCCTAGAAATACTTACGTTCAAACATAACCCGAGACCGTGTTCTCTTCCCGGACTCCGCCGAAAAGAGACCCTCACGGCTACACACGCTGTAGATCCATTTTAATTAAGTTAAGTTTCAAGTTTTCTACAACCGGACATTAACAAATTCCCATCTGCCCATAACTGCGGGCACGGCTTTCGAAAGTTCAAAACCTTGCAGGGGTGTACCAAGTTAGCCCATCACAAGCTCTCACGGTCAACGAAGGATATTCCTTCTCCCAGGACGGCCCGATCAGACTCGGAATCCCGGTTACAAGACATTTCGACAATGGTAAAACAAGTCCAGCAAAGCCGCCTGATGTGCCGACAAATCCCGATAGGAGTCGCACGTATCTCGTTCTCAGGGCACACCAAATGAACACTACGTACAACTAAAACCAACCCTCAAGTTTCCCCGAGGTGGCGCTGCAAGTGGCTCTGTTTTGGACCAACACTCAGAGGAGCACTGGCTCGGGGGTTTAAAATAAAGATGACCCTTGAGTCCATGGAACCCAAGGGAAAAGGCTAGGCGGCAAATGGTAAAACCAAGGTTGGGCCTTGCTCGAGGATTTTTATTCAAGGCGAACTGTCAAGGGGTTCCCATTATAACCCAACCGTGTAAGGAACGCAAAATCAAGGAACATAACACTAGTATGACGGAAACTAGGGCGGCAAGAGTGGAACAAAACACCAGGCATAAGGCCGAGCCTTCCACCCTTTACCAAGTATATAGATTCATTAAAGTAAACAAGTTATAAAAATGATATCCCAACAATAATCATGTTCCAACAAGGAACAAACTCCAATCTTCACCTGCAACTAGCAACACTATAAGAGGGGCTGAGCAAAGCGGTAACATAGCCAAACAACGGTTTGCTAGGACAAGGTGGGTTAGAGGTTTGACATGGCAATATGGGAGGCATGATAAAGCAAGTGGTAGGTATCGTAGCATAGGCATAGCAATAGAGCGAGCAACTAGCAAGCAAAGATAGAAGTGATTTCGAGGGTATGGTCATCTTGCCTGCAAAGTTCTCCGAGTTGACGTAAGCTTGATCCTCGTAAGCGTACTCAACGGGTTCCTCGATCACGTACTCGTCTCCCGGCTCTACCCAAAGCAAGATTACAAGCAAAGTGAACCACGATCAACCACGGTGCAATGCGCAAGCAACATGATGCAAAACATGGCATGATATGCGGGATGTGATATGCAATGCATATGCATGCTTTGGAAGGGAAAGATTGAACCAGGCCTCAACTTGGCAAACCAAGAGTGCCGCTGGAAAGATGAGTTGATTTCGGTCGAAATTGATATAAGGATCACCGGACTTGGATGCACGGTTTGCAAATGGCAAGCAAAACAAAAATGGCACTATTCTGCGATTAACAGCACGATGCCATCTAGAATGCAACAAGAAACTAAGCTACTACACTCTAACATAACAACAAAGCACATGGCAATGATCCACTCAAGATGCTTGAAAAAATATGAACACTAAGCTAAGGCTAAATCACACAATAGCAGGTTCAAACAAGCATGGCAAAAGTGCAAAAGATATTAGGTTCACAGACTTAGTGAAAATAACAACATGTCAGGATTTAACATCAGGGAGCAATGTTTAGAGCAACATAGCAACATGCTACAGGATCAGATCATGGAAAAGCAAGGCATGGCATGAAACTACTCAAAGCATATAACAAAAGTCCCTTACTGACCATAAGCCAAAAAGGATCAGAAGATACGATGGCAACCATGTAAACATAGCAAGTTTCGTTAACAGATTCAGACTTAGCAGAAAACTGGACATGGCAAAAACAGAGTTACGTAGGCATATTTGCGAGCTCGATGCACTCACCACAAGGCATTGCATGACAAACTAAGCATACACCCAGCAAGAAGACATGATCAAGTAGCTAACCATGGCAAGAACAATCTCATAGCATGCATGGATCAACTACAACAACCTTGGCAAAATTGATTAACACGTAAACAATCTGCCAGGAACATTTTATAGCAAAAGTAGAGCAAGACTGAGTCATGCTAGGGTACCCCATAATTGCAAACAAAGACATGAATAGATAGAACATAACGATAGCTCAAAATCATCCTTACTGAACATGCTCAAAAGAGGCATAGATCACTCTGTAGCAACATGAATACATGGCATAAAATAACATCAAGGAAAAGACCTAGAAGAATTCTAAGTCCCTGAAATCAGCAACATCACGAGAGCTATTTTGCATGCTTGTGCTAGTCACCAAATTGATCACAAAAATAGACGGCATGCACCCATGGAAAGATGGCATGGCATAGCCCAAAACACATGTAGGGCTCAAGTTTATAGGAGGCACACATTAATCATGGCAAAAATGACAAATGTCCATAATTTGTTAAGAAACATAAACTAACATTTTATAGCACTCTTGCAACAGCATTTAGGGCATCAAGATGGACTCAAACAAGCATGGTGCAATGGAATGAAATGAAGAGCACATCCAGGCGAACAATTTGGTGTATCACACGCGCAAAACGGAGCTACGGATGCAGAGATACAACATGATGAAGATACCTAGAAAATATAGGGACTTGGGGGAAAAATCACCTCCTAGATCTGGATCTAGGGTTTCGGGCGCGGATTAAGAAGTTCGCCGGATTCTTCACTACGGTGGCCGGGACTCGCCGGGGAGGAGGGAGATGGCCGGAGTCGAGGGGGAGAGGTCGCCGGAGCGAGGGGGCGCCGGATCCGGCCGGCCCATGGCCGGATCTGGCCGGAGTCAAGGGCGAGCCGCGGGCGAGCGTCGCCGGCGCGGGCGGAGCGAGGAGGCGGCGGTGCAGCGGTGCTGGAGGCGGTGCGCGACGGCTGGTGGCAGCGAAAGGCGCGGCGGCGGCGAAG
>NC_041388.1:87764392-87892221 GCF_002162155.2 Triticum dicoccoides
CGCGGGCCTCCGCGAGGCGCGGGAGGCGGCGGGAGACGAACCGGGCCGCGCGGGCCGCGCCTGGGCCCGGTGGGCCGCGGTGGCGGGAGACGGCGGCTGGACATGCAGCGCACCCCAATTGGGCAAGAGGCGGCGGCTGGACGCGTCCGACACCGGCGGACGTGTCCGGCGCGGAGAGGGAGCGGGGCTAGGGTTTCGGGATACGGAGTTTTCAGAGGAGTTCACATATTTATAGGTAGAGGGAGCTAGGAGACTCCAAATGGAGTGCGGTTTTCGGCCACACGATCGTGATTGAACGACCAAGAGGATGAAGGGGGTTTAGCTGGGTTTTGGGCCACTTTGGAGGGATGTTGGGCTGCAACACACACGAGGCCTTTACGGTTCCTCGGTTAACCGTTGGAGTATCAAACGAAGTCCAAATGACACGAAACTTGACAGGCGGTCTACCGGTAGTATACCAAGGCCGCTTGGCAAGTCTCGGTCCAATCCGAGAATGTTTAACACCCGCACACGAAAAGAGGCAAAAGGGGACGCCGGAGGACATAGGAGTGCCGGAATGCAAAACGGACAACGGGGAAAATGCTCGGATGCATGAGACGAACACGTATGCAAACGCGATGCACATGATGACATGATAAGAGATGCATGACATGGACAAAATGCAAAATGGAGACAAAACCCAACCACGAGGAATATCATAACTTAGTGCCGAAAATGGCCAGAGTTGGAATACAAATATGGCAAGTTACATACGGGGCGTTAGAACACTCCACCACTACGAAAGGATCTCGTCCCGAGATCTACAACTAGAAAAACTCTAGATGTTTGGAATGGAGGTGGCCCTCGCGTTCCCAGGTGGCTTCATGGTCGGAATGATGTGACCACTTCACTTTCAGGAATTTGGTAGACTTGTTGCGAGTCTTGCGCTCAGTTTCTTCAAGAATAGCAACGGGATGCTCATGATAAGACAGGTCTTCTTGGAGATCAATCTCTTCAAAGTTGATGGTTCGGTCAGGAGTCTTGAAACACTTGCGGAGCGGAGACACGTGAAACACATCGTGCACATTTGCAAAGTTGGATGGAAGCTCAAGTTGATAGGCGAGATCGCCTCTTTTGCCAATGATCTTGAAAGGACCCACGTATCTAGGGGCAAGCTTCCCTTTGATACCGAAGCGACGAGTACCTTTCATTGGAGAGATGCGGAGGTAGACATGGTCTCCGATCTCGAAAGCCAAGTCACGATGCTTGCTATCATAGTAACTCTTATGGAGCGATTGCGCGGCTTTGAGATTTTCACGAATGACTTTGCACATTTCTTCAGCCTCTGTGATCAAGTCATTGCCAAGAAGTTGGCGTTCACCAGTCTTTGACCAGTTAAGAGGAGTACGGCACTTTCTACCATAGAGAATCTCGAATGGGGCCTTGCCCGAACTCGCTTGGAAGCTGTTGTTGAAGGAGAACTCGGCATATGGAAGACAATCTTCCCACTTCATACCGAAAGAAATGACACATGCCCTGAGCATATCTTCAAGAATTTGATTGACTCGCTCGACTTGGCCACTAGTCTGAGGATGAAAGGCTGTGCTGAAGCGAATGTTGGTGCCCATGGCCTTCTGGAAAGAATCCCAAAACTTCGAAGTGAAGATGCTTCCACGATCTAAAGATATCAACTGCAGAATGCCATGCAAGGGGACAATCCTGGAGGCATATAGCTCTGCCAACTGAGCTGCTATGATAGATTCTTTGATAGGCAGAAAATGAGCCACTTTGGTAAGCTTGTCGATGACAACAAAGATAGCATCATTGCCACGCTTGGACTTGGGAAATCCAGTCACGAAGTCCATCTCAATATGGTCAAACTTCCATTCTGGAATGGCAAGAGGTTGGAGGAGACCAGCTGGTCGTTGGTGTTCTGCTTTCACTCTTCTGCAGACATCACATTCACTCAGAACTGAGCAATCTCGCGCTTCATTCGAGTCCACCAATACGACTTCTTAAGGTCATGGTACATCTTTGTACTTCCAGGATGAATAAAGAGGAGTGAATTGTGAGCCTCGTTCATAATGACTTTATGAAGGTCACCTTTAGGAACAACAATGCGATTCTCGAAGAATAGAGTATCTTTGTCATCAAGGCGATAGCACTTGTGCTTGGGTTGGCTCTTGGCAATCCCAATCTTCACCTTCTTGACCATAGCATCAAGAAGTTGAGCCTCACGAATCTGCTCTTCCAAAGTAGGAGAGACTTGGAGGTTGGCAAGGAATCCTTGAGGAACAACTTGGAGATTAAGTTTGCAGAAAGCTTCACAAAGCTCTGGTTGGAAGGGCTTAAGAATCAAACTGTTGCAGTAAGCTTTCCTGCTCAAAGCGTCAGCAATGACATTGGCCTTGCCTGGAGTATACTCAATACTCGGATTATACTCTTGAATCATTTCGACCCAACGAGTCTGCCTGAGGTTGAGGTTGGGCTGAGTGAAGATGTACTTGAGGCTCTTATGATCAGTGAAGATGTCCACTTTTCTTACCAACAAGAGATGTCTCCATGTTAAAAGAGCATGGACAACTGCCGCCAACTCGAGGTCATGAGTGGGGTACTTCTTTTCGTTGGGCTTCAACTGGCGATAGGTATAGGCCACAACTTTCTTCTCTTGCATTAACACAGCACCGAGAACTTGCAGGGAAGCATCACAGAAAACCTCGAATGGTTTGGATTCATCGGGAGGAGTCAGAACTGGAGTTGTGACTAACTTCTCTTTGAGGGTGTTGAAAGCAATGTCACATTCAGGCGTCCAGACATACTTCACATGCTTCTGGAGAAGGTTGGAAAGAGGCTTCGCGATCTTAGAGAAATTCTCAATGAATCTTCGACAATAGCTTGCGAGCCCAAGGAAGCTGCGGAGTTGCTTCACATTCTGAGGCGGTTCCCAATTCACAATTGCAGACACCTTCTCAGGATTAACAGCTATGCCCATGGCGGAGATGATATGCCCAAGGTAGAGAACCTCATCGAGCCAAAACTCGCACTTTGAAAACTTCGCATGGAACTGATGTTCTCTGAGTTTGTCCAGCACCAATCTCAAGTGTTTGGCATGATCCTCCTTGTTCTTGGAAAAGACCAAAATGTCATCAAGATAGACCAAGACGAAGTCATGTGTGTATGGGTTGAAGATGAAGTTCATCATGCAAGAGAATGTTGGAGGAGCATTGACAAGGCCGAAAGACATGACAGTGTATTCATAGGAACCATAGCTTGTCTTGAATGCTGTCTTGGGGATATCTTGTTCAGGAATGTGAATCTGATGATAGCCCATACGAAGGTCAAGCTTGGAGAATACTTGAGCACCTTTGAGTTGTTCAAAAAGCTCATTGATGTTCGGAAGTGGGTACTTGTTTTTTATTTTCTTCTTGTTCAATGGACGGTAGTCGACACAAAGTCGGTCCGTTCCATCCTTCTTCTTGACAAAAAGAACACCACAACCCCAAGGAGAAGAACTCGGTCGGATCAGACCCATACGCTCTTGTTCATAGAGTTGTTTCTTCAGCTCCTTCAACTCTTTCAGTCCAAGCTTGTAAGGAAGTTTGCAAAAAGGTTCCGTGCCAGGCTCAAGATCAATGACGAATTCAATCGGCCGGTGAGGAGGCATTCCTGGAAGCTCTTCTGGAAAGACGTCTTGATATTCACAAACGACTGGAATCTGAGAGATGGCATCCAACTCGCCCTTCTCGTTGAGAGAAAACAGTCGAATGGTATTGTCACGAGCGGCAAAGACAATCACATCCTCAGACGAGTGTGTCAATTGAATCTGTTTGGCAGCACAATCAAGCTGAGCCTTGTGCTTAGAAAGCCAGTCCATGCAGAGAATTAGATCAATATTCGAGTTACCAAGAATAATTGGAGAGGACAGAAACTTGTAGTCGCCCATCTTGATAGTAACATCCGGGACGCAATTGTCAAATGTCATTTGCTTGCCCGGGGACACAATCTTCAATGGGAAAGGAATCTTTTCGATCACAAACTCATGCTTGGCAACAAAAGGTCTTGAAATGAAAGAAAGCGATGCACCAGTATAAAAAAGAACTTTTGCAGGAATATCGTTAACAGGAAGGTTACCCATGATCACTTCTGAAGAGTCCTCTGCCTGAGCTGCGTTCATCATGTTGACCTTTGCAAACTTGGGATTATGCTTGACCACTGCATTGCTAGCAGATCTCATGGGAGGAGGAGGCAGAAGACGCCTCTGGTTGAAGCATTTGTTTGCATAGTGACCCTTCTGCTGACACTTGTTGCACGTAACCTCAGAAAGCGGCCGGTGATACGGAGCACTTGACCTTGGAGCATGAGACGAAGTTTTGTTCTGAAAGCCTAGGTTGGGTGGGTGGGAAGATCCATTGCCACCTGTGCTCTTCTGCTGATAAGGCCGACGGAACGGAGGAGGAGGAGGCAACCAATACTTTTGCTGCTTAGCTGCCACTTGAGTTGAAGAAGAAGAAGAAGAAGGAGTTGCATCCCTGACTCTCTTCTTGGAAGCATCGCACTTGAGCTGAGCAGCCTCTTGCTTCAGTGCCATGTTGTAGAATTCATCATACTTTTTTGGCTCAAAAAGCACAAGAGCTAGTTGCAGATCTTCTCTGAGGCCACCTCTGAACTGATAAATCATGCTCTTCTCGTCAGGGAAATCTTGCTTGGCGAAACGAGCGAGCTTCTGGAACATGATGTTGTATTGGTAAACAGACAAGCTGCCTTGCTTCAGATTGCGGAACTCCTCACGCTTGCTCCCAACAACACTCTGAGGAATGTGGTGAGCTCTGAAGTCTTGGCGGAAATCATCCCAGGTAATCACACAACCTCCTCTGGAATCTTTGTACTGTTGATACCACTCCCCAGCTTGGTCTTTGAGTTGGAACGAAGCAAACTTGACAAAGTGCTCAGGCCTGACGTTGCTGCACTCAAAATGTTTGCAGATATCCACGAGCCAATCATCAGCGTCTGTGGCCTCGACACAGTTACTGAAGGTCTTTGGCTGGTTTGCGAGGAACTGGTTGAGGGTAGCAAACTGAGTTTGATTCTTGCCATTGCCTGGATTTCCATGGTTGTGCTCTTGCAAGAGTTGCATAATCAGCTGCGTGTTGGCGTTGGTAGCGGCCATCACAGCTTGCCATGCCTCCGGAGGTGGAGGTGGTGGCGGCGGTTCCAGATTCTGAAGTGTTGGAGGAGCCATCCTGAAGAGGGTGACATCCGTTAGCATCTTGAAAGACATATATTCAAGCTGAATCAAATGGATCGAAATTGCAACATATAGTCTTAACATTCGAACAAGAATGAACGAATGAATTCCAAATTAAGTGATCACACTTCCATAAATTGAGAAGCCACCTAGATAGAGGTAGATGAATAAAACAACAAGGTACGGATATGAACAAATACTTATTGAGGATTACCCAATCACAAACCAAATATCTGCGGAAGAAATACTAGAGCTACATGAATTCCCACCTATGAAACTCCCGAAATTTTCCGGTTATGCAATCAGGTGTTGGGGATACAGGGGAAGCATAATATCTCACCCAAAACTAGCAAATCCTACATCCAGTTGTATCCATCCTTCAACACATAACCAAGAAACCTTCGGAAATCATTTACCTCAACCTTTGAAAAGCATCCGTTATACGAGTTATGGCAATACTCCCGAACTCCCGCCCCAGTACTGGGTGGCGTCAAGGTTATCTCACCAACAACTTCATAAAAGAGATTTTCGATGTCGGCGAACTCAGGTATTCCAGAACTGCAACGATAAAATTGTGACGACAACACCTCGGAGCTCAACTCCCCGGGACACTGCCACAACCCCTAAATGTCAGGAGGCACCAAGAACAATGTTCTCGTCACAAAACCATTGGACCGATTCCAAGATACCCGCATGATCCTAAAAAAATTAGTGAAATTTGAGAAGAGAAGAGTCAAAACTCTACGTTAGGATGCCTCACAGGAGCGACAAAGGGACTGAGGAGTAAAAGTAATCCTACACTCTGATATATATAATCCTAAAACACTCAAAACATTTTTCTAGACTCAACAATACCAGCGATTCGATCAAGCAGGGGGATCCTAAGTCGGGGAAGGCTCTGATTACCAACTTGTAACACCCACGCTGCGGCTATATCCCCCACGTGTCGGAGCATGACTTAGAGGCATAACCGCATTGTAGGCATGTCGCAAGAGGGGTAATCTTTACACATCCCATGTACTGAATAAGAAAGAGGTACAGAGTTGTCTTACAATCGCCACTTCACACAATACATAAATATAGCATTACATCATCCAGATACAATCAAGGTCCGACTACGGAACCAAAATAAAGACAACCCCAAATGCATAAGATCCCCGATCGCCCCAACTGGGCTCCACTACTGATCGTCTGGAAAGGAAACGTAGTAACGCCCTGAGTCTTCATCGAACTCCCACTTGAGTTCAGTCGCATCTCCTGGAATGGTATCATCGGCACCTGCATCTGGTTTTCGAAGTAATCTGTGAGTCATGGGGACTCAGCAATCTCACACCCTCGCGATCAGGACTATTTAAGCTTATGGGTAGGTAAAAGGTATGAGGTGGAGCTGCAGCAAGCACTAGCATAAATGGTGGCTACCTTACGCAAATGAGAGCGAGAAGAGAAGGCAAAGCACGTTCGAGAATCTATGATCAAGAAGTGATCCTAGAAATACTTACGTTCAAACATAACCCGAGACCGTGTTCTCTTCCCGGACTCCGCCGAAATGAGACCCTCGTGGCTAAACACGCTGTTGATCCATTTTAATTAAGTTAAGTTTCAAGTTTTCTACAACCGGACGTTAACAAATTCCCATCTGCCCATAACCGCGGGCATGGATTTCGAAAGTTCAAAACCCTGCAGGGGTGTCCCAACTTAGCCCATCACAAGCTCTCACGGTCAACGAAGGATATTCCTTCTCCCAGGACGGCCAGACCAGACTCGGAATCCCGGTTACAAGACATTTCGACAATGGTAAAACAAGTCCAGCAAAGCCGCCCGATGTGCCGACAAATCCCGGTAGGAGTCGCACATATCTCGTTCTCAGGGCACACCGGATGAACACTACGTACAACTAAAACTAACCCTCAAGTTTCCCCGAGGTGGCACTGCAAGTGGCTCTGTTTTGGACCAACACTCAAAGGAGCACTGGCCCGGGGGTTTAAAATAAAGATGACCCTTGAGTCCGCGGAACCCAAGGGAAAAAGGCTAGGTGGCAAATGGTAAAACCAAGGTTGGCCCTTGCTGGAGGATTTTTATTCAAGGCGAACTGTCAAGGGGTTCCCATTATAACCCAACCGTGTAAGGAACGCAAAATCAAGGAACATAACACCGTATGACGGAAACTAGGGTGGCAAGAGTGGAACAAAACACCGGGCATAAGGCCGAGCCTTCCACCCTTTACCAAGTATATAGATGCATTAAAGTAAATAAGTTATAAAAATGATATCCCAACAATAATCATGTTCCAACAAGGAACAAACTCCAATCTTCACCTGCAACTAGCAACGCTATAAGAGGGGTTGAGCAAAGCGGTAACATAGCCAAACAACGGTTTGCTAGGACAAGGTGGGTTAGAGGTTTGACATGGCAATATGGGAGGCATGATAAAGCAATTGGTAGGTACCGTATCATAGGCATAGCAATAGAGCGAGCAACTAGCAAGCAAAGATAGAAGTGATTTCGAGGGTATGGTCATCTTGCCTGCAAAGTTCTCCGAGTTGACGTAAGCTTGATCCTCGTAAGTGTACTCAACGGGTTCCTCGATCACGTACTCGTCTCCCGGCTCTACCCAAAGCAAGAACACAAGCAAAGGGAACCACGATAAACCACGGTGCAATGCGCAAGCAACATGAGGCAAAACATGGCATGATATGCGGGATGTGATATGCAATGCATATGCGTGCTTCGGAAGAGAAAGATTGAACCAGGTCTCAACTTGGCAAACCAAGAGTGCCGCTAGAAAGATGATTTGATTTCGGTCAAAATCGATTTAAAGATCACCGGAATCGGATGCACGGTTTGCAAATGGCAAGCAAAACAAAAATGGCACTATTCTGCGATTAACAGCACGATGCCATCTAGAATGCAACAAGAAACTAAGCTACTACACTCTAACATAACAACAAAGCACATGGCAGTGATCCACAAAAGATGAACACTGAGCTATGGCTAAATCACAATAGCAGGTTTGAACAAGCATGGCAAAACTGCAAAAGATATCAGGTTCACAGACTTAGTGAAAATAACATGTCAGGATTTAACATCAGGAAGCAATGTTTAGAGCAAGATAGCAACATGCTACAGGATCCGATCATGGCCAAGCAAGGCATGACATGAAACTACTCAAAGCATATAACAAAAGTCCCTTACAGACCATAAGCCAAAAAGAATCAAAAGATACGATGGCAACCATGTAAACATCGCAAGTTCCGTTAACAGATTCAGACTTAGCAGAAAACTGGACATGGCAAAAACAGAGTTATGTAGGCATGTTTGCATGCTCGATGCACTCACCACAAGGCATTACATGACAAAGTAAGCATACACCCAGCAAGAAGACATGAATAAGTATCTAACCCTGGCAAGAACAATTTTATAGCATGCATGGATCAACTACAACAACCTTGGCAAAATTGATTAACACGTAAACAATCTGCTAGGAACATTTTATAGCAAAAGTAGAGCAAGATTGAGTCATGCTAGGATACTCCATAATTGCAAACAAAGACATGGATGGATAGAACATAACGATAGCTCAAAATCATCCTTACTGAACATGCTCAAAAGAGGCATGGATCACTCTGTAGCAACATGAATACATGGCATAAAATAACATCAGGAAAAAGACCTAGAAGAATTCTAAGTCCTTGAAATCAGCAACATCACGAGAGCTACTTTGCATGCTTGTGCTAGTCACCACATTGATCACAAAAATACATGGCATGCACCCCTGTAAAGATGGCATGGCATAGCCCAAAACACATGTAGGGCTCAAGTTCATAGGAGGCACACATTCATGATGGCAAAAATGACAAATGTCCATAATCTGTTAAGAAACAGAAACTAACATTTTATAGCACTCTTGCAACAGCATTTAGGGCATCAAGATGGACCCAAACAATCATGGTGCAATGGAATGAAATGAAGAGCACATCTAGACGAACAATTTGGTATATCACACGCGCAAAACGGAGCTACGGATGCAGAGATACGACAAGAGGAAGATGCCTAGAAAATATAGGGACTTGGGGGAAAAATCACCTCCCAGATCTGGATTTAGGGTTTTGGGCACGGATTACGAAGTTTGCCGGATTCTTCACTGTGGTGGCCGGGACTCGCCGGGGAGGAGGGAGATGGCCGGAGTCGAGGGGTAGAGGTCGCCGGAGCGAGGGGACGCTGGATCCGGCCGGCCCGTGGCCGGATCTGGCCGGAGTCGAGGGCGAGCCGCGGGCGAGCGTCGCCAGCAGGGGCGGAGCGAGGAGGCGGTGGTGCTGGAGGCGGCACGCGGCGGCTGGTGGCGGCGTGGGGCTCCGCCAGGCGCGGGAGGCGGCGCGAGACGAATCGGGCCTGGCGGGCCGCGCCTGGGCCCGGCGGGCCGCGGCGGCGGGAGATGGCGGCTGGACATGCGGCGCATCCTGATTGGGCAAGAGGCGGCGGCTGATCGTGTCTGGCGTGGAGAGGGGGCGGGGCTAGGGTTTCGGGATCTGGAATTTTCGGAGGAGTGCACATATTTATAGGTAGAGGGAGCTAGGAGACTCCAAATGGAGTGCGGTTTGTGGCCACGCGATCGTGATCGAATGACCGAGAGGATGGAGGGGGTTTAGATGGGTTTTGGACCGATTTGGAGGGATGTTGGGCTGCAACACACACGAGGCCTTTACGGTTCCTCGGTTAACCGTTGGAGTATCAAACGAAGTCCAAATGACACGAAACTTGACAGGCGGTCTACCGGTAGTATACCAAGGCCGCTTGGGAAGTCTTGGTCTAATCCGAGAACGATTAACACCCGCAAATGTGTGCATTGGCAAAAGGGGACGCCGGAGGACATAGGAGTGCTGGAATGCAAAACGAACAACGGGGAAAATGCTCGGATGCATGAGACGAACACGTATGAAAACGCGATGCACATGATGACATGATAAGAGATGCATGACATGGACAAAATGCAAAACGAAGACAAAACCCAACCACGAGGAATATCATAACTTAGTACCGAAAATGGCCAGAGTTGGAATACAAATATGGCAAGTTACATACGGGGCGTTACAGCCTGTGTAGAGGGGCTTGGGCTGAGAGGAGAGGAAGAAGGCAGCCCGGCAACCGTTTCCGGAGACCGAAAACGTCCGACGTTTGACCGGCTATACTGCCGCTATAGTTATCCGTTGGGGCGTCAAACGGACTCCGAATGCGATGAAACTTGGCAAGCGGCCTACCTACACTAAAATAAGACCGCACGCCAACTTTCAACCCATTCCGAGAACATTTTCCGGCCACTTATAAAATAATATTTCGGACATGCCGCGGGCGCGTGCAAGGGTGTCTGGGCTCAGAACGGACAACAGAAAGAACAAGGAGACCGGGACGAATGCAAGTTTCGAAAACATGATGATGCAATGTGTATGATGACATGGCAAGATGCAACATGCAAGCGAATGACAAGGCAACAACATCGAATAACTAGAAGACACCTGGCGCAATGGTCTCGGGGCATTACAACACTCCACCACTACGAGAGGATCTCGTCCCGAGATCTAGGATGGCACCGGAGAGAAAGCGGAAGAGGAAGAGGTAAAACAAAGTTGCTTCTTGACAAAAGAGTGAAACCAAAGAACCCTAGAGGTTGAACAAATTGAAAGAAAGAATGCAACAAAGAAGAACAAAGTTGCAAACACTCCGTTAGACAAGAGGAACAAGGAACATTACTAGAACCTTGTAGGTTGAAAGACATAAGAAAAGTGTCACAATGGACAAGAAGTACATGCAAGCACTCCGGTTGAAATGAGATGTACAAGGAGCGATAAAGATCAATTATGACAACACTCCGGTTGGAAATGGAAAGTAAAGAATATGGGCTTGGCAAAATGAAAGCACTTGGATTAGACTCCGGCTAGAAGAGGAATGATAGACACAACACTCTGGTTAAACAGGATATAGAAGGAATAAGAATGATATAATTTGGGCAGCACTCCGACTGTAAATGGAAGGAATTGAACATGATCTTGACAAGATGAGAGGATACTTGATGAAATCAAAAACACACTACCTCTGGAACTATTGAAACAATGGCACAATGGATAAGAAAGATTTCAGACAGCACTCCGGTTGAGAAGGGAGGCAAAACTTGATAAGATTAGAGAACTTGAATGGAGAACACGACACTTCTGTTAAATGGATAGGCAAAGGAAAGAGCATGATCTTGGCAAAACGAGATGATGGGACGAAGAGAGTAACGTCACCATGCCTCTGGAACAAATGAATGGAAAACTAGATGGTTGTAAAGAAGAAGAACGGAGAAGACGAATGAGAACTCTCGCAAATAAAATTGAAAGAGCATGCTTACGAAGAAAAGGTTGAACAGAGTTGTTGGAAAACCAACAACGAAAAGAGTAAGCTTGTTGTGGGCTTATGGAAAAACATCTCGAAATCTTGAGGTGAAATTCTGCCACTAACGAAAAACAATATATAGGATTGGTATAAACAAGGAGACGAGGGACTTATTTCCACCGGGAGGATAAATGAAGAACTTGGGTCATTGAGAAGCACCACAATAGTAACATTCCTTAGGGAAGGCTTTAGGTGAAATCTTGCCAAGGTAATTTCAACGAAGAGATTGATTGAATTAAAATATCTCATTCTTGACAACATGTGAATCATGAAACACGAAGGAAAATTATCAAGAATGACATAACACCACCTCAAAAGATAAGGTAGAAGGAATCTCACTACGGAATGCAAGATGAAGAATACTTGAGCTCCTTTGAAAATAATCTCGATCAACACTTCAAGAAGGAATTAAATCCTTTATGAACCATCATGTAGGTCTCCATAAAGAATTCCGGTAACAAAAGGATGGTCAAATGAAAGGAAAAAGAAGTTGAAAACACAAGGTGAAGCCTTGCGATGATTTAGATGGAGCTTCGCGATGATATAATCGAGAAAACTTGGAACTCCGGAAAAGAAAGATGAGCACTTGAAACCAAGAATTTTGATGAACCTCCGGAATAAGGAATTAATCGCTTGGATGAAACAAGAATAAGAATTACATTATGCTTGTCCTTCACCAATTTAAATTGATGACATGCAACGGATTTGGCATACTACTTATTCTCGTCAAAAAATAGACATAGCGCAAACTTGGGAAGGTCTTCAACGAACCACCGGCAGGATTTGGAAAGAACGAATGAATTGATATGATAACGAAGGAAGAGAAATCTTTAATGAACCACCGTAAGAATTGAAAACGATTGAAGAAAAGATAAAGAAACACCGGGAAGAATTAGAGAACGAATGAAGATACTTGAGAGGATTTAGATACATGAGAACGAAGAGATCACGAACTGATCAGAGAATACTTGAATGATGCACCGGTAATATTTGGAGAACGAGAGCTGAAAGCTGAGAATGGATAAACCCGAAATGATGGTCTCCGTAGAATCAAACTGAAAAGACTCCTGAATTGCTCCGGATGGTTGAAAAGAATTCTCACAATCGAAAACAATTATGAGAGGATGGCAACAAGCTAGAATCACGAATCTTTGAAAGAACGGACAAGTTTTGGAGGAAAAACTCTTCTTTGGTCTTCAAAAACCGAGGATGACGACGAGAAACACCACCAAGAATTTATTGAGATACTCCGGCAGAATGAAAAGTGAAGTGGTTGAGCCAACGATGAAAAGAATTTGAAAGATCTTGGAGAAGGCATTTGACTGATGATAATTCATTCTTACGTCAAACTTCGAAAAGAATTTGAGGATAGCTCCGAAAAAATAAGAAGAGTCAGGTAAGATCCTGGGAAAAGACCTGTGGGTTAGGGCCCACTCAAAAGATACACCGTTGAACAATTTAAGAGAGAGATTGCGCCGGATGAATTTAATGGCTTGAATGAGATAACAACCTCGAAATAGCTTGAACGGATTGAATGAGATAACATCTTCTGAGATATCTTCGCACTCCGGAACAAAAGAATAGAGAGAGGTGAACAATTAAGAGAGTCTTCGGTAAGGACTTCCAACATGGAAAGCATGTGAACCAATGAAAAAGATATGATCAACACGAAAGCTTGCATTGAATCCACCGGAGAAGGAAAAAGAAACAAAGAATGATTAACTTAAAGCTCCGTTAGTATCTTCCTGACAATCATCGGATAAGAACGTTGACGGAAAAAAATGGAGAGGCTTCACATTCATAAGATGGATACTTGATTAAGAAATCCGAGTCCTTGAAGAAACAAGGGTGGGAGGGCGGGAAAAACAAAGACAACTTGGGACGGATGAAGCAAACACCGTTGCAAAGAACTGAGAATTGATCTCGCGAATGTTGAAATGATCGGATCCACTTGAAGAGGAGCACGCCGGTTGAAAAGGATAAGCATGACCACCTCGATTATCATGAAGGATTAGTATTCACATCGAAATATGAGAACATCGCTTAGGAAAGGTATGGAACCAACACTTAACTTCGAAGCAACTCGAATACCACAATCAAAACAAAACAAAGGATTGGCTTGCAAAATAAGCCGGAACAAACATATGATAGAGATTTCGTCCAAAGTTTTCGTGGTGGGGCCCACACGGGCTCGATCATACAGCACCATCATGTACAAGGCAGTGCATATGACATACGAAGCGTCCCCGAGTCAGCATAGCCAAGGACTCTTTAAGACACAACGAGACCACTGTAAAACCAACCGTGGATAGGCGGACCACTAGACGTCGAACCCCAATCTCATATCATGCATCTGATGGAAAGATATCCTAGGAGCTACTTGAATTCCCACTTATAAACTCCCGAAACTTTCCAGTTATGCAATCAGTTGTTGGGGATACAGGGGAAGCATAATATCTCACCCAAACTAGCAAATCCTACATCCAGCTGTATCCATCCTTCAACACATAACCAAGAAACCTTCGGAAATCGTTTACCTCAACCTTCGAAAAGCATCCGTTATACGAGTTATGGCAATACTCCCGAACTCCCTCCCCAGTACTAGGTGGCGTCGAGGTTATCTCACCAACAACTGCATAAAAGAGATTTTCGATGTCGGCGAACTCAGGTATTCCAGAACTGCAACGATAAAATTGTGACGGCAACACCTCGGAGCTCAACTCCCCGGGACACTGCCACAACCCCTAAATGTCAGGAGGCACCAAGAACAATGTTCTCGTCACAAAACCATCGGAACGATTCCAAGATACCCGCGTGATCCTTAAAAAAATTAGTGAAATTTGAGAAGAGAAGAGTCAAAACTCTACGTTAGGATGCCTCACCAGAGCGACGAAGGGACTGAGGAGTAAAAATAATCCTACACTCCGATATATATAATCCTAAAAGACTCAAAACATTTTTCTAGACTCAACAACACCAGCGATTCGATCAAGCAGGGGGCTCCTAAGTCGGGGAAGGCTCTGATTACCAACTTGTAACACCCACGATGCGGCTATATCTCCCACGTGTCGGAGCATGACTTAGAGGCATAACCGCATTGTAGGCATGTCGCAAGAGGGATAATCTTTACACATCCCATGTACTGAATAAGAAAGAGGTACAGAGTTGGCTTACAATCACCACTTCACACAATACATAAATATAGCATTACATCATCCAGATACAATCAAGGTCCGACTACGGAGCCAAAATAAAAGAAGACCACCCCTAATGCTAGATCCCCGATCGCCCTGACTGGGTTCCACTACTGATCTACTGGAAACGAAACAACACAACGAACACGATCTTCATCGAGCTCCCACTTGAGTTGGGTTGTATCATCTGCACTGGTATCATTGGCACCTGCAACTGGTTTTGGAAGTAATCTGTGAGTCACGAGGACTCAGCAATCTCACACCCGGGAGATCAAGACTATTTAAGCTTATGGGTAGGAAAGGGTAGTGGGGTGGAGCTGCAGCAAGCACTAGCATGTATGGTGGCTACCTTACGCAAATGAGAGCGAGAAGAGAAGCAAAGCACGGTCGTGAACTAGAAGTGATCAAGAAGTGGTCCTGAAACTACTTACGTTCAAGCATAACACAAGAACCGTGTTCACTTCCTGGACTCCGCCGAAAAGAGACCATCATGGCTACACACGCGGTTGATGCATTTTAATTAAGTTAAGTGTCAAGTTCTCTACAACCGGACATTACCAAATTCCCATCAGCCCATAACCGCGGGCACGGCTTTCGAAAGTTCAAAACCTTGCAGGGGTGTCCCAACTTAGCCCATCACAAGCTCTCACGGTCAACGAAGGATATTTCTTCTCCCGGGAAGACCCGATCAGTCTCGGAATCCCGGTTACAAGACATTTCGACAATGGTGAAACAAGACCAGCAAAGCCACCCGATGTGCCAACAATCCTGATAGGATTCGCACATATCTCGTTCTCAGGGCAACACCGGATGAGACTAGCTATGAGTAAAACCAAACCTCAAGTTTCCCCAAGGTGGCCCCGCAGGAAGCTCGGTTCGGACCAACACTTAGACAAGCACTGGCCCTGGGGGGCTAAAATAAAGATGACCCTCGGGCTGGCCGACCCGAGGGAAGGGTAGGTAGTGGTGAGGCAAATGGTAAAACCAAGGTTGGGCCTTGCTGGAGGAGTTTTATTCAAAGCGAACTTTCAAGGGGTCCCCATAACACCCAACCGTGTAAGGAACGCAAAATCAAGGAACATAACACCGGTATGACGGAAACTAGGGCCGCAAGAATGGAACAAAACGCCAGGCATAAGGCCGGGCCTTCCACCCTTTACCAAGTATATAGATGCATTAATTAAATAAGAGATATTGTGATATCCCAACATATCCATGTTCCAACATGGAACAAACTTCAGCTTCACCTGCAACTAGCAACACTATAAGAGGGGCTGAGCAAAAGCGGTAACATAGCCAAATAACGGTTTGCTAGGTAAGGTGGGTTAGAGGCTTGACATGGCAAAATGGGAGGCATGATATAGCAAGTGGTAGGTATCGCGGCATAGCAATAGAGCGAGCAACTAGCAAGCAAAGATAGAAGTGATTTCGAGGGTATGGTCATCTTGCCTGAGATCCCACAAGGAAGAAGAACGAGTCCATGAAGAAGGCAAACAGACATAGTCGAACGGATCCTTACAAACACGACGTTAACGGAACCAACCCGAAGAAGCAACACCGGAAAGAAGCAAACAACATAATAAACAACCAACACATAATCATGGCATGATGCACAACCAAGTATGATGCATGTCCGGTTTAAAGATACATGGCATGGCATGGCAAAGTGCACAAGCAGTCCTACAAATTAAGTGGAGCTCAATATGCAACGAGTTGCATATTGACGAAACACCACATGACTTATTCAGTTCGATCTCGTTTATGTACTCAACAATATTAAATGTTGTTTAGCATGGCAAGGGGTGAAGCAAAGTAAAACTACCTATCTAGACAAGTTTAAATGAGGCCGGAACAACAAGCAACAAGTCCAAAAAATCCTCATGTGCATATTAATGGATTTGGTACTGTTCTGCCCTAAACCATATTTTAGAGTTGTTAAACAAGCAAAGTAAAGCCACCATGATAATCTAGGCATTTTTCCACCCCATTTACATATAAATTTTATTAAATTCCGAGTTACGATTATTTAGTTATGAAATAAAGCATTTTAGCATGGCAAGGGCAAAATTTAAACAAACAACATTTTAAGCATTTTAAACATAGATGAAAGTGGCATATTATTAATCTACACATAATTCTAAGCATTTTTCATATATAACTTGTTTTAATATGATGCACCATTTGAGAGATAAAATAACAACAGGGGGGTTTCTACAAAACAGACGTCTCTCGAATAAAAGCTAAAATCGCAGGTAGGAAAAAAATGATCTGGGCCAAAACTGGCTGGCCCATTAGTGCAAGGCGGGGCGCTGGATCTGGGCTTACCATGGGCTTGGCCCATTCAAAAAATATAGAGGAGGCCTGGCGCTGGGCCTTGGGGAGGCTATAGCGGGCTGGCGGCTAGCGACCGGGAAGTCAACGCGGGCGCTGGTCGCTGGTCATACTCGTCCACGCGTGCTCACACCTAGAAGCGGGGGAAGCAGCGACCGATGCAGAGGAGGCAGCAGGGCGCAAGGTGGTCAACCGGATCCGAACAAGGGGTAGGCCTGCGACAAGGCAAACGGCGGCATCTTGCATGCTCGAGCGCCAGTGAACCTCCACGGTTGCTTGTTCCTGACGAGGCAGAGCAGAGGGAGGTGAGTGGGAAAACGAGAAGGGAAACAAAGGGAGGAGGAGGAGTGCACTGCGGCCAATGGTTTCCTCACGGCAGTAGGGCATCGGGGATAGGGGATCCATGCTTGTGGAAGCCAAGGGCGCTGGATCCGGGCGCGGGACACGACTTGAAGAAGATGTTGGCCATGGCGAGACGAGAGGGAGTCGAGTTCGGGAACGGCAGGAAGGCTCCATGGCTCCGGAGGAGGTCGAGGTTCGCTGGGGCGGACGGTGCTCCGGCGGCTGACGCAGGGCGGTGCTGCTCCCGATCCATCCTGGATCGAGGCACGGGAGGAGGGAACAAGGTGCTCGGGACCTGCAGGGCTGCTGGATCCCGAGCCTCTATGGGATGAACTGCGACAACGGGGGCCGTTGGATGCCGATCTGACGGCTCTAGACGGATGAACAACTGGTGGATGAGAGGAGGTGGATGGCTGCGGGTGGATCTGGAGGCTGGCTCGCGATTGGGGGCGCGCTGAAAAAGAGGAGGAGACCAGGTGGCTGGCGGCGACGGCTGGACAGGGGAGGATCCCTAGGAAATAGGGTTAGGTCCAAAATAGACTAGGGGTAGACTATATATACAGGAAAAGAGGGAAGTTGGATCATCCGATCGAAATCCGACGGACGAGAATAAATAGGCTCGGGAGTCCATAAAAGAAAACGGGGATGTTTTATAGATGTTAGGGGATGATCCGGACCCAACGGTAACGACTATCCGGGTCGGGTTCGGGACAACTTTCAGACGCGCGCGCGAGGAGGGCCGCGGGCTGATGAGAGAGGTTAGGTTGGGCCTAGAGGTAGGTGATGGCCTGTGTAGAGGGGCTTGGGCTGAGAGGAGAGGAAGAAGGCAGCCCGGCAACCGTTTCCGGAGACCGAAAACGTCCGACGTTTGACCGGCTATACTGCCGCTATAGTTATTCGTTGGGGCGTCAAACGGACTCCGAATGCGATGAAACTTGGCAGGCGGCCTATCTACACTAAAATAAGACCGCACGCCAACTTTCAACCCATTCCGAGAACATTTTTCGGTCACTTATAAAATAATATTTCGGACATGCCGCGGGCGCGTGCAAAGGTGTCTGGGCTCAGAACGGACAACGGAAAGAACGAGGAGACTGGGACGGATGCAAGTTTCGAAAACATGATGATGCAATGTGTATGATGACATGGCAAGATGCAACACACAAGCGAATAACAAGGCAACAACATCGAATAACTGGAAGACACCTGGCGCAACGGTCTCGGGGCGTTACAGGATCACTGGACAGTGGTCAAGAACATCCTGAAATACCTAAAAAGGACCAAGGATATGTTTCTCGTTTATGGAGGTGAGAAAGAGCTCGTCGTAAATGGTTACATCGATGCAAGCTTTGACACTTCACAAACCGGATACGTATTTATATTGAATGGTGGAGTTGTCAGTTGGTGCAATTCCAAGCAGAGCGTCGTGGCGGGATCTACGTGTGAAGCGGAGTACATAGCTGTTTCGGAAGCAACAAATGAAGGAGTATGGATGGAGGAGTTCATATCCGATCTAGGTGTAAAACCTAGTGCATCGGGTCCAATGAAAATCTTTTGTGACAATACTGGTGCAATTGCCTTGGTAAAGGAATCCAGATTTCACAAGAGAACCAAGCACATCAAGAGACACTTCAATGCCATCCGCGATCAAGTCAAGGAGGAAGACATAGAGATTTGCAAGATACATATGGATCTGAATGTTGCAGACCCGTTGACTAAGCCTCTCTCACAAGCAAAACATGATCAGCACCAAGACTCCATGGGTGTTAGAATCGTTACTATGTAATCTACATTATTGACTCTAGTGTAACTGGGAGACTGAAGGAAATATGCCCTAGAGACAATAATAAAGTTGTTATTTATATTTCCTTATATCATGATAAATGTTTATTATTCATGCTAGAATTGTATTAACTAGAAACTTAGTACATGTGTGAATACATAGACAAAACTGAGTGTCCCTAGTATGCCTCTACTTGACTAGCTCGTTAATCAAAGATGGTTAAGTTTCCTAACCAAAGACAAGCGTTGTCATTTGATGAATGGGATCACATCATTAGAGAATGATGTGATTGACTTGACCCATCCATTAGCTTAGCATAATGATTGTTTAGTTTATTTCTATTGCTTTCTTCATGACTTATACATGTTCCTCTGACTATGAGATTATGCAACTCCCGAATACCGGAGGAACACCTTGTGTGCTATCAAACGTCACAACGTAACTGGGTGATTATAAAGATGCTCTATAGGTGTCTCCGATGGTGTTTGTTGAGTTGGCATAGATCGAGATTAGAATTTGTCACTCTGAGTATCGGAGAGGTATCTTTGGGCCCTCTCGGTAATGCACATCACTATAAGCCTTGCAAGCAATGTGACTAATGAGTTAGTTACGGGATGATGCATTACGGAACAAGTAAAGAGACTTGCCGATAACGAGATTGAACTAGGTATGATGATACCGATGATCGAATCTCGGGAAAGTAACATACCGATGACAAAGGGAACAATGTATGTTGTTATGTGGTTTGACTGATAAAGATCTCCATAGAATATGTAGGAGCCAATATGGGCATCCAGGTTCCGCTATTGGTTATTGACCGGAGATGTGTCTCAGTCATGTCTACATAGTTCTCGAACCCGTAGGGTCCGCACGCTTAACGTTCGATGACGATTTGTATTATGAGTTATGTGATTTGATGACCGAAGTTTGTTCAGAGTCTCGGATGAGATCACGGACATGACGGGGAGTCTCGAAATGGTCGAGAGGTAAAGATCGATATATTGGAAGGTTATATTCGGACACCGGAATGGTTCTGAAGTGTTTTGGGTATTTTCCGGAGTACCGGGAGGTTACCGGAACCCCCCGGGGAAGTAATGGGCCTTAATGGGCTTTAGTGGAAAGGAGAGAAGGGCCTCAAGGGTGGCCGCCCCCCCCCCCCCAAGGGCTGGTCCGAATTGGACTAGGAGGGGGCGGCGCCCCCCTCTCATTCCTTCTCCCCTCTTCCTCCTTCCCTCCTTCTCCTAGTTGGAATAGGAAAAGGGGGGCGAATCCTACTTGGACCGGGAGTCCAAGTAGGACTCCCCCCCTTGGCGCGCCGCCTCTAGGGCCGGACTCCTCTTCCCCCCTCCTTTATATACGTGGGAGGGGGCACCCCAAAGGTACACCAAGTCTTCTCTTAGCTGTGTGCGGTGCCCCCTCCACAGTTACACACCTTGGTCATATCGTTGCAGTGCTTAGGCGAAGCCCTGCGCCGGTAACTTCATCATCACCATCAACATGCCGTCGTGCTGACGAAACTCTCCCTCGTCCTCAACTGGATCAAGAGCTCGAGGGACGTCATCGAGCTGAACGTGTGCTGAACACGGAGGTGTTGTACGTTCGGTGCTAGGATCGGTTGAATCACGAAGATGTTCGACTACATCAACCGCGTTACTAAACGCTTCCGCTTTCAGTCTACGAGGGTACGTGGACACACTCTCCCCTCTCATTGCTATGAATCTCCTAGATAGATCTTGCGTGATCGTAGGATTTTTTTTTTGAAATGTTGTGTTCCCCAACAGAAGGTTGCATCCTGGAATAATACAAAATGCAGCACCACCGCACAGCTGGTGATGGGTCTCCTTAGGAGCAAAGCCCAACTACCACAAAACACAAAGGCGGAGCTCCAAAAATCCTCAGAAAGGTCACTACTAGAAGTACCCTTTAAGCGAGAATCATACACCCATCTATGCAATCAAATCAACAAGCCCTGCCGGTGTATGCCATGGGAATTTTTAAATTTCTGGTTTCTCTATGTGAGGAATTATCCTAGATTATAAGGAAGTTTTGGTGGGGAGATGAGGAAGATAGAAGGAAAACACATTGGCTAGCATGGGATAAATTAACAAGGCCTAAAGGTAAGGGTGGTATGGGATTTCGTGATCTCAAACTTTTTAATCAAGCTCTTTTGGCAAAACAGGCGTGGCGTTTATTGATTTATCCGGATTCGTTGTGTGCGGAGTTGATGAAGGCAAAGTATTATCCTCAGGGTCATATTCTGGATACAGTATTTCCGCACCCTTCGTCGGTAAATTGGCAAGGTATTGTGCATGGTTTGGAATTGTTGAAGAAAGGGGTCATTTGGAGAGTTTGTGATGGTTCTAGTATTAATATTTGGAGGGACAATTGGATACCCAGAAACTACGGCCTAAAAATTTCTGCAAAAAGGCATAATACTAGATTGAAGTGGGTCTCTGATTTATTCATGAGCAGGGATAAGTGTTGGGATGAAATTTTGGTTAAGCATATTTTTTATCCACATGATGTTGAGGAGATTCTTAAGATTCGTATTCATGCATATGGGGAGGGAGATCTTATTGCATGGCACTATGAAAATAATTATATATTTTTCTGTTAAGAGCGCGTACAATTTAGCGCTTAATTTGAAGTATAGCCAGGGTACCTTTGGCCAATCCAGTGGCGAACCAGAGGGGGAAAGGAGGATATGGGAGTTAATCTGGAATGCTAATATACCCCAGAATATTAGGATTTTTGTGTGGCATGCTGCTACCAAAAGCTTGGCGGTCCGGATGAATAGAGTTAAGATCCATCATACTAATTCAGGTATGTGCTCTATTTGTTGTGTGGAATACGAAAACACCTCTCATGCCCTAGTGAGGTGTTCTAAAGCTTGTGCTTTGCGGTTGGTGTTGAGAGATTCGTGGGATATTCCGGACGAAGAGTTGTTCAAATGCTCGGGACCGGACTGGCTTTTCAGTTTGCTGGATCAGTTGAGCTTGCAGCAACGGGAGCAAATCTTATTCCTCTTCTGGCGAGCTTGGCATCTGAGAATGTGGTCAATTATTGGTCTTCTTACCAATCACGACATTGTTCAGTTGGATTCTAGCAATAAAGATAAGAAAAAGGTGGGAGGTGTTATTGCGGATTATGTACCACACAGAGAACACGTGGTGTGGAAATCTCCTCCTGATGGCTATATCAAGATCAATGTCGACGCTAGTTTTATGGAGAGCATTAACGTAGCCAGTGTGGGGGTTGTTGTTAGAAATTCGACTAGCGAAATCATCATTTCCTTGTGGGATTTTATTGGTCGGTGTACTAGTGTCAATGAAACTGAGTTCCGCGCCTACCTAGCAGGCCTTTATATCCGTATTACCCTTCACCAGTCTATTATTTTGGAGACTGACTATGCTTTCATTCATTCTTTCGTTGCAAGTGAGAAGCTTGATAGATCCCCTCTCGTTGACCTGAAGAGACAGGCTTTGTGCATCGCCAAGTTGTTCCAAAATTTGAGCTTTTCAAAAATAAAACGGCATGCCAATGAGGTGGCACATGAGATTGCTAAGTTCAGTTTTATTAGTAAGTCCGACGGGTTGCTTGTTAACTCTGCCCGCCTTGCGTGGCGTATACTGTAATGAATGATTGTAATAACCTTTTGTTTAATTAATTAGTATAAGAGGTGTTTTTAAAAATATCAACAAGCAACAATATTAGCACAGTGATTTGCTACGTGGTCTGGTCATCACTAGGTTGCTCCTAGATCCAACAATAATAGCTTAAGAAATGTACTCCACAACAATAATTCGAGCAAACCTGTACAGGAAATCGCTAATCCGAAGAAAAACCACCTTGCAAACTTGAGCGAAATTTGGGGTGAAATACACTGCCAATTTTCTCAAGAAAAAAATATGGGGGGAGCTAAGGGGATTTGAAGAGACTGGCCTGGATCGGAGGGAGCACTCCCGAGCAAAAAGGGAAGGAGTAAATATGATTTTGCCAAGTGAATTACGGTTTTGATTTTGTGGCTGCCGCAATTGGAAGAAATTCCCCAATCTTATCCCATCGTCACGACAAACAAGAGTGTCAATGGGGCCCGTACGCAATTACAACCTCATCGTGGGCCTTGCTCCCAGGCTAATATCTCTGACAGGTTTTGCCTACGCGTCACACTGCAACCGATTTTAGTATAGAGTGGGTTGTTGTCGCTAAATCATCTGTGTACATGCGACCACGCGAGGTCGTTATCCGTACCGCTTATCACCATGCGATTCGTGCTAACTCCAATACAACAGTTGCATATAAACTCACCTGAGCAGCATACACCATATTGTATATCGCATGTATTTCTCTCTACGCGTCAGTAAATGCCCACATGCCATCGGGTGGTGACAGGCGGCCGCGACCAGTGCCAAGCTCCTGAGCTGTAGCCACAACGGCTACATGCACCAAGCGTGAGGGAGATGCAACGGCTAGCCGGGCGACGTTCCTCTCTGCTTATTTAAACGCCATGTCTCCTTGCATCGCATGGCCATTTCAAACTGCTCCCCTTCTCCATTTCTTTCAGACTAGCCGGGCTTTGCAAAGCATGTGTTCGTCTGTGACCTGTAGTAGTTCAACACAACCTCCATCTCACCACACGAGCAACCAGATGCCTCTACTCCCTCTCATCCATTGTCCCGAATGCAACACCGGCTATGTCCTGTGGTTTGTTTCCGGGACAGAACTAAACCCAGGGAGGCACTTCTACAAGTGCGAACGGCATGGGGTAAGTTGTTCGTGATCCTCTCAGTCCATCGTCTCCCGGGCATCGCCAACATGCTGCTAATGACCATTCCCTGCATCCACAAGTTCTGAAGCTCCCCCTCGTGCGATGGATTTGTTCTTCCGTTATGCATTTTTCTTATCTGCCTGCTCCATGTCCATGTAATGTGCACCTGTCCTCCCAGCTCCAGCTGCAGACAAACATACGTATGCAGGCGGCTGGATTATCTTTAATACATATCCATTGTTTATGAGCATTTGTGAATTAGTAAGTCAGACTAATCTCGCGGAACAATGCAAATTTATTTAAACCACGGCCAGACACATGCATGGCATTAACCCCACGCAGTGCGTGTGCACCACACCCAGGCCAGCGGCAATAATCCATCGCTCCTACAGCTCACATGCGATGCATCTAGTAAAGACACAGCAGAAGAGTGAATACGCCCAGCTGCCCCTGCAAAATGTAAATGCACCCAACAATCTATGGATGATCCATCTTCAACAACACCCTCAACAGAATTTAGCATATCCACAAATCTGTCGCCTGGGTCATCTTTAGCAACCTCTCGCAGTGTACAGAGGCGTCCCGATTGATTTGCAAAAACGAGGCAAACAGATGGGGATGGCGGGTCCATCTCATCGGCTGACCCAGATCGAGAACTCACGGCCAACAATGACTTTAAGCTAAGGGATCCAACCAAAATTTAGATCAAACATGTGAAAGCAAGACACCCAAAGGCATAGGTGAAGAACGAATCAGAAAGATGGTTTCAACGGGCTGACCTGATCTCCATTTGTGCAAAATCCATCGCCAGACCTAGCTCTGTTCGTCAACAGACGACGGGAAGACGAGATGAGCAGTGCGAGAAACGAACTCGTGCGAGCACACAATTATGTCCACCCAACACAAAGAGCAATTATTCCATTGCCTGAGCGTTGCATGGCTCGTGTATTCGTACGGTATTGAATGCGGGGCTGGTCCACACTATGTGTCGCATAATGAGATGTATTCCAGAAGCTGGAAATTAGCCTGCCCTGTATTCCCTAATGTCCTATTAAAAGTAGTCATCACGATGCGCGCGCGGACGGGCTTGATTGCGGCAGCGCGTGGCCGCATGTCCCAAAAATTCACGTCCGGATTGTTGTGTTGGTTTATGTCATCAGGGTGAGCCACCTAACTGCTGCTAGTTGGTTGCACGTGCTGAAATGGTTCATAGGAAATGAAGAAAAAAATACAGAAATAGAAAAAATCGCTTGGTTCAGAAGACTTGAGTACAAAAATGCAGGATTTTTAGAGTGGGCTTCATTTTAGGTTTTCTACACATGAATTATAGGAGCATAATCTTTAATGGCATAATATCCTAATTACATTTTTGTGTAGTTTGATTTTAACATGTGTTTAGTAGGGTTAATATGTTTATTTATTCATGTGAACCAAAACGTAGTTTACATAATACCCTAACATGTATAGTAAAAAAAAGATGGAGGAAGTACTATGGTAAATGCTCTACATGAACACCGACTTACTTCCAGTTTCAGAATACATTTTGGTAACAATATTGAAGTATTTCTATGAAACAAGGCTAAGGCACGGCCCTAGTTTTCCATGTTATTTTTACCATGAAAGTCTGGAATGTAGCAAGAGGCAGAAACACGGAACTTCTTTAATGAACATATGACTGGAGCCCTCCTATCTGTCTCAAACGTTCGGGCCTGTCCGGTCACTGCTCAAAAAAAAAACACCCAATCAGACCTGGCAAATCTGACCCAAATGTCCCGGTTTGACCGACACTCCCTTTACCTAGCCCACATCTGGGACAGATATGGGACGTTGGTTCCGACAAATCAAATACTCCCTCCGTTTCTTTTTAATCTGTATATAAGGTTTGGTCAAAGTCAAGCTTTGTAAAGTTTGACTAATTTTATATTAAAAATATAAACATTGACAATATGAAATCAATATTATCAGATGCACCACGAAATGTATTTTTATACTATATAGTTTTACTATTATAGATGTTCATATTTTTCTATATAAATTTGGTCAAACTTTGTGTAGTTTGACTTTGACCAAATCTTATATGCGAAGTAAAAAGAAACGGAGGGAGTACATCCCAAATCATCTCAAAATTGACTAGTCCACTACTTCGACCGCAGTCCTCCTGCATATGTCCTCCATTTCCCGTCTCCGCGTAGTCGCCCAACTCTTTCCTAGCTCACTGTTCGCGCCGCCATCCTCATCCATCGTCGTTGATGTCGTCGCCGACTACTCTGTCTGCCACCATCGGCATGGACGATGTCTCAGAACCGGTGGGAATTCTGACCATGGCGGTCAGTTGCAAAGTAGAGAACGTTGCCCAGAGGAAGCGTTGCCCAAAGCAGTGCGAGTGTGAAGCGACAAGGAAGGTAGCTGCTGAGAGGGCCCGTGCAAAGATGGCTACCGACGAGGACATGGACTTTGGCATGAGCGGTCTGGAGACATCAACCAATCCGTATGTCGTGGCCGAGGGGACTTTTTTCGGGAGGAGGTAAAGAAGGAAGAGAGGTGCAAGATCTTCATAGATATGCAAGGGAGAAGATGGAATTCGGTCCGGAGAGTCATGTTGCAGGAACTAGCCTCTTAGATGATGAAGCCAAGGAGTGGATGATCAAGATGAAACAGAGGACCAACTATCTCAACAATTGAAGCGTTTGATTCATGCGTGTATCGGCTATCTATGTATGAATCATTAAATTTTATTTGGCATGCAATAAATTGTTGAACTATTGTTTATTTTGTATCCTTGAATTATTGAATTGGTGACCAATTTATGCTATATGAGAGCAACTTCAATGGGGTGACCCAAACGGACACGGATTTTATCCGTTTTTTATCCGTTTAGGTCATCTGTCCGCCTAGCGGACATGGGGCGGACAAATGCGGCCGGTGGATCCACCCAACGCACAACACATAAAAGCGGACAACAACAACACATGAAGCGGTCGATCCCCTTCTCTACTTCCTCCCCCGAGCATGTCGCCGGCACCTCCATCCTCTGCTCCGGCCGTTGCCGGCTGGCTCCGGCGCCGCCACGCCCTGGCGCTGCTCCGCCGCCGCCTTCCCTCTGATTCCCCGCCTTTCCTTGACTAGTTTGGCCCATGTGTGCCCAATCGAGGCTGCCCCCATGAACGTCCATGGCGCTGCAGTTCCCCTCTATTGCGGAGCTCGTCCATGGCGATGCCCATCTGGATTTCCTCTCCTCCTAAAGCGATAGCTCCTCTCTGCTCACTCTCCTCCTCTCTGCTCACTCTCCGCCAGCGCTGCCACGACCTAGCGCTGCTCCGCTGCCGCCTTCATCGCGTCAGCGCCGCAGAGCCGAACTCCTCCGGCCCTCCCAGCTTGAGGTCATCGGAGCACTCGGGCCGTCCAAGCAGCCGCGACAGCGATGCCCGCCGCGTGGGAGCGGCCATGGCCGACGCCCCTTCGACGAGATCTGCAGCTCACCGGGTCTCCTCGGGCCCATGTCGCCTGCCTGCGTTTCCCCGGCACCGCCGTGATCCAGTTCCCCGGGCCTACGCAGGAGGCCTCGTCGGCGAGCATGGCAGTCCCTGCGCGCAGGTGGACTCGCCGGTGCGCCGGTCCTTTGCTCGCGGTCATTGATATGTGGGTCCAGAGCAGACAGGAGCGAACGAGAGCGTGCGACGAGAGCGTCCGCTTCTGTCTGTCGCGGACCCATTTGTGACTCATATTTGGACTCAGTTTGGGTCGGGACGGACAGCAGGCGGAGGCTGTGTCCGTTTGGGTCGCCCCGTTGGGCCAATTTTTGTGTTCGGGTGATCCAAATGGACGAAATGGGTCGCCCCATTGGAGTTGCTCTGATGGGCGTGCATGGATATGGTTGTTCACAAGTATTGTACAGGAGGACAGATGAGGACTCGCCCGATGCTGTCCGCCGGATGAATGCTGCGGTTTGATTCTCGGCGTCTTGCATAGTACTGTACTAGTACATCTGCGCTTCACTAAAAATGGAAGCTGAGTGCAGAATAATTTTCATGCGCTTTGGTGAAGGAACCAAAGCTTCGTTGGCGACTGATGAGTGAAACGAGTACGAAGGACAGCAGCGATCTTGTACCCGGCATACTCAGATTCTGAATAACAGCAGCGACGAAGCGTCAGACTGGTTGATCCACATCGCCGGATTTAATTCAGTCTTGTGACCGCGACGAAGCATGCTAGCTGAAAGTACCAGAGTGAAGATCAAGTGACAACTTCAAATAGAACAGATATGATGTCGTGTCCGTGTATGGTCTCACACATTCAAGTGTTTATAACTTTTTTGTTCTCAATTTTTAAGGCAGAGTTTTTTTTTGGCAAATGGACTTCTCCAAACAAGGTAAGAAATTATGCAGGAATATCAAAAGTGCTGCTCAAAAGTGTTTCAGAGGCAGAGGCAGCAAATTTGTGTTAAAATGCACACACACTAGAACATTAATGTGCATGCTGCCACAACCGCAATTCCTGATTAGTAGAGACTCTCTCACACCTTCTACTTAGCTCATCTGGCTATTCACAAGTCAAAACCTTCAGGCAGTTTATCCATTTAATATCGAAACAGACGTAAAAGAAAGAATTACACCTTCTACTGAGCTCATCTGGCTATTCACAAGTCAAAACCTTCAGGCAGTTTATCCATTTAATATCCAAATGAAGAGCCAAGAAGGGCCATTTCGCGAAGCATTCCCAACACTTCAGTTTGGGATGTAAATTTTCGTGAAGAATAGCTAACCCGGCAACAGAACTTCAGGATACCAAGGGCAGCCCATTATTTGTAAGCCTAGCATCAGTTCTTGAGATGGAGAGCAAAATCAAAGGAAGTACTTGTGCAAAGTGAACTTAAAAGTTAACAGTGAGCCATTTCTGCGTCGATAAAGTGCCACTGACGGCAGGGGCGCCACTCTCAGTCGCTGCAGCCCGGGATCCAGCAGGATCCATATCGGAAACTCAGAGAGAGCAGGTTCAAGCCACATCACAAAACATTTTCCGTAATCGCTGAAGTCTCTATAAATACAACCGGGAACACACTTAAGAACACGAAAGAAGATCAGCTAAAGGCTAACAATCAACCCAGCAGACACCAAATGAAGAACGATCAGTTTGATCTAGCAAGGAAACAGGCCAGTTATTCAAACATCAGTAGGGAAGAACCAAAGGGAACAAGGGAAGAAGATAGGAGCAGAAAGAATACACAAGGGGAAGCATTATATCAGGGATTGAAGAGCGGGAGGGGCAAGGCTTAAGTCCCTCAAAACAAGCTGAAGACACAACGGGGAATGCAAGGCAAACAGAAAACGGATGAACACACAAATAGGCAGATGAAGAGAGCCATCACACATGGCAGGCGAGCTCGGAGCAAAATCGTCGAATGCCGGTGGATAGAAGCCCAAACTGCACGTAGAGTAGCAGCCCATCCGATACTGTAGCTACTCCAAGCAAGGCCAGCATGACCGATGGCCCAGCTTGCAACAGCACAGGCGCAGAGCACCGTGAGATCCAAATCAAACGTAAATCCTTTCCAAATCATTGCGAGGGCTCCTAGTCTGCACTGTCAGAACAAATGCTAGTTTCTATTAAAGATAGAAATAGACAGGTCATGCCAAAATTCAGATAACTGTGGAAACTCCGAAGCGGAAGGATAAAAAAAATCAACTTGGCAGCTAGCAAGAACGCTGCTTCCAAGTGCATGGTAAAAGAACAAAGATTATGCACACATGAAAGAAAATAGGGGTGAACAATATTTCTTCAGCAGAGCGAAGCTAACAGGTTCAAATTATCAAACAAAACAGTGACAAATCCAAGCAACGGAACCTGGTTATCAGTACAGGTATGCAAACAATCTGTGAGCAGCGGAAACAAAGTGAAGGTGTATTGGCAGAAACTCTTTATTTTGTGAATAGTCACAAGTAATGAAAGTGAACTTTGATGTATTGAAATTCCATGATGTATCATCCTAACCAAAAACACCCTCAGCCCTATGGCAGTCAAAGTCTACTTCACCTCAACCTAACTAGCTGTAGATTTCTACAGCACCAATCTATGGCAAAGGATTGCCTACTCTGCCCAACATAACAACCGATGAAGTTCTATGAGAAAATTGGGTGCTGCCATTTAGCTGTCAAGGTGGGAAGCAATCTTCTCGTATTGCCTGGCGTAGTCACACCCCAGTAACCGGGCATTAGACTGTACAGCTGTGCAGAGATCTACCAGTGAAGCTTGGTAGGAACAGCCTAAATCTGAAGCAGTGGCATTATTCCGCCCACCATTTACAGCAGCAGAGGCACTCCTGTTAGCTTCTGGCATCCTCATTGTCTTTCCCCTTGCTTTTGCAACCCCCAAACAAGACTTCAGCATCTGACTTATGTACACGTTCAGCCCAGAGTTCAGCAGATCAGCACATTCAACGGATATGCTAAGGCCTTCGGCTTTCAGCTTATTCTCAAGTAGCTTTGACAGGTCCTCGCTACCTGGCAATTCACCATTATTATAGCAAATCTCTGAGGGATAAGATATCGAAGGCTGAGAATTCTGAGCCTTTGGGGGAATTCCCAATGGAGCCCTGATTGGGCTCTGACTCTGCACACATACGGGGCTGCCCCTGGCTTGATCAACCTCCTCGCCATCCTCGACGGACACAAACTCCGCGGCCCCTGGATGACCAAGAGGGGACTTTCCAAGTGGACTCGGCTTATCAGCAAACCTCTTGTCACGGTTAGCCACCGGCCGCACTCTCCTTGCTAGCGGCACACCACTGGCCAATGTCCCATTCGTCACAGCGCTAGTCTGTGAATTCCCAGTTGGCGTCTGCCTGCTGGGCGGTGGCCCCAGCGACATATAAGCATTGCCGAGGATTGACTGGACGAGGAAATTGTGAAGCTTGATGTTCTCCTTCCCCAGTGTGGCCACGCAGATCTTGTCAAACTCGCTCTTGCCTAGCTGGAAACTCAGGAACTTCTTGAGGCTATGGAAGTAGAGCTCAGAGCGCTGGTGGCCGAGCTTCCTGACTAGCTGCGACTTGATCTCCGCCGTGTCGACGCGAGCAAGTTTCTTGGAAGGCTGCATCTTGGAACAGCACGAATGTAAAAGGCCCGCGGAGACGACGGGGCTCTGTAAGAGCAAACCCTAGCTGCCACCGAACACCCAGGAGAACTCCAGCAATCCCCCGAGGGCTTCGCCCCAAGAAGTATCCTTTAGGCGAGAATCGTAGCACCCATCTGCGTAATCAGATCAAGAAGCGAAAAGATTAGCACAGAAGTTTGCTACGCAATCAGGTCAGCACAAGGGTTGCTCCGTGATCCAAGAGCTCGCACGGACGCACGGATAGCTTGAGAAATCTAATCCAAAACAATGTTTTCGAGCAAATCCGTACGGGGAATCGCAGACCCGAAGTAAATCCACCTCGAATTTCACAAACTTGACGAAATCCCGGGGCGAACTACCGCCGAAAGATGCCAATTTCCCCGAGAAAAAAATTGGGGGACGAAGGACGGGAGGAGACTAACCAGGATTGGAGAGGCCGAATCCACGACCCAGAATCCAAGAGCGCAACGCGAGCTCACCGATGAGCTGAATCTTGTTTTTGGTTTTGCGGCCGCCGCAATCGGGGAGATATTTTTCCCCCAATTTTGATCCCTGGTCACGACGAACAGCGCTGTCTCGTGCGCAATTTACAATTTACACCTCCCCGGCGAGCCTGGCTCTGGGCTAATGTCCCGCTGACAGGTGGGCCCTGAAGCGGATGATTGTGCTCCCAGTGTGAGCTGGCGTGGTTGGTTCGGTTGTCGGGGTCAGCCAGCCCTGCTGGTTCTTGGACTCTTGGTCACACGTGCCGAAATAAAAACGTCCTGCTTTTTTTGACATTTTTTTGAAATGTTTGGATTGCTCATCACAAGTGTTGTTTATAATTCAGCCGATCTATTAATTTTCAATCATGGCAGTACAACAAACACGAGAAATAATATAAATTACATCCAGGTCCGTAGACCATCTAGCGACGACTACAAGCATTGAAGCGAGGCGAAGGCGCGCCGCCGTCATCGCCCCTCCCTCACCGGAGCCGGGCAAAACTTGCTTTGTAGTACAAAGTCACGAAGACGTCGTGTTAAGACTCCACAGGACTAGCGCAACAAAATAACAACCGTCGTCGATGACGAGTAATATAGATCAGAACAATGCAACCTGAAAACACACGAATATAGACGAATGACGAACAAATCCGAGCAAATCCACCAGGGACATATTCACAGGAGACACAGCTCCACATAGCCCGTCGACAATGCTGGACGCACCACGGGAACGGGGGCTAGGCAAGGAGAACGTTATTCCATCTTCAGAAAGCCGTCGTTGTCTCGTCTTTCTGAGCAGGACACAAACCTTAACAAATTTCGAAGACACATCTAAAAACGGAGCCCTCACACCGGCAAGGGCCGGGATCCACTGTGTTCTCATGACCGTAAGGCCACCGGAGACGAGGCGGAACCCTAATTAGGGAGGAGGCGGCAGGTTATAATTCATACGAACTGATTTGTAGTTGGACGGCTAGGATGACAGTTGTATCCCCAGCCAACCAAGGATGAAGTCCTAGATTATTGATGAGTGGATTTTATACATACTTTTAGAGTATATTATAGTGCCAAAATCCCTCACATCATATCCATCTAGCACTTATTCATGTCTCTAATGCATAGTTTTCGGTATTTACTTGTTTTACCAAGTTTGTTGTATACTTTTTATTTTAGTTTTCTTTTGTGTTGTGGTCTTCGTAGTTGTGCTGGCATTTTCATGAACTTGAGACATCAAAAAAAATCAAGCTAGGGGTCAAACCAGAGAAGTTCCACGCACCAGATTAAGGCCTTTTGGAGAGTTTGATGATTTGACATTTATAAAAGTGTCCAAAATGTAGATCTAAGGCCACAAACGCATCGGGATTTTCGCTAGCAATCCAACAAGCCCAAGAACGTCAAAATCGGAGTTCATATAAAGAAAAGCAAATGATCATGACGATATCCAAGGCAATGATCATGTATTGTATATAGGCATCACGTCTGAGACAAGTAGACCGAAACGATTATTCATTACTACTATTACTCTACACATCGACCGCTATCCAGCATGCATCTCGTGTATTAAGTTCATGAAAAAATGAAGTAACGCCTTAAGCAAGATGACATGATGTAGACAAGATAAACTCACGTATGAAATAAATCTCATCCTTTTACCCTTAATAGCAGTGATACATACGTGTCATGTCCCTTTCTGTCACTGAGATTGAGCACCATAAGGTCGAGCCCATTACAAAGCACATCTTCCCATGGCAAGATAAATCAATCTAGTTGGCCAAACCAAACAAATAAATTAGAGAAGAAATATGAGGCTATAACAATCATACATAAAAGTGTTCACAGAAAACTCAAATAATATTCATGGATAGATCTGATTATAAACTCACAATTCATCGGATCCCAACAAACACACTACAAAAAGGCATTACATCGAACAGATCTTCAAGAACACCAAGGAGAACATTGTATTGAAGGTCAAATAGAGAGAAAAAGCCATCTAGCTACTAACTATGTGTAACACCCCGGACACAGCCGCCGGTGGTCGTTACTCCTGGCGGGATCTAGACTGGCCCCACAGATCAATACTAGTCTTTTCTGCCCACTTTGTCCTCACTCATGCGCACCCGGGAGCAACTTCCCGGTCGGTCACCCAATCTGACACTACTCCAAGCTGAGCACGCTTAACTTTGGAGTTCTGTCCGAATGGGCTACCGAAAAAGAAGGAATTCCTTATTGATACGAGTAGTCTATCATCCCTAATAAGCCAGGCCATCACATACACCCCCACTCAGAGGAACCGACGTCCTCGTCGGGCCACAGGAACGTTCCCTCTTGGCACATACGTCTGTGCTTCCAGTCTAGTACATGTGTCATGCCGTGTGCCACGACGGGTCACAACCGTCATGAACAACATGACCACGCACCTATCCGCAACCATCCGTGTAACCGCGAGGGTCGGCTCTGATACCAACTTGTAACGCCCCGGACACACCCGCCGGTGGTCGTTACTCCTGGCGGGATCTAGACTGGCCCCACAGATCAATACTAGTCTTTTCTGCGCACTTTGTCCTCACTCATGCGCACCCGGGAGCAACTTCCCGGTCGGTCACCCATCCTGACACTACTCCAAGACGAGCACGCTTAACTTTGGAGTTCTGTCCGAATGGGCTATCGGAAAAGAAGGAATTCCTTATTGATATGAGTAGTCTATCGTCCCTAATAAGCCAGGCCATCACACTATGGACCCATAGGTCTGTGGTAAACTACAAACACATCATCGGCGGGAAGCAAGGATGATGTACAACCCCCTCCGTGATTGAATCCCCCTCCGGCAAAGTGCCGGGAAAGGCCTCCAGACGGGTGAAGGAAATATGCCCTAGAGGCAATAATAAAGTTGTTATTTATATTTCCTTATATCATGTAAATGTTTATTATTCATGCTAGAATTGCATTAACCAGAAACTTTGTACATGTGTGAATTACAAAACAGTAAAACGAAGCTAGCTACGGCTCCCTATGGTGATTTGAGATTCTTAGCCGTTTGATCAAACTAACCGACGTACCAGATTGATATAGCGCCCATCAGGCTGTCCTCGTTCTCGCAATCCGCTCAATCCACGTGATCGGGCTGCTGCTCCACAAAATGAGCTAGGAGATATATCCTTCATCGGGCCGAAGGCCTACGTATCCCACAGAAAGGATTCTTTCCCAGTCCGTTCTGTGCGTCCTCGTCTCTCCCTGATTCCCCTAGTCGAGAATGCGACTGGCCGTCTCGGCGCCGGCGGCGCGCTACTGCTTCCAATGAGCGGCGGTCCATCGGCCAACATCAGTGGCAGTGTGGGAGAAGGGAAGAATACAATCCTTGGGACTCCACTCTCCACACCAGCGAGAGAAGCATGGGCATGCCACGCCATGGACTACGCCCCCACGTTGAAATCGGTGGTCGCCGGCTCACCGCTACTGGTGCCAGATCAGCGTCAATGACCAAGACCTTGACTCTTCCCATTTCAGCCACACCAGGTGCAATCGGCTGCAAAGATACGAACGCTGTCGGCACCAATCCCTTTTTCATTATCCTGAGTTTCCGAGATGATTGGTCAAGATGAAGGAAATCCCCTATCTTTCAAGTAATCTCTCCTTACGTATTTCCTTCTAAGATTTCCCCTCAGATTTTTGTCACCTGTTGGATCAAACTATGACGTTTGTATGCTTCGCTGAACATATTGTATCTGGTTCGATTCTTGGTTTGATTAGACTATTCCATTCATGTTTTACCTCGCCCCAGCGGTGCTACCCCTTCCACTTGCCGCCCCTAAGCCCACAGGATGATGTGAGGTCAATTCAAATTGGCATAAGGTGGAGGGCTTGCGGCGGCCAACATCTCCTCAATGACATAGTTTTAAACCCTCTCCTACAACACCGCGGCTATTGAGGTATGTTTAGTGCCCATTGTTATCACTTTGTATTCCATCAAAGAATGATTATTGTGTTGAAAACATATGCATCATTTAAACCCAAATATGGTAATCCAGATGCTCTGCTCCGCTCGACTGAACGCTATCTTTTTATTGGTAATATATATGTGCTAGAACAAAAACCAAACTTAAGTAGTCAAGCAAACATGTGGTTTCTCAATCAAATTACTTAAAATTCCAATTCTTTCTTAATATATCTATTATTATTATTTTAGAATGGACAGGCGCAGCAACGCGCGCCTTTATGGTCTAGTACATAGACAAAATGAGTGTCACTGGTATGCCTCTACTTGACTAGCTCGTTAATCAAAGATGGTTAAGTTTCCTAGCCATGGAGAAGAGTTGTCATTTGATGAACGGGATCACATCATTAGAGAATGATGTGATTGACTTGACCCATTCGTTAGCTTAGCACTTTGATCGTTTAGTTTATTGCTATTGCTTTCTCCATAACTTATACACGTTCCTATGACTATGAGATTATGCAACTCCCGAATACCGGAGGAACACTTAGTGTGCTATCAAACATCACAACGTAACTAGGTGACTATAAAGATGCTCTACATGTGTCTCCGATGGTGTTGGTTGAGTTGGCATAGATCGAGATTAGGATTTGTCACTCAGTGTATCGGAGAGGTATCTCTGGGCCCTCTGTCACATCCCTAGTTCTGTCCTGACCTATGCTTGCTTCCATCTGTGCATCATATTTAACTTTTTGAAACTTGAACTGAGGGAAATTGGAAGCCTCAAAACCCTAAATAAAAGAAGGGCAAAAACCCTAAAAATCTCATTCATTGTTCCAAAATGCTCTTCTTAAATGTTTGATAATTTTTGGCAAGGGTTCTGGTCCCAACCAAAATATTGAACATTTTTAAGAATTTATTTTTGGGACTTTGAATTTAAATCATTAGCTATTTGAATTTGAATTATATTCATATAATTAGAATATAATTTCAAATACCCCTGAAATATTTTATAAGCTTTTGGAAAAGTCCATCTAGCAAAATAAAATTATTCAGAGGAGTTTTTGGCATTGTTTGAATTTGTTTAAATTCAAAAAAAACAATGGCAAAAGATATTAAATAAAACAAAACAGAAGAAAAAAATAAAACAGAGCAGGAAACCTACCTGGGCCACTTACCTCAGCTTACCTGGCAGCCACCCACAGCCCAACACTGTGCAGCCCACCTGCGCGGCCCAGCCCACCTAGCCCCCCTTCTCCTGTCTTCTTCCCGTGCCAGCGCACGAAGCAGCTCGGTGGCGAGCACCGCCGTCGCGCTTGGCCACCTCCTGCCTGGTTGCCTCCCTCCTCGATGCGCCTGGAGACGCCACGACACCCCTGGCCTCTCTCTCGCTCTCCCTGGAACCCCTCTCGCTCTCCCTCCGTCCCTATTCCCCCTCTGCTCTCTCTTCCTCCCGCGACCGAACGGAGCCGCCGCCACCGACGAGCTCCCTCGCGGACACCGGCCACCCCACGCAAACCCGACGCGCCCAGAAGCTCTGCCACGTTGTCTTCTTCATCTTCGATGAGCCACGCAAGCCGGGAGGGCCCGGAACATCGCCATCGCCGTCGACTTCCACCTCGGGCTCTGACCACTGCCGCCATTGATTCGCCGTCTCCACCGCCTCCCCGAGCACGCCGACCTTCTCTTCGAACTCACCGTGAGCCCCTGTCCATTTCCCCTCTCTCTCCGTGCCCGTCCGCGCCCTCTAACCACCCTGGCTGTCGGAGCCGACCGTTCCTCGCCGCCGGCGATGACGCATACGGTGCTAGAGCCACCGTAGCTAACTCCCGAGCACGGCAACGTGCTCAGCACCCTTCCAGGAGCCGAGCGCGCCCACCCGTGCGACCTGCCGTGCCCCCTAGCGCCAACCCCGACCTCCCCGAGCTCCGGCGACCGCCAAGGTCGACGCCAGCGACAACTCCGGCCACCCCCGCACCCAACGCCTGCACCACTCGACGCGCGAGTCCACCAGCGTCACGTAGATGCCCTCCGCCGGCCGTTTGGTCGCCGGAGATGCAAACCCGAGGCTCGCCGCCGCGGTTGGCCTCGCCGGCGTCAAGTCGCCGGTGGGGTTGACCCCGTTGACAGTTGACTTGCTGGGCCCAGTTTGACCCTGGGTCACTGACGTGTGGGCCTCTGGCCACTAACTAAATTAGGATTAGCACTAATCGGATTAGTTAAACTAATTACCCCCTGCTGACACTGACATGTGGGCCCTAGTGCCCTAATCTTTAATTAAACTAAACTAAACCCCCCCTGTTTAACCCGTGTCACTGACGTGTGGACCCCACACGTCAGGTTTGACCTGGACCGCCCTGTTGACCTGATGACGTCAGGGTGAGGTCATGCTGACGCCATATTCCTTTTCTGGAATTTAATTTATTTTATAATAATCAGGAAATTCCAGAAATTGTATAAACTTCAATAAATCATAGAAAATTAACCGTAACTCCAAATTAAATAATTTATATATGAAAAATTATCAGAAAAATTCAAGGAATCCATCTGTACCATTTTCATGCATGTTAGAACAACTTATAGCTGCTGTTTAGCACAAATCAATTAAATGGCATTTGAATAATCACATATGGAGTTTGAATTTGAATCTTGTATTCAAACCAACCTCATTTAATCTGGTTTTAGATGCATTAGCCCAAAACACATTCATATTGCCATGTCATGATCATGCATCATATTGTGCATTGCATTGATTGTGTTCCTTTCTATGTTGCCGGTATTTGTCCCCTCTCGATAGACGTGATACCGATGATGTGATCGTTGACACTGATGAAGACTCAATGTTATCTTCAGAAGTGCCAGGCAAGCAAAACCCCCTTGTTCATTCCGATACAATCCTACTCTCTCGCTCCTGCTCTCTTTTAATGCATTAGGACAACACCGATTCATCTGTTACTTGCTGCGGTAGCTGAACCCCTTTATCCTTTGCATGACCTGTCATTGCCACAGTAAATAGATGAAACCCACTAGCATGAGTAGGAGTTGTTTGAGCCCTGATGTGCCTACTCATTCATGCTTGTTTGTCATGCCTGCTACTGCTTAGAGTTGAGTCAGGTCTGATTCATCGGGGATGAATCAGAGGCGTGTGAACATGTCCTACAGTGTGTGAGCTAAGTGTGTGAACACGATTTGGTAAAGGTAGCGGTGAGAGGCCATGTAGGAGTACATGGTGGGTTGTCTCATTGCAGCCGTCCTCAGGAACTGAGTTCTGTGTTTGTGATCCATGATTCAGCTACTACCATACATTGGGCCCTGAAATATGACCCCGTTCGACTTCTTATTCACCCTAGTCCTCTGTCCAGGAGTTGCAAGTAGTTTCTGGTGTTTGTAGCTTACTGGAGGCCGTGGACAGCGCTGACCGTAGGGGTGGGCTGTGATGCGGTAGGTACGTGGCACGGTGTACCGAATGCCCGTTTGGTATCTCGGGAACCCTGTTCACATCGTTTGGGGCTGTGAGCGAAACTCCGGCCGGATCTCCTCATGGATGGAACCCGAATAGGCGATAAACCTGGACTAGAGACTTGAGTGTTTAGGTAGGTCATGGTCTACACCCACGTCGGCTTTCGCTTGAAGTCTGCCGAGCACATGTCGTGTGCAGACGCTAAGTGGTGGAAACATGTATGAAGAAGTACACCCCTGCAGGGTTAACATCATCTATTCGAATAGCCGTGTCCGCGGAAAAGGACTTCTGGGTTGCTTATATCAGTTCATAGACAAGTGAAAGTGGATACTCTAAAATACGCAAGATAAGTGTGAGTGCTATGGATGGCGTTCTCGTAGGGAGACGGGAGCGGATCCATAGTGGTGTATTGATATGATGAATATGTGGACTCGTGTGCGCCACCTCAAAAGAGTTACTTGCAGTCGTAGTTCAGGATAGCCACCGAGTCAAAGCTGGCTTGCTGCAGTTAAACCCCACCATCCTTTTGTTGATAATGATGCATATGTAGATAGTTCTGATGTAAGTCTTGCTGGGTACATTTGTACTCACGTTTGCCTATTTATGTTTTTGTAGAGAGACTTCGGTCTCACTAGTAGTTTCGCGTGGACTTCGACGTTTAGCTTGATACCTCAGCTACGATCTTGTGCCCTCGGCAGGATCTGGTAGATAGTCAGGCTTCTCAGCCTTTTTCATTTATAGATGTCTGTACCCAGACATGATAGCTTCCGCTTGTGCTTTGACTTGTATGCTCTGAGTGTTGGGTCATGAGACCCATGTTTGTAATATCTCGCTCCTCGGAGCCTATTAATTAAACTACTTGAGTCGTAGAGTCATGTTGTGATGCCATGTTGTGTTTGCACATATCGAGCATATTGTGTGTATGTTATTGAAATGCTTGGTATGTGTGGGATCTGACTATCTAGTTGTTTATCTTTAGTAGCCTCTCTTACCGGGAAATGTCTCCTAGTGTTTCCATTGAGCCTTGGTAGCTTGCTACTGCTCCGGAACACTTAGGCTGGCCGGCATGTGTCCTTCTTCGTTCCTGTGTCTGTCCCTTCGGGGAAATGTCACGCGATGAATACCGGAGTCCTGTTAGCCCGCTACAGCCCGGTTCACCGGAGTCCTGCTAGCCCAGTGCTACAGCCTGGATTCACTCGCTGATGACCGACACGTTCGATGCTGGGTCATGGATGCCTGTCCCTGTAAGTCTGTGCCACTTTGGGTTTACGACTAGCCATGTCAGCCCGGGCTCCTTATCATATGGATGCTAGCGACACTATCATATACGTGTGCCAAAAGGCGCAAACGGTCCCGGGTTAAGGTAAGACGACACCCGTGGGAATACCGTGCGTGAGGCCGCAAGGTGATATGAGGTGTTACATGCTAGATCGATGTGGCATTGAGTCGGGGTCCTGACAGCGTTGGTATCAGAGCTTGACTGCCTGTAGGTTACCAAGCCAAACTGGTCGAAGTTGAGTCTAGAAATTCCTTAGTTATATAAGGGAATTGATTGTGGGATGGAACGTAAGGCTCCTTTTACTCCTTATACCTCATGCCCTTCTGATCTGAGTCATCTTATCTTTCCTACGGGATTAAGAACTAGGCTATCTCTTCTTTCTATCAGGATCACGTGTTACTAATCCGTAGACTTATAGATTGTTGGATTTAAGCTTGAGTTCAGTTTCTACTACTTCCGTACGTTAACTGTTGATCTCGAAACCTTGATATTGTGCTTTTGAGTGGTTATGCCACCATTTTGTAGCATGTCTCCAATCCTTTGAGCATTTACAGCCGTTATGCTATCGGAGTCATCCCAGGTTTCTAAATAGTCCGATGCATTTGCAAATCCCTTCCTTCTGTTTCCGATGTGCCTTTGGTCAGATTAACCACACAAATTAGTGAGTTGAGGTACTTTATTGCCTCGACATATATGTTGGAGATATTATTATGACCCTAGGTGTCTTAGGGGATCATCTAGTAAGTTAGCCATGATTTGTGTTTCCAGTGTGATGATTCTGGCCATCATTCTCGAAAGCATCCCGTGATGCTACTTAGTAGTAGGTATTCTACTCCTTGGGTTTTGAACCCGAGATTCACTCTACTTACTTCATGTTGATAGGGTTTGCTAGTTCCTTTAGGATATTAGTAACCTTTGCGATAGTTCTCGAGGTTCGTGGTACATCCTTCTTCCAAATACCATGAACTACTTATGGCAGAAGTTCCTCGTTGAACTGAACGATCACAACCAGAGTGCTCTTGATGAGTTCTCCATTATATGTTATGGCCCTGCCAGTTCTACTTTTCTGCATGGGTTATCCGGAAGAAATGTTGATCTCGCCCGACATACTAATCTATGCATCCACAACTCAGAAAATTGTATGTTCCTTTGAGATGTTCTCTTTAGTTGCATTCTGACCCTCGTCTATCAATTGATAGTCAAGAGTATGCGTGCATTCGTTCGTCGATGCCTATTACCCTTGTGGTCCGCCAAGCCATTCTATTTCAGAATGACTAGGAGAAACAAACTCCAGTACCTCATCCATATCCAGGATTGGGTCAAAGAAGTTGTGCTCCGCAGATCAAATTGCTAATCCAGCTTTTGGTTCTGTTCTACCTTGGAGTATTACCCCCTTTATGTCAGAATTGTCATGAGAACTGCACCAACTCTCATGAATTTTGACGTAGTGATACTTCTCACCATCATTACTCATTCCTCGGTTCCGTGTGGTTATAACCGGAATGTCGACAAGTGAATCGTGATGTGTGAAATCAATACGCCTAGCAACCTCGTTGCTGGGTAGTTAAAGGACAATAATTTCATTCTTAGCGTGTTGGTTTTGAATCATCATTCTAAGGTTGATCATGCTACCTAGTCCATTCTCCTGGTTCACTCCTCGATCGATGAGTTAGGATTATTTCAAATCCTTGCTCTATTGATCATATCGTCTTGCCCTGAAAAGCAAGATTGTTCTCGAGCTTAGTAACATACCGGTGGTTCGTGATTTTCTGAATATCTTCTCAGAAGTATTACCAGGTTGTCACCTGACCGCTATGTTGAGTTCGTGATCAAGTCGGTTTATTCCTGTAAACCACCCCTTCTGCAGGAATCCGTGTTGGATACCCTGAGCTAGTTGGATAAGCTAAACAACAACTTGGAGAGTTGGAAGATAAAAGCTTGTCCGACTTAGTTCATGTTAAGGGATATCTTTCTGTGTATGTGTGTGTGTTGAAGAAAGATGATATCTTCATTAATTGGTCCTTGTGATCAGTTGCTGGACCTATTGTCTTATCAATCCTTTGATTTGAGTGTGGGCTATCGTCAAATCAAGTCAGAACCAACGATGTTCGTAATGTTGTCTTACTCGTGGTTGATCCCTCGAGCATACACCATTATATCTTTTGGGTCTGATCAATGCTATCACCGTGTTCACATGATGGTGGAAGTCCAGTGATATGGAAATTTCGATGAGTTGTTGTTGAGCCCATTGACAACATCCTTATCTCCTCCATGATTTTGTTGAACATTAAGCTAGTGTTGGAAACTTTTGAAAGCATTTCTTCATGCTAACTCATGAAGTATTTGTTTGATGAAAGGAGTGACTTCCTCTTATACACGTGCATTTGGTGAAAGTTGCCGCCGTGGATTTGAGAAAGTTAGTTTTGCTTCCTCTGGAATCATCCCAAGTCAGTCATGCATACGTGCGAAGTATTCTGTGGTCTGGAGACTTGCAACCTTCATTCCATATGTGTTCCGAGCACACCAAGCCACTGATTGAGTTGTTCAAAGATAAAGGAGTCTGTCCAAGGTGAACTCTTTGGACTTCCACGCGTGGAGACTTCGATGTCATTAATGATGGTTCCCCCTCCTGAACTCGGTAGTGTTTTATTATAAGACTACTTTGTGGTCATGCTTGTCTTGGACAACATGTTCACATGTTTGTAGCAGAACCAGCTCATGTTTTGGAGCTTGCTATCGTAGTTCATCTCCCGAGAATCCCGCAACTTCATCTCGTCGATTTGTGTTGCAAACTTTCATTTTTCTTCCTAGACTCGATGAGTCTGGAATATCCTGACACCAACCAGATCTGAATCTCAGGCAGATATGATGGTTTGGAACATTTCCCAAGAACTATAATATTGATCCCTCGATAACCGGTAAAGTGGATGTCGTGGCCAACACACCCAGCCGGAAGACCTATTATTGTAGTATCTTGTTTGAGGAAGTTGGCCACCTTCCCATAGGGATTTCGTAGGATTTACTCCCTAGTTGCCCCTATGGATTTCTGTGTTCCGAAGTCCGACCTTTTTACTTGATGTTCTAGATATCAAACCATATCTATGAATGGGTTACACTAGCACATCAAGGAGAACATTAGAAGTGGAGTGCTAAATGTCTCTCGGTCGATCATCCAGATTTCGATCCCTTGGCCTCGCTAAGGTGAAATCTGAGAAAGTGTTATCCTCCTTTGCATGTGCATCGTCCATCGCTATTCATCATGGTAGTATGTTGTGCTGTCGGCACCCTTGACACGGATGTTGGTAAAACCTTGATGATTATGGAAATGCTCAAGTTCTTGAGAGCACGCACAAGCGTTAGGTGTTACCATCGGCACTAGCTAGGTTTGCTCTCAACTTCCTCGGTTATGCTATAACTTCTCAACAGTGAATTTACTCTCTATTGCTGGGTTCTTCCCCAGTTACCAGAATCATTCCCAGCATTTGCATTCTGTTCCCAGCTTGCACCGCCAATGTGCCATTCTACCTTGGGTCTCTTCCATTCCCGGTGATAAGCAAATTCATCCATTACGTTGTCTTCAACAAGGTAATCCACATCATCCAAGTCCGAGTATGCCATTCTACCGATCCCCGCCAGTCGATTGCTGTGATTTGCCTTAGGCTGATATAGAGAGTCTCAATGATCTCTATATCAAAGGTAATTCTTTTTGCCACTTAAGATAATAATCTACGAATCACCCTTCTCCAGGATGTTTCGTCGTGGTATCATGGCAATTCAACTCCTCGCTATGTTGACAACCGATCACCACATTCTTAAGTCTGGAATTGCTGTCTACCTAGTGAACCTCGTCACCTGCTCCACTCCATCCCTCTAGAGGTATGCTTCGTCTCTCGGCTCGAGAGATGTTGCTATGTCACATTCCGAGAGTTAATCCTGAGTTGTTCGACCTTCGAGAAGATCGATCCTTCTAGAGTTTTCCTTTCCTCTTCTTGTCATGATTAGTTGGAGTTCTCGGAACAAGACGACAAGACAAAGATGGTGATCGAATCAACGTTCCTATGAAGTGCAACCTGGATCGTGAAGATTATACTAGACTGCGTTACCCTTCACCTTACCCTACGCTTGAATCTCGAGACGAGATTCTTGTTTAGTGGGGGTGAGTTGTCACATCCCTAGTTCTGTCCTGACCTATGCTTGCTTCCATCTGTGCATCATATTTAAATTTTTGAAACTTGAACCGAGGGAAATTGGAAGCCTTAAAACCCTAAATAAAAGAAGGGCAAAAACCCTAAAAATCTCATTCATTGTTCCAAAATGCTCTTCTTAAATGTTTGATAATTTTTGGCAAGGGTTCTGGTCCCAACCAAAATATTGAACATTTTTAAGAATTTATTTTTGGGACTTTGAATTTAAATCATTAGCTATTTGAATTTGAATTATATTCATATAATTAGAATATAATTTCAAATACCCCTGAAATATTTTATAAGCTTTTGGAAAAGTCCATCTAGCAAAATAAAATTATTCAGAGGAGTTTTTGGCATTGTTTGAATTTGTTTAAATTCAAAAAAAACAATGGCAAAAGATATTAAATAAAACAAAACAGAAGAAAAAAATAAAATAGAGCAGGAAACCTACCTGGGCCACTTACCTCAGCTTACCTGGCAGTCACCCACAGCCCAACACTGTGCAGCCCACCTGCGCGGCCCAGCCCACCTGGCCCCCCCTTCTCCTGTCTTCTTCCCGTGCCAGCGCACGAAGCAGCTCGGTGGCGAGCACCGCCGTCGCGCTTGGCCACCTCCTGCCTGGTTGCCTCCCTCCTCGATGCGCCTGGAGACGCCACGACACCCCTGGCCTCTCTCTCGCTCTCCCTGGAACCCCTCTCGCTCTCCCTCCGTCCCTATTCCCCCTCTGCTCTCTCTCCCTCCCGCGACCGAACGGAGCCGCCGCCACCGACGAGCTCCCTCGCGGACACCGGCCACCCCACGCAAACCCGACGCGCCCAGAAGCTCCGCCACGTTGTCTTCTTCATCTTCGATGAGCCACGCAAGCCGGGAGGGCCCGGAACATCGCCATCGCCGTCGACTTCCACCTCGGGCTCCGACCACCGCCGCCGTTGATTCACCGTCTCCACCGCCTCCCCGAGCACGCCGACCTTCTCTTCGAACTCACCGTGAGCCCCTGTCCATTTCCCCTCTCTCTCCGTGCCTGTCCGCGCCCTCTAATCACCCTGGCTGTCGGAGCCGACCGTTCCTCGCCGCCGGCGATGACGCAGACGGTGCTAGAGCCACCGTAGCTAACTCCCGAGCACAGCAACGTGCTCAGCACCCTTCCAGGAGCCGAGCGCGCCCACCCGTGCGACCTGCCGTGCCCCCTAGCGCCAACCCCGACCTCCCCGAGCTCCGGCGACCGCCAAGGTCGACGCCGGCGACAACTCCGGCCACCCCCGCACCCAACGCCTGCACCACTCGACGCGCGAGTCCACCAGCGTCACGTAGATGCCCTCCGCCGGCCGTTTGGTCACCGGAGATGCAAACCCGAGGCTCGCCGCCGCGGTTGGCCTCGCCGGCGTCAAGTCGCCGGTGGGGTTGACCCCGTTGACAGTTGACTTGCTGGGCCCAGTTTGACCCTGGGTCACTGACGTGTGGGCCTCTGGCCACTAACTAAATTAGGATTAGCACTAATCGGATTAGTTAAACTAATTACCCCCTGCTGACACTGACATGTGGGCCCTAGTGCCCTAATCTTTAATTAAACTAAACTAAACCCCCCCTGTTTAACCCGTGTCACTGACGTGTGGACCCCACACGTCAGGTTTGACCTGGACCGCCCTGTTGACCTGATGACGTCAGGGTGAGGTCATGCTGACGCCATATTCCTTTTCTGGAATTTAATTTATTTTATAATAATCAGGAAATTCCAGAAATTGTATAAACTTCAATAAATCATAGAAAATTAACCGTAACTCCAAATTAAATAATTTATATATGAAAAATTATCAGAAAAATTCAAGGAATCCATCTGTACCATTTTCATGCATGTTAGAACAACTTATAGCTGCTGTTTAGCACAAATCAATTAAATGGCATTTGAATAATCACATATGGAGTTTGAATTTGAATCTTGTATTCAAACCAACCTCATTTAATCTGGTTTTAGATGCATTAGCCCAAAACACATTCATATTGCCATGTCATGATCATGCATCATATTGTGCATTGCATTGATTGTGTTCCTTTCTATGTTGCCGGTATTTGTCCCCTCTCGATAGACGTGATACCGATGATGTGATCGTTGACACTGATGAAGACTCAATGTTATCTTCAGAAGTGCCAGGCAAGCAAAACCCCCTTGTTCATTCCGATACAATCCTACTCTCTCGCTCCTGCTCTCTTTTAATGCATTAGGACAACACCGATTCATCTGTTACTTGCTGCGGTAGCTGAACCCCTTTATCCTTTGCATGACCTGTCATTGCCACAGTAAATAGATGAAACCCACTAGCATGAGTAGGAGTTGTTTGAGCCCTGATGTGCCTACTCATTCATGCTTGTTTGTCATGCCTGCTACTGCTTAGAGTTGAGTCAGGTCTGATTCATCGGGGATGAATCAGAGGCGTGTGAACATGTCCTACAGTGTGTGAGCTAAGTGTGTGAACACGATTTGGTAAAGGTAGCGGTGAGAGGCCATGTAGGAGTACATGGTGGGTTGTCTCATTGCAGCCGTCCTCAGGAACTGAGTTCTGTGTTTGTGATCCATGATTCAGCTACTACCATACATTGGGCCCTGAAATATGACCCCGCTCGACTTCTTATTCACCCTAGTCCTCTGTCCAGGAGTTGCAAGTAGTTTCTGGTGTTTGTAGCTTACTGGAGGCCGTGGACAGCGCTGACCGTAGGGGTGGGCTGTGATGCGGTAGGTACGTGGCACGGTGTACCGAATGCCCGTTTGGTATCTCGGGAACCCTGTTCACATCGTTTGGGGCTGTGAGCGAAACTCCGGCCGGATCTCCTCATGGATGGAACCCGAATAGGCGATAAACCTGGACTAGAGACTTGAGTGTTTAGGTAGGTCGTGGTCTACACCCACGTCGGCTTTCGCTTGAAGTCTGCCGAGCACATGTCGTGTGCAGACGCTAAGTGGTGGAAACATGTATGAAGAAGTACACCCCTGCAGGGTTAACATCATCTATTCGAATAGCCGTGTCCGCGGAAAAGGACTTCTGAGTTGCTTATATCAGTTCATAGACAAGTGAAAGTGGATACTCTAAAATACGCAAGATAAGCGTGAGTGCTATGGATGGCGTTCTCGTAGGGAGACGGGAGCGGATCCATAGTGGTGTATTGATATGGTGAATATGTGGACTCGTGTGCGCCACCTCAAAAGAGTTACTTGCAGTCGTAGTTCAGGATAGCCACCGAGTCAAAGCTGGCTTGCTGCAGTTAAACCCCACCATCCTTTTGTTGATAATGATGCATATGTAGATAGTTCTGATGTAAGTCTTGCTGGGTACATTTGTACTCACGTTTGCCTATTTATGTTTTTGCAGAGAGACTTCGGTCTCACTAGTAGTTTCGCGTGGACTTCGACATTTAGCTTGATACCTCAGCTACGATCTTGTGCCCTCGGCAGGATCTGGTAGATAGTCAGGCTTCTCAGCCTTTTTCATTTATAGATGTCTGTACCCAGACATGATAGCTTCCGCTTGTGCTTTGACTTGTATGCTCTGAGTGTTGGGTCATGAGACCCATGTTTGTAATATCTCGCTCCTCGGAGCCTATTAATTAAACTACTTGAGTCGTAGAGTCATGTTGTGATGCCATGTTGTGTTTGCACATATCGAGCATATTGTGTGTATGTTATTGAAATGCTTGGTATGTGTGGGATCTGACTATCTAGTTGTTTATCTTTAGTATCCTCTCTTACCGGGAAATGTCTCCTAGTGTTTCCATTGAGCCTTGGTAGCTTGCTACTGCTCCGGAACACTTAGGCTGGCCGGCATGTGTCCTTCTTCGTTCCTGTGTCTGTCCCTTCGGGGAAATGTCACGCGATGAATACCGGAGTCCTGTTAGCCCGCTACAGCCCGGTTCACCGGAGTCCTGCTAGCCCAGTGCTACAGCCTGGATTCACTCGCTGATGACCGACACGTTCGATGCTGGGTCATGGATGCCTGTCCCTGTAAGTCTGTGCCACTTTGGGTTTACGACTAGCCATGTCAGCCCGGGCTCCTTATCATATGGATGCTAGCGACACTATCATATACGTGTGCCAAAAGGCGCAAACGGTCCCGGGTTAAGGTAAGACGACACCCGTGGGAATACCGTGCGTGAGGCCGCAAGGTGATATGAGGTGTTACATGCTAGATCGATGTGGCATTGAGTCGGGGTCCTGACACCCTCTTGATAATGCACATCATTATAATCCTTGCAAGAAATGTGACTAATGAGTTAGTTACGGGATATTGCATTATGGAACGAGTAAAGAGACTTGCCGGTAATGAGATTGAACTAGGTATTGAGATAACGACGATCGAATCTCGGGCAAGTAACATACCGATGACAAAAGGAACAACGTATGTTGTTATGCGGTTTGACCGATAAAGATCTTCGTAGAATATGTAGGAACCAATATGAGCATCCAGGTTCCGCTATTGGTTATTGATCGGAGATGAGTCTCAGTCATGTCTACATAGTTCTTGAACCCGTAGGGTTCGCACGCTTAACGTTCGATGACGATCGGTATTATGAGTTTATGTGTTTTGATGTACCGAAGGTAGTTCGGAGTCTCGGATATGATCACAGACATGACAAGGAGTCTCAAAATGGTCGAGACATAAAGATTGATATATTGGACGGATATGTTCGGACACCGGAAGTGTTCCGGAGAAGTTTCGAATAAAATCGGAGTGCCGGAGGGTTATCAGAAACCCCGGGGGAACTAATGGTGCTCGATGGGCCTTAGTGGAGAGAGAGAGGGGTGGCCAAGGCAGGCTGCGCACCCCCTCCCCCTTGAGTCCGAATTGGACTAGGAAGGGGGGGGGGGCGCCCCCTTTCCTTTCCCCTCTCCCTCTCCTTCCTTCCCCCTCTCCCCCTTTTGGTGGAAACCTACTAGGACTTGGAGTCCTAGTAGGAATCCCCTCTTGGGGGCGCGCCAAGGAGGGCCGGCCGGCCTCCCCCTCCCTCCTTTATATACGTGGGGAGGGGGGACCCTAGAACACACAAGTTGATTGTTTTAGTCGTGTGCGGTGCCCTCCTCCACAGATTTCTACCTCGGTTATATCGTTGTAGAGCTTAGGCGAAGCCCTGCGTCGGTAACTTCATCATCACCGTCATCACGCCATCATGCTGACAAAACTCTCCCTTGACCTCAGCGGGATCTAGAGTTCGTGGGACGTCACCGAGTTGAATGTGCGCAGATCGCGGAGGTGTCGTACCTTCGGTGCTAGGATCGGTCGGATCGTGAAAACGTATGACTACATCAACCGCGTTGTCATAACGCTTCTGCTTACGGTCTACGAGGGTACGTGGACAACACTCTCCCCTCTCGTTGCTATGCATCACCTAGATGGATCTTGCGTGTGCGTAGGATTTTTTTTGAAATTACTGCGTTCCCCAACAGTGGCATCCGAGCCAGGTCTATGCATAGATGTTATATGCATGAGTAGAACACAAAGGAGTTGTGGGCGTGGGTATATACATATTGCTTGCTGTCACTAGTTGATTCTTGATTCAGCGGTATTGTTGGATGAAGCGACTCAGACCGACATTACACCTACGCTTACGCGAGACTGGTTCTACCGACGTGCTTCGCACACAGGTGGCTAGTGGGTGTCAGTTTCTCCAATTTTAGTTGAATCGGATTCAATGAATAGGGTTCTTTCTGAAGATCAAAAAGCAATCACTATACCGTGTTGTGGTTTTTGATGCGTAGGTAAGAACGGTTCTTGCTCAGCCTATAGCAGCCACGTAAAACTTGCAACAACAAAGTAGAGGACGTATAACTTGTTTTTGCGGGGCATGTTGTGATGTGATATGGTCAAGACATGATGCTAAATTTTATTGTATGAGATGATCATGTTTTGTAACAGAGTTATCGGCAACTGGCAGGAGCCAAATGGTTGTCGCTCTATTGTATGAAATGCAATCGCCATGTAATTGCTTTACTTTATCACTAAGCGGTAGCGATAGTCGAAGAAGCAATAGTTGGCGAGACGACAACGATGCTTCGATGGAGATCAAGGTGTCAAGCCGGTGACGATGGTGATCATGACAGTGCTTTGGAGACGGATATCAAAGGCACAAGATGATGATGGCCATATCATATCACTTATATTGATTGCATGTGATGTTTATCCTTTATGCATGTCGGGGATTGGGTGCGACATATGCCAAAGCATGCCTTATCATGGTGGGAGCGAGTAGAACATCGTCGGTGCCCGGAAGCGGGATTAGGCGTAGACACGAATGCCGGATACTTTACCCAGGTTTGGGGCTCTCCTAGGAGATAACACCCCTAGTCCTGCTCTACGGGGTCTCCGCATGATCACTAAGGCAAAGTGAGTACAAGGGTGCTCCTCGAGCTGTATGCCAGAGGTAGGAGAAGACAAGGCTGGCTTTCTCCTACCTACTCCCTCCGTTCAGAAAAACATGTCGCGAGGGCAATTTTACAAAAAAAACCTTCAGTTTCTCCCGACCAAACCCGCACTCCTCGTCGTCCTCCTCCGACAGAATCCCCAGCTGCGCTGCTCCCCGCCGTCGTCGCTTCCCCGCTCCCCCACCGCAGCTACGCTGCTCCCCGCCGCCGTGGCTCCCCTGCTCCCCCGCTCACTCGCCGCAGCTGCCTCCTGCTCCGGCGCCGCAGCTGCCGCTCGCCTGCCTCCCCAAGCTCCCCCCTTCCTCATAAAAATCTTTGATTTCCCCAGCTTAAGCTCGACGACCCACGTGCCACCAGAGGAGGAGGGAACCAAGGTCGGGCCAGATCTCCTCCGCCCCAAGCCAGTCCAGTAGTGCCGGGCCGGACCGGGCCCGACAGCGACAGGGAGGGGAGTTCCTCGGGAGCGGCGGCGTGGTTCGTTGGCGTGCTCGGCGAATCGGGGGTCGGGAGGAGTGAGGGGGTCAGAGGCGATTACGGCCAAGGCGATTACGGCCCTCCGCACGCGCGGCGACAGAGGTAGCTAGGTGAAGACGAAGGCTCTGCCACGCGAGTCACTGCTCTATCTCGCTGCGTGTTGGTGTGCAGAAAGAGGGAGGGAGGGACGACGCTGGTGGTGGACTGGAGCGGGGGCGGAGGCGCGTGAGCTGATGAGCCCGACGACGACAACAAGCTTAAGCTCGTGAATTTGCTCGTGGATTTACGGCTTCTTCCTCGTTGATTCTCTGGTGGAAGCCCCGCGCCTGCGACACCATGGCAGCGGCGAAGGCTGTCACTTGGCAGCAGCGGCGGCGGCTACAAATCTTCTCCTGGGTACAGCCTAGGTCACCAATGCCTACAACCTCTCTTCTCTACTTCATCTTTACTGAATTTACTGAATGTGTATATTCTCTGAACCACTTATTCTCTGTCTACTAAATTTTAGTGAATGTGAGATTGTTTGATCTGAACTACTATAGCTATGTTGCAACAACCTGACAAAATACTCTGAAAGATGTTTGAGATGTTTTGATCTGAACTAGCTATGTTAGAGTCTAACGGATTTGGTGCTTCTTCACAGGTCATGTATGTTTGAAACATTTACTCCATTTTGGGACACACGCAGGTGGGATTCAGTGTACTCTACGAACTGCTTCAAATGTTGGGCATTTTGGGACACACGCAGGTGTGCATTTTTGTGGAATTTTCAGTTTGTAAAATTGGAGTATTGAAGAAGTGTATTTTCCATTTTGAAACTGAAAATAAACCGTATGTTCTGCATTCTGTATGTTGATTATCAATTCTGTTTCCACTAAATTTTGATCAGTGACTATAGCACAATATTCACTTTCCACTTTGTAAATTCAGTTAACACATTTGCTCCTTTGTAAATTCAGGTAACACATTTAACACTTGGTAAATTCAGTTAACTCAAGGCTAAAGACAATCTACCAAGGCTAAAGCATATACTGACATGAAACGACAATAATGGAGCCATGGAGCAGCAGCAACTCAAGGTCATGGATCATCTCTCTTGCCTTGTGCAACTTGCTCTGTTTCAAAGCATCTAAATTTTCCATTAGTTGATAGCAGCACGAGGCATGAGTCTCATACGATTTTCATCATCCTAATAAGAGTATCTGTCAACTGCTTGTTTGTGCCCAAGTGTTGCCATTTTCTTCAGATTCTTCTTCAATTGCTAGCTTGTGCGCAACTGTCAGCAATTCTATTTTTCATGGTTATCTTGTTGCCACCCATGAAGGTCCTTTGAAAATTAGATCGTCCTATTTGCAATATCACGGGCTTTCACAAAGACAAGTATAACAAGGAGCCCAATGAGAAATAGCGCCTAAAGAACAAGGTATGTGTGATAAAATCATCGTGCTTGGTGCATTCGTCGTCCCATCAGTACTGAAGCTGAATTGAAATTCTTAGAACAAAGCCCACGTTTGTAAATATGGCAGATCATAGCTTTCAATGGTGGAGCTTTAATTATTTTTGTTACCTTGCAGCCCAGGATTATACTGCTGTCCTCTGCTATTTGTCGAAGTTCATTGCCATGCTGTAGTATATAGTCATGCTCACTCACTCTTCTCTCTCTACCATGTAATGGCACTGGCGCTGAAATTATTCAATCTCTGTATACAAGGACTCACCAGTATATAATCCAGTGCTACTCCTCTCATTATCTAATCTATCCATGCTATGACTGCATATTTATTTACTGTACCAAACATGTCCACTACATATCTATTTTTGTTATGCCAATAATTTCAGTAAATTAGAATATACAGTAGTACTCCTTGTGACTATTCTTGAGATGGTCTTTCTTATTTTAGTTGATCCATCCCATGTGATATGCTAGATTCTTGTCATTCACTGTCCTTTTATTTGTTCCATGCTAAATGGACCTCTCATTAGTTGCTGTAGTTGTCAAGCAAAAATTTCGGTCCACTAACCCAAATTAATTCAAATAACTAAAATTAATCCAAATCAATTCAAATAATTCAAATAAATCCAAATTACCCAAATTAATTCAAATAACCCAAATAATTCAATTAATCAAAATAACCCAGATAATTCCAATAAATTCCAACAAGGAGTTGATATACAAGGATTAGACAAGGCATACACAAGGACATGCCATAAGGGCATCTTTGTCCCCTCTTGACACAAGATTACACAAGACATACACAAGGAGCACCTGACTACATGACATAAGGGCCTCTTTGTCCCCTCTTGACTACATTCTTTTCTTTTCTCTGGCCCCTTCTTCCCTTCCCTTCCCTTTACTCTTCTTTCTTTTCCCTTCTCTAGCTAATTCTTTCCTTTCATTTTCTTTTCCTATTGCAATTTCCATTTCTTCTATAACGGCCCTAGTATCAACAACTACCCGACTGTCGCAATATACATTGGTTATTTCTAGTCCAGCATTTTGAAAGCGATCCTTGTGCAAGTGGGTCAAGTTATATTGATTTCCTCCTTTGTCTTTCATAACTTCAAACATAACTGCTTCTAATGTGATAAAGCTTCTGTGCAACTTGTCGGGATCGTAGTTCTCGAATTCCTCTTCCACACCCTGTACTAGTTCCTGGATGTTTGTAGGTGACCTGCAGTCGGTTAGAGACTGGAGAGAGTTATGGAAGCAGAGGTCCAAACAATTTAACTCAAGGCTATTTGGGGGCTGTTGTAGCAATCGGATGTCAAGATCAGTTTGTTCCACAGCTTCTCGAAAAGCTACATCATTGGGAAGGACATGAGGCTTTGCGTTATCCTGTTGGATGAATATTGTTGCTCCCTCATCATCGTCAAGCCACTTATCCCGAATTGCCGGGATAACCTTATTGATCAGATAATCTCTGCACACAGGCCTGGTTACTTTCACTGATGTCAACATTTTTGTTCCCTTTGTTCTGTTCTGACTTGTCCGCTTCGCCTCACTCTCTTCGACGAATGCCCAAATGCCGATCTTCCCATCGAATGTTAGCTCCCCCTCATTGTTATATCAAGGTCTGGCAACAACTGTTAGGAACATTACCTTCCCAATGCTGTGAGTGTTTGACACGGTGCGCTTTGGTTCAGGCTCTCCTAGAAGTACATAGTAACTATTCTTCACTCTCGTCATGTCAAACCACTTCTCATCGATGTGAACCATATTCGTCATTGGTTTGAACATAGCCCGAGAAGTTGAGATCGAATTGTCATCGACCATGGACATACAAAATTTCAATCTCGCAAGCTTGTTCTCTAGCTTGAGGTGAGGCTTCACGGTGCTTGTGATGCGGTTGAGCTCATTCAACTGGAACCTCTTATGTAGGGTCGATCGGGCCACACCTAGAGACCGTGCCAGAGATCGAATTGTTCTTCTTTTATTCAGTGGGATTGTTGAGGTCCTCTCTAGATCTAACTCCTTTCTCTTTCGACCAGATCTTCCCGGCTTCTTGCTTGAGACATCTACTTCTTTGCCATCGGAAATTTGCTTTTTGGCTTCTTCCCAGATTCTTTCAACAGATCGTACACTTATGTCCAACAGGTTTGAGACTAGCAGCTTGTCGTCTGGTTGAACAGACCCATCTCTGAGCTTGATTACCAGCAAGGGAAGTAAACACCATGCCTCTCCTTATCTGACAATTCTCTTCTCTTCTCTTGAAGTATCCAATTCATAACTTCATCCTCTTCCTCTTGAGCTTCATCCTCTTTCCCTTCATCTTCTTGAGGCATCCAATTCATAGCTTCATCATCTTCCTCTTGAGGCATCAAGTTCAAATCCATAGTCCCATTCTCTGCCACTTGAGGTTCCTCCTGTTCAGGGATCCAATTCAAATTAATACCTTCATCATCTTCCTCTTGAGGCATCAAGTTCAAATCAATAGTTTCATGTTCTTCCTTTTGAGGCATCAAGTTCAAATCCATAGTTATGTTTCCTGCCATCAATGACAAAAGATGAGTACACCATGGTACCATAACAAGAATATACACACACAAAATGAGTATGCAAGTCAAACAAGAAGTAGGTGCCATGGCACCATTTCTACACTTTGCTCTAACCATAAGCCATTTTCTCTAGTTAGAGTAGTTAACAGAATTTTACTCTAGTTAGAGTAGTTTTGCTGAATTTTACTTTCTCATAGTACCATGCCTATGGTAGAAAAGTGTCAAGAAAATTAATTTGGTGTACACTATGAATAAAAGCTCCTGATATTTGAAGCTCCTTGTGAATTTTGCAGTGTACTCCATTTGGTGCACACTATGAATAAAATGGAGTATTTGTTGCTATCCACTCTTGTGATAACAATGATGTGCAGTTCTGAATTAAGAAAATCATATGTACTTCTTCAGTAACACAAATTACTCCAGAAAGGAGTATTCATTGTTTCGTTTTTAGAGAAATAAAAATGACCATCCCAATGAACATAGCTACAGAATAAAAGGATATCCTATATTAATGTTACAACATGTAAATATCACCATTTGTCATGAACAGAACATTCCAGTTTTTCTAAAAGAGACAAATCCACAAGGAGTACTTCCAGTTTTGGATCAGCATATGTTTTTCTCAGTATGATGGTTAGCTGTAATCCCAGCTTTGGATCCTAAAGTGCAGTCATGTTTGGCAAAAGGCTTCAGTAGCTTCACTAGTTTAAAATGGAGTAGTTAGAGTAGATTCAGTAGCTTAAAATGGATTACTGTTAATTTAGCAAATGAACCTATTGTTAATTTTGCATACTGAATTTGGAGTAGCAGTTGTATGAAGCAAAGTACTCCAATATTTCTTGGTAAAATGGAATAAAATGGAGTAGCTCTACCATTGAATAAAATGGAGCAGCAGATTAAGCAAGCAAGCAACACCAGCAGACAGCAAATTAAGCAAGCAACACAAGTACTCCATGATCAGCAGTAGTTTCTTCAATAATTTTCAGTTAGCAACCATCATGATTCTGTTCACAATGATCAGCAGCATTTTCTGTATAATGAATGTACTCCATGAATTTTAAGTTAGCAACTGAATTTACTCCATGATTGGCATTGTCATGATTCAGTTAACAGTAAACCATTTCACTAACTTTCAGGTAGCAGTATTCGGATGGACTACCTTCTTCAGAGTGCAGACAAGCACAACACAGCTTCACTTGGATCAGCTGCAGCACAGGCAGGGGAACCCAGTTGTGCAAACGGAGGAGCACGAGCAGAAGATCAGGTTCAACGCAGAAGAACCCACGAGCAGAAGATTAGGTTCAATTTCAACCTAGCTGTGCGCTTGGGTTCAGGTTCAGGTTCTCCCACAGCAGGAGAAGATCACAGTGCAGAAGAGCTCCACCCAGCTGTGCACGGGCAGCACGTAGAGCTCCGCCTAGCAGCACGTAGAGCATGACGCACATGTTGAATTTCAACCTAGCTGTGCACGGGCAGGGGAGAAGCAGCTGCGCGGGCGCGCGGGCAAGCGAGAAGGAGCAGCACGGCGACACGCGGGAGCTCGAGGAGGACTCACGGGAGATAGAGGAGGACGAGCGTGAGGTCCTGGTCCATCGAATCGTGGAGGCAGGTTCCGGTGACGCCCGTAGGGGATCGCAGCTGGAGGGATCGCGGCGGCGCACGCGCGGGATCTCAAGGAGACGCGAGAGCTCGAGGAGGATGCACGGGAGCTCGAGGAGGACGAGTAGGAGCTCCTGATCCACCGGATGGTGCCGGGAAGTTCTGGCAATGCCACAGGTAATCGTGGCGGGAGGAGATCGCGGCGGCACAGGATTGGGCGGCGGCGAAGCAGGTACTTGGCGGCGGCGGCGCGGGTACGCAGCGACGGCAGAAGATCACTTCCTGGTGGATGACAAATCGCGCAGCTGGGCGGCGCTGGCCCCTGGCGACACGCGCGCAACGACGGAGGAAGAAGACGATGGCGGAGGGACTTGTTTGAGATGGTTTTGAAACTGTGAGGTCTTTTTTGTAAAATTACCAGTGAACTACGCGTGCGACATGTTTTTCGGGACGGAGGGAGTATATCTCTGGTCTAGTTTTAATGGGCCCGAACCCTTTGCATGGGTGCCCTGAGGGGTTTATATAGGCCTACCCCCCAGGGGTACAAGGGTAATATGAATGGGTGTAGGCCCAGCCGTCAGTATCTTCGGCCATCGACTTCTCCGCCGACTGCTAAGGCCCGCCGATCAGGGGGCCCTGCCGACTGGTCTGGTACGGAGCCGACAGGTCGTTCCCGCCGCTTGGGGGTCTTGCCGGCTGCTGATCACTGTGCCGCGCTTCTAGTGACGCAGGCTCGGTCGAAGGATCATGGCTACAACACCGCCATCATGGCGGGCGATTACTGTAGCCACTCCCCGTCTAGTCTGGTTAATGGCGCGTGGGGCCCATGGAAGGAGCAGGCCGACTCCCATCGGGTCTGATTGGTAGGGCTCTTCGCCGTCTTTTGGACTCTCGCTGACTGGTGGGGCCCGTCGTCCTTGGGCCATACAAACAGGCCATCGTGGGAGCAGGACTCCGCCTGCCCGTGGTGACGTCAGGGCTGGCATGGCAACAGTGCCGCGCCGGGCGGGGCTCCTCATTGGTACAACGCACTGTGGCCGCGCCAGCCCTTAGGAAGGGGAGGGGATGGGCTGCACTGTAGCCATCCCCCGCCCCATCCCCCTTGATGTGGGTACGAGCTTCGAAGGGGCCGCGGGCCGACTCCTCAGAGCCAGCTTCTCTGGAAGCCGCCTGGCAGGAGTCGGCTCGTCTCGACCTCGCCTTCTGGACTCGGCCGTCTACGGGCAGCCGGCTACTTCTCCAGCCGGCTTCTAGAAGGCGACTCTTTTCCTTGGCATCCTGAGGGGCGCAGTCAGCCCCGATGTCTTGAAAGGTTATGGGCGTCGGGTTAGCCTACCCGTGGCCCATTACTCCGACAGTAGTCCCCGAAGCTGGTGAGACACCGCGGGCGACTGGTCGAGGAGCCTCGGCAGTTTCCTTTCTCCGAGTGCTTGAGGCGAAGCTTCATTCGGCTTCTGCCGGGCCGACTGGCAGGAGTCGGACTCGCCCAATCTGACTTGTCCAAAATTTTCGAACACCTCGGCGGGATCCAAGTGGTGTGCTAGCTAAGCTTCCGGGCCGCCGCCTGTTTCGGGCCTGTCACGTGGCGACGTGCGGCCGGGCCAGTCTGCCCACCCACGTGCGTGATGGGACACACCTATAGGCGGGGCCCACCACTACCACGCCACGACATGCGAGCGGATCCACTGCGGCCGGGGCGGACTGTTGAGATTCCCGCGGAGTTACTGCGCACAGTAACTTTGCGTGATACATGTGGGAGGCATGGGGTAGTGGGCGCAGTAAATCCCACACCCGCCCCCTCGGCTTCGCAGCCCACCGGTCTATAAGTAGGGGGAGGAGGGGGAGCGGCAGAGCACGCGCGCCCCTTCTCCTCATTGCTTCCTCCCCTTCTTTCTCTCTCCGCCGCGCCCCAAGCCACGCCGAGCGCCGCGGTGACCCGTTCCCAATGAGCTCTTCTTCCGCCGCGACGCCCCCCGTGGTGCACTCCGGCACTTGGAACGGTTCGTAGGTCCACGATGATCACATAGATTTCCTCCGCATGACACGGTGGCTGCCCGGCAAGGAATTCGTGAGGGTCCGCCTCGCACCGAAGAAGGAAATCTCGCCGGTGCCGGAGGAGGGCAAGCGGGTCGTCTTCTGCTCGCACTGCCTACGCGGCCTTGGCCTTCCGGCGAGCGGCTTCTTCCGCGCCTTTCTCGAGTTCTACGGTCTCCAGCCGCACCACCTCACCCCCAACACGGTGATGCTGTTGTCCGCCTTCGTCGCCTTGTGCGAAGGTTTCCTCGGCGTTCTCCCCACCATCGAGATCTGGGGGGAGTTCTTCTACTCCAAGCTTGGCACCCAAGCCGCAGGCATGCCGGCTCAGTGCGGCACGTTCATCGCCGTGCGGAGGTCGGGGACCGACAACCCGTTTCCCCCCATCCGGCTAATCAAGTCGGTGAAGATGTGGCAGCGGTCGTACTTCTACGTGAAGAGCATCTTCACGGAGGGCGACTGGGTCAATCTGCCGGTCTACGTAGCCGGCCCGCCAGCTGGGAGGCAGCCCAACTGGTCGTATTGGGCCAGGACGCTGATGCCCGCTGGAGCCGGCGCCATCGCGCGACTCCGAGTGCTGACGCAGTCGGAGGGCCTGACTGGGCCGGATTTGTTGGCTGCCTTCGTGGCGCGCCGAGTGCTCCCACTCCAAAGTCGCCCCCACATGATTGGCCAGATGAGCGAGCTTCGGGACCCGAGTCGTCTGTGCACCAAGGAGATGCCTCACGCGGAGGTAGCTCACATGGTGAACTACCTTGCGAACTGTGAGCTCACAGGAGAGTGGCAGTTCGACAAGGAGCCGTATTCACGCGCCAACCCTCCGTCCATGGTGAGTTGTTTCTTTTCCTTTTTCTTTGACTTCTTTGCCGCCGAGTCTGTCTTGGACAATTTGACCAATCGACTTTCGTTAGAACCCCCTCCTTCATCCGGCAGCCGGCACCGTGGGGCCAACCCGCCTCCCCGACCGGGCGGAGAGTGACGTCGACGACCCTGACTTGGGGGCGGCGGCCTTGGAGGACGACGCCGAGGGAGGAAGCGGCGAAGTGGGCGGCACAAGGCTCGGGCCAGTTTCGAGGACTGGCCTGACGATGACGCGGAGGAGGTCGCCCCATGCCACCAGCCAGGAGCCGGCCAGCCCGGCGCGAGCTCTTCTGCCGCGCCGGACGCCCAAGGCGGCGCGAAGAAGCGCAGGGCCGCGCCGAGCCTGTTCGGCAGCCGGACGAAGAAGCCCAAGGGCTCGGCCGCGGCGACCAAGCGGGACGAGGCGGCCGCAAAGGCCCACTGCTTTTGCAAGGAAGTGAAGAAGCCGCTGGTGGTCTCCGTGTAAGTGCTACCTTTCTTGCTGAGGGAGTCCTGGATTAGGGGGTCTCCGGACAGCCAGACTATATCCTTTGGCCGAACTGTTGGACTATGAAGATACAAGGTTGAAGACTTCATCTCGTGTCCGGATGGGACTCTACTTGGCGTGGAAAGCAAGCTAGGCAGTACGGATATGTATATCTCCTCCTTTGTAACCGACCTTGTGTAACCCTAGCCCCCTCCGGTGTCTATATAAACCGGAGGGTTTTAGTCCGTAGGACACAATAACGTACAATCATACCATAGGCTAGCTTCTAGGGTTTAGCCTCTCTGATCTCGTGGTAGATCTACTCTTGTACTACCCATATCATCAATATTAATCAAGCAGGACATAGGGTTTTACCTCCATCAAGAGGGCGCGAACCTGGGTAAAACATCATGTTCCCTGTCTCCTGTTACCATCCGCCTTAGATGCACAGTTCGGGACCCCCTACCCGAGATCCGCCGGTTTTGACACCGACATTGGTGCTTTCATTGAGAATTCCTCTGTGTCGTCGCCGTTAGGCTTGATGGCTCCTACGATCATCGATAGCGATGCAGTCCAGGGTGAGACTTTTCTCCCCGGACATATTTTTGTATTCGGCGGCTTCGCACTGCAGGCCAACTCGCTTGGCCATCTGGAGCAGATCGAAAGTTATGCCCCTGGCCACCAGGTCAGGTTTGGAAGCTTAAACTACACGGCCGATATCCGCGGAGACTTGATCTTCGACGGATTCGAGCCTCTGCCCTGTGCGTCACGCGGTCACGATGAGTACGATTTAGCTCTACCATCTGACAGTGTTCAAGAGATCGCACCGGCGGCCGCTCCGACCCTCAATTCGGAGCCAGTTGCACCGTCCATGGACGGGTGGATAGACCCCGCCACGGAGGCCTTACCCTCAGCGGCGATCGAGCCGAATATCGACCTTACCCTTCACAAGAGCCGTGTTGCCAAACTGCCGGATCCTTCCCCGACCACGGACTCCGAACCGCCTGCGCCTGTGCCTATCAAATCCGACTGGGCGCCAATCATGGAGTTCACCTCCGCGGATATCTTTCAGCACTCACCCTTCGGCGACATACTGAATTCATTAAAGTCTCTCTCCTTGTCAGGAGAGTCCTGGCCAAACTATGTCCGGCAGGATTGGGATGCGGATGACAAAGAAATTCGTCGCCCACACACCACCCACTTAATAGCCACTGTCGATGACCTAAACGACATGCTCGACTTTGACTCCGAAGACATTAACGGTATGGACGACGATGCAGGAGGCGAACAGGAACCACTGCCCACAGGGCACTGGACGCCCACTTCATCACATGACGTATACATTGTGGACACACCAAAAGAAGACGACAACAAGGAACGGAAGGATGCAACAGAGGGTTGTCCCCTCGAGAAGCAGTCAAAGCGGCGGCGTAAGCGCCGCCCCAAATCCCGCCTCGGTAGAAACAACGATCATATAGACCCAGCCTTAGAGTAGGGTGAACAATCGCCGGACCACGGCAACACGGAGAATCAAACCGAACAACCCGATTCTGTCAAAGATAATACTCCGGACGACATCACATCGGACGGACACCCGGAGCAATAGAATGCCCGTCAAAGGCTTGTTGCCACCGCGAGGAGTCTAGAAAAGCAGAAGCAAAGGCTCAAGGCTGCGCAAGACACACTCTGAATCAGATGGAGTAAAGTACTCAACTCAGTAGCAAAGTACGGTGGTAATCGCCACACCAAGAGCTACCCGAAGCGGAAGTTGCTACCTGAATTCGATGAGGAGGCCTTAGATCCCCCGCAACCAAAAATTAAAACGGCCATCTGGCCGGATAGACGACCTCACGACCAACATAGAGCGGCAAACAACGCCGCACATAAGCCAATACGCGATCCACGCGAGGGCTCGCATCAAAAGGACGACGCAACCAGATCCATCTATGGACCACGCAAGCGCGCTCCAGCATACGATGCAACACAACAAACATCCGAACAACGCGGTACACTGATACGTCTCCAACGTATCTATAATTTTTGATTGCTCCATGCTATATTATCTACTGTTTTGGGCAATATTGGGCTTTATTATCCACTTTTATATTATTTTTGGGACTAACCTATTAACCGGAGGCCCAGCCCAGATTTGCAGTTTTATGCCTATTTCAGTGTTTTGAAGAAAAGGAATATCAGACGGAGTCGAAACGGAACGAAATCAACTAGAGAAGTTATTTTTGGAAGGAAACACACCTAATGGACTTGGACCCCACGTTAGAAGATACGGGAGCTGCCCACGAGGATGGGGGGGCGCGCCCACCCCCTAGGGTGCGCCCCTTGCCTCATGGGCCCCCTGTGGCTCCCCTGACGTGCTTCTTCTGCCGATATAACTCCATATACCCTAAAACTTCCAGAACACACATTAGATCGGGAGTTCCGCCGCCAGAAGCCTCTGTAGCCACCAAAAGTCAATCGGGACCCTGTTCCGGCACCCTGCCGGAGGGGGGAACCCTCACCGGTGGCCATCTTCATCATCCCGACGCTCTCCATGACGAGGAGGGAGTAGTTCTCCCTCGGGGCTGAGGGTATGTACCAGTAGCTATGTGTTTGATCTCTCTGTCTCTCTCATGTTCTTGATTTGGCACGATCTTGATGTATCGTGAGCTTTGCTATTATAGTTGGATCTTATGTTTCTCCTCCCCCTCTTCTCTCTTGTAATGAATTGAGTTTCCCCTTTGAAGTAATCTTATCGGATTGAGTCTTTAAAGACCCGAGAACACTTGATGTATGTCTTGCCGTGGATATCTGTGGTGACAATGGGATACCATGTGCCACTTGATGTATGTCTTGGTGACCAACTTGCGGGTTTCGTGACATTGGAAACCTATGCATAGGGGTTGGCACACGTTTTTGTCGTGATTCTCTGGTAGAAACTTTGGGGCAGTCTATGAGGTTCTATGTGTTGGTTGAATAGATGAATCTGAGACTGTGTGATGCATATCGTATAATCATACCCACGGATACTTGAGGTGACATTGGAGTATCTAGGTGACATTAGGGTTTTGGTTGATTTGTGTCTTAAGGTGTTATTCTACTACGAACTCTAGGGTTGTTTGTGACACTTATAGGAATAGCCGAACGGATTGATTGGAAAGAATAACTTTGAGGTGGTTTCATACCCTACCATAATCTCTTCGTTCGTTCTCCGCTATTAGTGAGTGACTCTTTGTTGCATGTTGAGGGATAGTTATGTGATCCAATTATGTTAGTATTGTTGAGGGAACTTACACTAGCGAAAGTATGAACCCTAGGCCTTGTTTCAACGCATTGCAATACCGTTTACGTTCACTTTTATCACTTGCTACCTTGCTGTTTTTATTATTTCAGATTACAAAAGCTATTATCTACTATCCATATTGCACTTGTATCACCATCTCTTCGCTGAACTAGTGCACCTATATAATTTACCATTGTATTGGGTGTGTTGGGGACACAAGAGACTCTTTGTTATTTGGTTGCAGGGTTGCTTGAGAGAGACCATCTTCATTCTACGCCTCCTATGGATTGATAAACCTTAGGTCATCCACTTGAGGGAAATTTGCTACTGTCCTACAAACCTCTGCACTTGGAGGCCCAACAATGTCTACAAGAAGAAGGTTGTGTAGTAGACATCAAGCTCTTTTCTAGCGCCGTTGCCGGGGAGGTTAGCGCTTGAAGGTATATCTTTAGATCTTGCAATCGAGTCTTTTAGTTTCTTATTTTATCACTAGTTTAGTTTATAAAAGAAAACTATAAAAAATGGAATTGAGTTTGTCTCATCCGCTTCACCTTTTTAATATCTTTCGTAAGTATGATGGAAAGGATAATTGTGCTCAAGTGCTAGAAGAAGAAATGTATAAAATGTTTGGCATTAAATATTTGAATGATGAGCATGATTGCAATGTTGTTAGTATGAATTCCTTGAATATCCATGATGCTAATGATGATTGCACTAGTTATGATGAAAATGTCTCCTATAAACATGTCAATTTTTGTGGAGTGCATTGGGTTTGTAAGTACACACCAAATAGGGAAGATAGATATTGCAAGAAGCATAAGTACTTAGAAACCAAATTGTTGCAAGAAGAGCTAGATGAATGTGCTGAAAATTTAAATTATCTTGGCCGTACTTGTGGACTTTGCAATGAAAGTGGTCATTTAGCTATCCGATGCAAATTGTTTCACGATCTAATCGTGTCCAAAAATTGTGATGACTTGATTTCCCTTGCACATTATAATGAACTTAGTTTGCTTATGGGTTATGAAGAAATGAAATGTTTAACTAATGATCTTCCAGAATTTGCCCGTTACAAACTTCTTGGCTTTGATCTAGAAGAAATTTATATGTATTGTGCGGTGAATTGTATTGAAAATCCTTATATTGCCAATTACATAAAGAAAAGAAAACAAATAGAGGATGAAGAGAATACTAATGAAAGGGAAGAGACTTCCCAACATCCTCCTATTATTTCTTATGATGAATCAGGTAACGAGGAGGAGCCTTCTATTCAACCAATCTCATTAATAAGGAGCTCCAAAAAGAGGATTGGACCCACACATGATGTGAAGAAGAAGAAAAGAAAAAGGAAGAGAGGTAAAAAGGTGTCTCTCCCAAATAATACTGCCCCTATTACTATTGTGCCTCATGAAAATATAATTGTGGAAGATAAGGATACTTCTTATGATCTTGAAAATCTTTTTGGCACTTGCTTGGAAGAATATAATAATTGCTATACTATCGGTGCTATCTATACTATTAATGATGAGAGTGATTATGCTTATGATATGAAAAGGCCCAATCTTGGGGAAGCTATGTTTGATGAGGATGACATATTTGAGAATATATTTGCTGCAATTAATGTTTGTCCCAAGCTTGGGGAAGCTATGATTAATGAAGATGATATTTTTAGTCTCCCAAGTTTTGATATGCAAGTTTATAATGATGATAGCATGCCCCCTACTTATGATGATTATTGTGATGATACTTATGCTATAAAAAGTAGTGATTATATCTATAAAACTTGTCATGATTATGATTACCCCTTATCTGAACATTACTTTTTTAATGTGGAAACAATTTATAGTATTCAAGTTTCCTATGATACTCCCACTGTTCCGAATGAGACGAATTTTGCTTATGTGGAGAGTAGTAAATTTTCTATGCTTGTAGATCATGAAAGGAATGCTTTAGGTGCTGGTTATATTGTTGAATTCATTCATGATGCTACTGAAAATTATTATGAGGGAGGAATATATGCTTGTAGGAATTGCAATAATACCAAGTTTCCTCTCTATGTGCTTAAAGTTTTGAAGTTATGCTTGTTTTACCTTCCTATGCAAGTTGATTCTTGTTCTCATAAGTTGTTTGCTCACAAAATCCCTATGCCTAGGAAGTGGGTTAGACTTAAATTTGCTAGTCATATTCTTCATGATGCTCTCTTTATGTTTCAATTCTTATCTTTTATGTGAGCATCGTTGAAATCATCATGCCTAGCTAGGGGCGTTAAACGGTAGCGCTTGTTGGGAGGCAACCCAACTTTATTTTTGTTCCTTGCTTTTTGTTCCTGTTTAATAATAAATAATTCATCTAGCCTCTGTTTAGATGTGGTTTTATGCTTTTAATTTGTGTTTGTGCCAAGTAGAACCTTTGGGAAGACTTGGGGTGAAAGTCTTGTTGATCATGCTGTCAAAAACAGAAACTTTAGCGCTCACGAGAACTGCTGCCATTTTTATCTGGAGAGTGATATTTAGTTAATTCGTTTTTAGATGATTAATAGATAAATTCCTCAGGTCCAGAAATTTATTTGAGAATTTTATGAGTTCCATAAGTATACGTTTGATCCAGATTACTACAGACTGTTCTGTTTTTGACAGATTCTGTTTTCATTGTGTTGTTTGCTTATTTTGATGAATCTATGGCTGGTAAAATAGTTTATAAACCACAGAGAAGTTGGAATACAGTATATATAACACCAACATAAATAAAAAATGAGTTCATTACAGTACCTTGAAGTGGTGATTTATTTTCTTATACTAACGGAGCTTACGAGTTTTCTACTTTAAGTTTTGTGTTGTGAAGTTTTCAAGTTCTGGGTAAAGATTCGATGGACTATGGAATACAGAGTGGCAAGAGCCTAAGCTTGGGGATGCCCAAGGCACCCCAAGGTAATATTCAAGGACAACCAAGAGCCTAAGCTTGGGGATGCCCCGGAAGGCATCCCCTCTTTCGTCTTCGTTCATCGGTAACTTTACTTGGAGCTTTATTTTTATTTACCACATGATATGTGTTTTGCTTGGAGCGTCATTTTATTTTATTTAGTTTTTCTTGCTGTTTGAATAAAATACCAAGGTCTGAAATTATTAAATGTTAGAGAGTCTTCACATAATTGCATAATTATTCGACTACTCATTGATCTTCACTTACATCTTTCGGAGTAGTTTGTCATTTGCTCTAGTGCTTCACTTATATCTTTTAGAGCATGGTGGTAGTTTTATTTTGAAGAAATAGATGAACTCACATGCTTAACTTATATTATTTTGAGAGTCTTAAATAGCATGGTAATTTGCTTAAAATCCTAATATGCTAGGTATTCAAGAATAATAAAATTCTCTTATGAGTGTGTTGAATACTATGAGAAGTTTGATACTTGATAATTGTTTTGAGATATGGAGATGGTGATATTAGAGTCATGCTAGTTGAGTAGTTGTGAATTTGAGAAATACTTGTGTTGAAGTTTGTGATTCCCGTAGCATGCACGTATGGTGAACCGTTATGTGATGAAGTCGGAGCATGATTTATTTATTGATTGTCTTCCTTATGAGTGGCGGTCGGGGATGAGCGATGGTCTTTTCCTACCAATCTATCCCCCTAGGAGCATGCACGTAATACTTTGCTTTGATAACTTCTAGATTTTTGCAATAAGTATGTGAGTTCTTTATAACTAATGTTGAGTCCATGGATTATACGCACTCTCACCCTTCCACCTTTGCTAGCCTCTCTAGTACCGCGCAACTTTCGCCGGTACCATAAACCCACCATATACCTTCCTCAAAACAGCCACCATACCTACCTATTATGGCACTTCCATAGCCATTCCGAGATATATTGCCATGCAACTTTCCATCATTCCGTTCATCATGACACATTCATCATTGTCATATTGCTTAGCATGATCATGTAGTTGACATAGTATTTGTGGCAAAGCCACCGTTCATAATTCTTTCATACTTGTCGCTCTTGATTCTTTGCATATCTCGGTACACCGCCGGAGGCATTCATATAGAGTCATACTTTGTTCTAGTATCGAGTTGTATCATTGAGTTGTAAATAAATATAAGTGTGATGATCATCATTCAATAGAGCATTGTCCCCCCCAAAAAAGAGAAAGGCCATAAAAAAAGAAAGGCCAAATAAAAAAATAAAATAAAAAATAAAGGACAAAAAAAGAAAAAAAAGAAGGGCCAAATAAAAAAAGTAAAAATAAAATAAAAGGGACAATGCTACTATCCTTTTACCACACTTGTGCTTCAAAGTAGCACCATGATCTTCATGATAGAGAGTCTCCTATGTTGTCATTTTCATATAGTAGTGGGAATCTTTCATTATAGAACTTGGCTTGTATATTCCAATGATGGGCTTCCTAAAATTGGCCTAGGTCTTCGTGAACAAGCGAGTTGGATGCACACCCACTAGTTTCTTTTGTTGAGATTTCATACACTTATAGCTCTAGTGCATCCGTTGCATGGCAATCCCTACTCACTCACATTGATATCTATTGATGGGCATCTCCATAGCCCGTTGATACGCCTAGTCGATGTGAGAATATCTTCTCCCTTTTTGTCCTCCCCACAACCACCATTCTATTCCACCTATAGTGCTATGTCCATGGCTCACGCTCATGTATTCCGTGAAGATTGAAAAAGTTTGAGAACATCAAAAGTATGAACCAATTGCTTGGCTTGTCATCGGGGTTGTGCATGATTTAAATATGTTGTGTGGTGAAGATGGAGCATAGCCAGACTATATGATTTTGTAGGGATAACTTTCTTTGGCCATGTTATTTTGAGAAGACATAATTGCTTAGTTAGTATGCTGGAAGTATTATTATTTTTATGTCAATATGAACTTTTGTCTTGAATCTTATGGATCTGAATATTCATACCACAATTAAGAAGAATTACATTGAAATTATGCCAAGTAGCACTCTGCATCAAAAATTCTTTTTTATCATTTACCTACTCGAGGACGAGCATGAATTAAGCTTGGGGACGCCTGATACATCTCCAACGTATCTATAATTTTTGATTGCTCCATGCTATATTATCTACTGTTTTGGGCAATATTGGGCTTTATTATCCACTTTTATATTATTTTTGGGACTAACCTATTAACCGGAGGCCCAACCCAGATTTGTTGTTTTATGCCTATTTCAGTGTTTTGAAGAAAAGGAATATCAGACGGAGTCGAAACAGAACGAAATCAACTAGAGAAGTTATTTTTGGAAGGAAACACACTTGATGGACTTGGACCCCATGTCAGAAGATACGGGAGCTGCCCACGAGGGTGGGGGCGCGCCCACCCCCCTAGGGCGCGCCCCCTTCCTCGTGGGGCCCCCGTGGCCCCCCTGACGTGCTTCTTCTGCCTATATAACTCCATATACCCTAAACTTCCAGAACACACATTAGATCTGGAGTTCCGCTGCCAGAAGCCTCGGTAGCCACCAAAAGTCAATCGGGACCCTGTTCCGGCACCCTGCCGGAGGGGGGAACCCTCACAAGTGTCTATCTTCATCATCCTGTCGCTCTCCATGACAAGGAGGGAGTAGTTCTCCCTCGGGGCTGAGGGTATGTACCAGTAGCTATGTGTTTGATCTCTCTCTCTCTCTCTCTCGTGTTCTTGATTTGGCACGATCTTGATGTATCGCGAGCTTTGCTATTATAGTTGGATCTTATGTTTCTCCTCCCCCTCTTCTATCTTGTAATGAATTGAGTTTCCCCTTTGAAGTAATCTTATCGGATTGAGTCTTTAAAGACCCGAGAACACTTGATGTATGTCTTGCCGTGGATATCTGTGGTGACAATGGGATACCATGTGCCACTTGATGTATTTCTTGGTGACCAACTTGCGGGTTTCGTGACATTGGGAACCTATGCATAGGGGTTGGCACACGTTTTTGTCGTGATTCTCCGGTAGAAACTTTGGGGCAGTCTATGAGGTTCTATGTGTTGGTTGAATAGATGAATCTGAGATTGTGTGATGCATATCGTATAATCATACCCACGGATACTTGAGGTGACATTGGAGTATCTAGGTGAAATTAGGGTTTTGGTTGATTTGTGTCTCAAGGTGTTATTCTAGTACGAACTCTAGGGCTGTTTGTGACACTTATAGGAATAGCCCAATAGATTGATTGGAAAGAATAACTTTGAGGTGGTTTCGTACCCTACCATAATCTCTTCGTTCGTTCTCCGCTATTAGTGACTTTGGAGTGACTCTTTGTTGCATGTTGAGGGATAGTTATGTGATCTAATTATGTTAGTATTGTTGAGGGAACTTACACTAGCGAAAGTATGAACCCTAGGCTTGGTTTCAACGCATTGAAATACCGTTTACGCTCACTTTTATCAGTTGCTACCTTCCTGTTTTTATTATTTCAGATTGCAAAAACTATTATCTACTATCCATATTGCACTTGTATCACCATCTCTTCGCCGAACTAGTGCACCTATACAATTTACCATTGTATTGGGTGTGTTGGGGACACAAGAGACTCTTTGTTATTTGATTGCAGGGTTGCTTGAGAAGACCATCTTCATCCTACGCCTCCTACGGATTGATAAACCTTAGGTCATCCACTTGAGGGAAATTTGCTACTGCCCTACAAACCTCTGCACTTGGAGGCCCTACAACGTCTACAAGAAGAAGGTTATGTAGTAGACATCATACACCCAGATACAGGGGTGCCGCACACCCCCTATGTTTCACCGACAAGGTGCTGGACCATGAATTTCTAGAGGGATTCAAACCCATAAACATAGAGGCATATGACGGAACAACAGACCCTGGGGTCTGGATTGAGGACTATATCCTTTATATCTATATGGCTCGAGGAGATGATCTCCACGCCACTAAGTATTTACCCCTCAAACTCAAAGGGCCAGCTCGGCACTGGCTTAAAAGTCTCCGCGAAAGCTCCATTGGAAGATGGGAAGAGCTTAAAGACGCTTTTCGGGCAAATTTTCAAGGGACTTATGTCCGACCTCTGGACGCGGATGATTTGAGTCATATAACTCAACAGCCCGGAGAGTCAGCCCGAAAGCTTTGGACAGGTTTCTTACTAAAAAGAACCAAATAGTCGACTGTCCGGACGCCGAAGCCTTGGAAGCTTTTAAGCACAACGTCTGCGGCGAATGGCTTGCCAGACACCTCGGCCAAGAAAAGCCGAGAACAATGGCAGCATTAACAAGCCTCATGACCCGCTTTTGCGTGGGTGAGGATAGCTGGCTAGCCAGATGCAGCACCAGCGACCCAAGTACATCTGAAGTTAGATATGGAAATGGGAAATCACGATGCAGCAAAAATAATAAGCGCCGGAATAAAGAAGACAACCCGAAGAGCACGGCGGTAAACGCCGGATTCAGAAGCTCTCGGCCAGGTCAGCAAAAGCCGCCCTCTAAAGGCGCCAGAGATGAACTGTCCAGCCTAAACAAAATTCTGGACCAAATATGTCAGATCCATAGCACCCCTGGTAAACCCGCTAATCACACCCACAGAGACTGTTGGGTCTTCAAGCAGTCCGGCAAGCTCAATGCCGTACACAAGGGGGAGGATACACCAAGCGAAGACGAGGATGAGACTCTCAAGCAAGACACTGGGGAACAAAAAAAATTCCCACCAGAAGTCAAAATAGTAAACGTGTTACACGTGATCAAGGGGAGAAACAAAGCGGCACTCCTAGAGAAATATGCCCAAGGGCCTATCACCGCGGAGTCCTGCCACTGGTCGTCTCAACCGATCACTTTTGACCATCGGGATTACTCAGCAAGTATCCGGCGTGCAGGATGGGCTGCCTTGGTATTAGACCCAATAATTGACGGATACCACTTCACATGAGTCCTGGTGGACGGTGGCAGCAGTCTAAACCTGATATATCAGGACACAATCCGTAAAATGGGGATAGACCCAACGAAAATTCGCCACAGCAATACTACCTTTAAAGGAGTAACGCCAGGCCTAGGGGCTCATTGCACGGGCTCCCTGCTACTAGAGGTTATATTCGGCTTCCCCGATAACCTCCATAGTGAAAATTTAACCTTCCACATTGCTCCGTTCCAAAGTGGCTACCAAGCACGCGAAGCTTTCGCTCGCTTTAATGCAATACCGCATTACGCTTCCCTCATGCTTAAGATGCCCGGTCCATGTGGCATCATTATAGTAAATGGAAATATTGAGCGATCCCTGCGCGCCGAAGAGAGTGCGGCTGCCTCGGCAGCTGCACACTAAAACGGCCTCACCAACTAAAGCATTCGACAGGTCGTCAAGACTACGGACACGGTTAGACGAGTCCGATGCAGCTATATGTAATTCATACAGGTTTGATGGCCACACCCCTATTACAAATACAAGGGGCTCAACGCGCGCAGACAAGTGGCAATTTTTACTCATCTTGAATTATACATGGTTTCTTTAAACCTACCTTTTTGCACGACAACTTTTCACTTAAGTTCCTCTCTTTTACAGATGACCATCGTGCTACACCCGTCTAGGATACGGCACAACAGAGACACAGGCGCAGACGTGCAGCAGGGACCTGTTCCAAGGATTCTTTTTAGATTAAGACCCTGCGTAAACCTTTCTTACTGTCTCTTGTTGATACACATCCCTCGGATTCTCAGTACTATTGAGAAGGATGCTAGCGTCTTGGCATGTGGCCACGTTAGAATAATGCACGTACCTGGACACCAGGGGCTTCTTACAAAGGGCACTGTTTAGGCCCGGTTTATACCATAAAGACCGAATACCTTAGGGAGTGTTCGGCGTCGCAAGTTTGGCCTTATATGCATCAGCTCCGAATCATGTCTTTGGTAAAATGTTGGGTTTGCCCGGCTCCTGTGTTTTGCTGCCTTACGTTCCGCTCTATCAGCTAAGGCGGCACCAGGAGAACTACTGTGATTGTGCCCCGGGTCATCCGGACGAGCACCTCAATAGAGAAAGCCAAAAACTGACTGTCATGATATAGCGTGAGACTGGTCAACCACTCGATGACCTATCGAAATGTTAGAATTCCTCCGCCTTAACGAAGGGACGTTTCCCGGCCAGGCATGTACGCACCCCGAATTCGAGAGAGTGCGGAGCCACCAGGGGTATATAGTAGCCCCACCGTCAAACTCCTATGGCTAAGTGAAAGTGTTAAAGCATTATATTCCGGTTGCCTCGTTCGCTGTGCTATCACCTCCTTAATAGGACCAAGACGTTGGATTAAGTGTGAACACGCGTCTTCTACGAACACCTCCGCATTATATGCGTGGGGGTTGAAGCCGACGACTGCAATCTTTCAGGTTATATACATATATACATAAACGGCCGCACATGAGGCATCATATTACTTCCAGGCAAAAGTATAAATACAACCTTAATAAATTTCATAAAAACATTGTGTCTACAATGGGAATACATGTCACTCAAACATAATATTCTTCGAGCACTGGGCCTCTATCAAACGAGCACCCTCGAGAACTTCTTCGAAATAGTGCTCGGCAGCCACTCGGCCTATGGCCGAACCCTGCGCCGCAACAGTGGTAGCATCCATCTCCGCCCAGTATGCTTTGACACGGGCAAGGGACATCCGCGAGCCCTCTATACACGCCGACCTCTTCATCGCATTGATGCGTGGCACCGCTCCAACGAACTGCTGCACTAAGCTGAAATAGCTGTTCGGCTTCGGTTTTTTTGGCCACATATGATCTACGACGGACTTCATGGCAAGTACGGACAACCTATTGAGTTCGGCCCATTCGGCTAGCTGATCAGTTAATGGAAGAGGATGCTCTAGAACGTTAAACTGCGACCAGAACAACTTGTCCACTTCACGATCTGTTTGATCTCGGAAGTATGCGGCCGCATCGACAACGCTCGCCGCCAACTCCATATATGCGTCTGCCGAACTCCACAGCCGATCCAAAGGAGCATACCACAGATCTTCGAACTTCCTCCGCAGTAAAAAGGGCCTCCCATCCACAATATCACCAGCTTCACGCAACTCTTCCTTCTTTGCCCTCATGGCAGAGCGGGTGTCTTTGGCCGCCATCGTGGCCTTTTCGAGGTCCGTCGCCTTCGCTTGGTTTTCTTCTTCAAGGAACCGGCAACGGTCGACAGTGTCTTTTAACTTTACATCCATCTTGGCCATCTTTTCCTTGCTCTTGCAATGTGCAGCCTTCTCAGCTCTTAACTCTTCGGCCGCCTTTAAAGCGGCCGCATTAGTAATCCTTGTTTGTTCATTAGCTCGGGCAAGTTCCGTCCGAAGGGTCTCCACGGTGGCAGCTTCATCTACAGTCACAACATACTAAAGATACTGGCATCACGCTGCTCTTACTATGTGACATTGACTGGAAAAACATTACTTACCCTGTGCCTCGTCAAGCCGCTTGTTAACAAGCTCGATATCGGCATCTGCCGCATCCAGTTGCCGCTTTAGTTCGGCAAACTCATTAGTCCGGCCAGCCACCGGAGCTTCCATCACCTGCACATAAAGCGGTATGGTTATTACCTGGGACTATGATCCTCTGTTTGCCGCCGTTCTCGGTGACAACCAGAGTCTCAGGGGCTACTATCTACACAGGGCACACCTAAAAATGTGCGGTACCATCACAAATGTACATCATTTTACGTACCTTAAAGCCCGTCAGTAGACTCATAAAAGCTTCATGCAATCTGCTTTCAGCGGACGAAATTCTTTCCATCACCATACCCATCAATGTACGGTGTTCTTCTGAGATGGCCGCTCGCTCCAACAGCTCCCTCAGTACGTCCGACCGCATACCAGATGGTGCCAGACTCTTTTGTTTGCTCTCTTCAAGAACCGGACGCTGGGGACTTCGGGTGACTATACGATTATCTTCTAGCCTCGCCGGATCCGGAGATGCCCTCAATGACGACACTTCAAGGTCGCCCGCTTCTTGAGCAGGGGAGTCTGGGGGAGGTGTTTCGCTCTCCGTCATCTCCGGAAGAAGATCCCCCGAAGACGAGCTCTGCTGAGAAGGGCTAAGATCCGAACTGCAAGATAAATGCTTCGGTTATTTTCCTCAGAGGTAAGGTAGTATATCTTCACTATTAAAATACTTTTTGATTACTTACAGCTCGTTAGAGGGCAGGTCCCCGCGCGGACTTTGTGCGGCAAGAGCACCCTCCAAGGCAAGACCCTCTGGTGGAGATTTCTTCTCCCGTTTGGAAACCTTGGTTTCCGGATCTTCAGAGGTAGTCCTCTTCCATCCCCGGGGTGAGAGAATGTCAGATTCCTCCCCTTGGTTATCCTCCCTCACGGAGGCGCCCGTTCCCTCGGTCGGAATAGGTAGCGGTGGAGGCCCGCTTTCGCCCTCTTTATTCCCCCTTTATCTTCCTTTGAGGGCTCCGGGCAAGGTGCTAGCTCGAGCATCTTTTCCAGTACCGGATTTTCCAAACCCTCAGGAAGGGGGGCCGAACACCGAATCATCTTCGCCTTTGTTATCCAGTCCTGGTCAAAGAGCAATTCTCAGAATGACGTCATGATAAATGAAAGACGGTGTGTTCGGCTAGAGGATTACTTACTTGGTTGGCGGTACGGTTGCTGCTCAGGCCCACGTCCTCCGTAGTGTCCGGACACTCTATTTGGGGTCCGAAGACTGATTTATACATCTCCTCATGCGTCAGGCCGAGGAAATTCTGAATAGTGCGCGGTCCTTCTGGGTTGAACTCCCACATGCGGAGGGGCCGGCGTTTGCATGGCTGGATTCGTCGAACCAGCATGACTTGCACCACCATAACCAGACTGAAATCTCCTTCGAAGAGATCTTGAATACGGCTCTGCAGTACAGGCATGTCCTTGGCTGGACCCCAGCTCAGCCCTCTACTAATCCATGACATCAGTTGTGGTGGAGGGCCCGAGCGGAAAGCAGGGGCAGCCGCCCACTTGGCACTTATGGGAGCTGTGATGTAAAACCACTCCCGTTGCCATAATCCAGACACCTCTGGAATAGAACCCTTTGGCCATGGAGCTGTAGCGATCTTGCTTATTAATGCGCCTCCGCACGCTACGTGCTGCCCCTCGACCATCTTCGGCTTCACGTCAAAGGTCTTGAGCCACAGGCCGAAGTGAGGGGTAATGCGGAGGAAGGCCTCACATACGACAATAAATGCCGAGATGTGGAGAAAGGAGTTCGGGGCTAGATCGTGGAAATCTAGCCCGTAATAGAACATCAAACCCCTAATGAAGGGATCCAGAGTGAGGCCTAGACCTCGGAGGAAGTGGGAGACGAACACGACGCTCTCGTCGGGTTCGGGAGTAGGGATGACCTGCCCTCGGGTGGGCAGCCTATGCGAAATTTCGGCGGTCAGGTATCTGGCCTCCCTCAACTTCTTGATATCCTCTTTCGTAAGGGAGGTGGGCATCCACCGGCCTTGAAGGCTAGATCCGGAGATGATTGAAGGTCCGAAGCACCTGACCTGGGCTTTGGGTGTTAGAACTCGAGGCGGGGGAAGGATTCGATTGAGCACGGGGAAAAAAAGTAAAAGCCTTGTCCCTTTATAAAGAGGGTGAATATCAAGCGTCCTCTCCGTAGCCGTTTGGGACTTGCCTATAATCTAGGAGTCATGGACACGGTTGGGTTACCCACGCCCGTATTGATGAGAATCCCGTAATAAGGGGGACACGACCTCTGCTTTGACAAGACGTGTCGAAAAACTGCCTCACGTTATGTGCGGGGCTAGTTAAAAGAAACGGTTCGTATAATTACCGGGCCATGGCATAATGTCGTGTTGCGAAAACAAGTCAGCAAATAAGATTTTTGGAAATATTATTCTCTCTACGGTGGTATGTGGAACTTATTTTGCAGGGTCGGACACTATCCTTGTATTCAAACTCTTCTGTGATGTGTTCGGAGGAGGAACCCACCTTGCAATGCCGAAGACAACACTGCGCGCCGGACTCATCGTCATTGAGGCCTGGTTCAGGGGCTACTGAGGGAGTCCTGGATTAGGGGGTCTCCGGAAAGCCGGACTATATCCTTTGGCCGGACTGTTGGACTATGAAGATACAAGATTGAAGACTTCGTCTCGTGTCCGAATGGGACTCTACTTGGCGTGGAAGGCAAGCTAGGCAGTACGGATATGGATATCTCCTCCTTTGTAACCGACCTTGTGTAACCCTAGCCCCCTCCAGTGTCTATATAAACCGGAGGGTTTTAGTCCGTAGGACACAATAACGTACAATCATACCATAGGCTAGCTTCTAGGGTTTAGCCTCTCTGATCTCGTGGTAGATCTACTCTTGTACTACCCATATCATCAATATTAATCAAGCAGGACGTAGGGTTTTACCTCCATCAAGAGGGCCCGAACCTGGGTAAAACATCGTGTCCCCTGCCTCCTGTTACCATCCACCTTAGATGCACAGTTCGGGACCCCCTACCCGAGATCCGCCGGTTTTGACACCGACACTTGCACTTTCATTTTTTCTTTCATTGATTTTGTTTGAGTTTGCTTGCTTGCCGCCCTTGGGTCCAGGGCTCCCCTCTCTCTTGACAAGGTCGCTACCGCCTCCATCGTAGGGTCGACGGAGACTTCCGCCACCACTCGGCGGATTGACCCTGTCGCCGACCTCCGGGAGGCAACAGAGCGGAACGCACGAGAGGTGCGTGAAGAGCAGGCAGCCACCTGCCTGAAGAAGGCGGAGGCCGCCGTCAAGAAGAGACTGGCGGAGGCCGAGGCTGCCGATGCGGTGAAGAAGCGAGCTGAAGAAGCCGCGCACCGCCAGTCGGCGGTTTTTGTTGTTCCTTTGAACTCCGCGCCACCACCCCCGGAGTTCATGGCGCAGACTAGGGAGGCCGGCGGCGAGAACCCGGTCATGAAGAGGGATGGCGGTGAAACCGCCACGCCGGACATGATCGTGCCGCCACCGCCGCCGTCTGGGAGCGCGCAAGACGAGCAGCCGGCAGACCCGCCGGTGCCGCCGATTGAAGACGAGGTGGTGGCGGGCCTAGTTCTCCAGGTCGGCACGCCGACGCGTCGCCGTCTCGCGAAGGCGGCTTCCGCACCGCGCCCTCTGGAGACCGGCGCCGCGAGCTCCACGATCCCGGACACCAAAGTGACGAGCGCCGCACCCACTGGTTGGGTGCGGGGAGGCGGGACGGGCCCATTGAACCGGGCGCTTCTGGATGTCCAAGCCAAGCTCCGAGCCGAGGGCGATGCCATCAAGAACTGCACCAAGGCATATCTGGCATCACGAGAAGCCATTCGGGTACGTTCCCTTCTTCTTTGTTTCTGTTTCTTGTTCTTCTCGGTGGGGGCGCGCCAGCGCACCCACTAGGTGTAGTCCCCAAGTTTCGGGCCGGCTGCTGAGAAGGCGGCTTGGAACTCTGATCGGCGAGTTCCAAGTACTAATACTTGTCTGGAATTTTGTCACAGGACTACCACAATCTTCGCGTGACCACCTTCAACGCCAACGTCGAGGAGCTGGCCAAGCGGACCGCCGACTTGTCGGAAAGCCGGAGTGAGTCCTCTTCCTTCTCTACGGGGGCGCACTGGCGCACCCGCGGGTTATAGTCCCCGAGATTCGGGCCGACTGCTGAGCAGTCGGGCCGGATCTCCCCAGCAACTATTCTTTGTTCTGTTGGTGACTAACACCTTGTTCTCTTCTTTCTTTTCCAGAGGCCAACGCCGCCCTACAGCAGCAGCTGGGCGAGGCCAACACCGCCCTGCGCACCAAGGAGGAGGAGTGCGGCCAGCTGGCTGAGGAGCGCGACCGGCTAGCCACGCAGCTGGCGGAGCAGAAGGAGCTGCTCAAGAAGGCCCAGAAAGAGGCGGAGGACAAGGAGACCGCCCTCCTTGACGAATTCGTGTACGAGCACTCCTCCTGGACCGACAAGGAGGCGATGCTGTCCTCCGGCTTCCATGAGATCGAGGATCTCGTCGACGGTGAGCCTCTCCTCACTTTTCTTCTTTGAGCTGCCGGCTGTTGGTCGAGCTGGCTTCTAATCTTCTAATTTGGCTCTTTGCCTTCTTGTCCTGGCAGACTTCTTCCCTGGCCACTCGGACGCTGCCAACCAGGCCATCGAGGCTGATCGTGAAGGGCGGAGGGCGGATGGCACGAAGATCGCCGCCGACTCCCCCCGAACCCTTAACAAGCAGATCCTGAGCATTGAGGCTCGTCTTCGGCCGGCTCACCGGATGTTGTGCCGGCTTCAACGTGTCGGCGCCCAGGCGATTGCCGCCCTGTGGCCGGACATGCCGGCACCGCGCACCCCAAGTCGGACTACCGACTGGCTGGAGGTAGCGGCTGGCCGCCTTGAAGCCTGGAAGGGCTCTTCGGCCCGGGCTGGAGCGCACCGGGCCTTAGAGTTCGTCAAGGCATGGTATCCTGGGCTAAGTCTAGCCCAGCTAGCCATGTTCCGGCTAGAAGCTCAGGTGGAGTTGGCGGTCGTGGAAGATGACCTCGTCAAGCGCGCGACGTCGATCGCCGAGTAGACTGACACCAACATCTTCGTCCCGAAGCGGGCTGAGAATGGCGATGAGGCGCCGCCAGAATGGTTCGGGATGAATCCGGCTGACGGCGAGGATTCAGTGGAGGTGATCGACTCCAGTGGCGAGGAAGAAGGCGGGGCGGAGGAGGAAGGCGAAGGGGAGGCGCCGGAAGTCGGAGCGGACGGCCAGCCTCAGCTCGACCGCGCCTCCAACAATGAGCCACGCCCAACCGAGCCGACTACCACTGGAGGCGACCAAGCGGAGACTTCCCAGCCAGCCACTTCACCAGCCGGCGCCGCCGATTCCGCCGTTCCACCAAGCCCGCCTGCTGCTTCCTAGGCTGCCACTTTACCTTTTTTATACCTGCTTATCGGTCTCGATGAACTTTGTTAATTTTCACAATTCCACCCGCGGGGTGTATCTTGAACTATTGTTTGAAGATTGGCCAAGGGCCTTGCTATGTAAATATATTCTGAGTTCTATCTCTTCTTGCCTGTTGCTCTTTGGCTTTGTTTTCCTTTGCCGCCTTCCCTTGGTTGCCGTCTTGCCAGTCAGACAGCCGCTCTGTGGACTGTTGCTGGATCAAGTACTTAGCTTCTTTTGGGAAGGCAAGTACTTAGCCGTTTAGAGTTCTTTGGCAAGTTAAGTAGAACACAGCGAGCCGGCTGCTCAATAGTCGGTCGTAAGATGCGGGAAGCCGGCTTAGACTATGCCCATGCTTGTGTCCTTAGCCATTTTTCATATGGGCACCCTTTCTACCTTACTCCTGCCCACCGTCCAGTCGCTCTGCGAGCTGTGGCTTCTAGCAGGAGACGGCTTAGGTGCCACACATTACTTGTCCGGCTGCAGGAAGCATTTCGTAGTGCAAGGCTGCAAGTCCCCAGGCCGACTAGTCGGACCCGGTGCCAAGCGGCATAAAAAATAACACACTTATGGGCATGATTCTTATCATATAGATAAAAGAGGACAGTCCCCGAGCTCGTCTTGGGGGACCCGGAGTCTTCGTACTTAATACAAAAGGTAGCGTGGTACATACTGCTTTAACTGTAAAATCTTCGGAGGAGGTTTGCGTTCCACGACCATTCCATCTCCTTGCCGGAGTTGTCCCTCTTGCGTGCTCGAGGCTTCTGAGCATCGATCAGGTAGTAGGAGTCGTTGCCTAGCACTTTGCTGATGACGAAGGGGCCTTCCCAAGGCGCTGAGAGCTTGTGCTGACCGGCTGTTCGCTGGATCAGCCGGAGCACAAGGTCTCCCTCTTGGAAAGATCTCGGCTTGACCTTGCAGTTATAATATTGGCGCAGGCTCTGCTGGTAGATGCTGGACCGACTGAGTGCTAACAGCCGACCCTGTTCCAGCAGATCGATGCCGTCTTGACGTGCTTCTTCTGCCTCCTCTTCGATGTACATGGTGACTCGAGGGGAGTCAAACTCTATGTCTGTTGGGATGACGACTTCGGCACCGTAGACGAGGAAGAAGGGTGTGAAGCCGGTTGACTTGTTTGGAGTTGTACGCAGGCTCCAGAGGACGGCCGGCAGCTCGTCGAGCCAACAGCCGGCCGAACGCTCCAGAGGCTCGACCAGTCGAGGCTTGATGCCGGACAAGATGAGGCCGTTTGCTCGCTCTACTTGTCCGTTTGACTGCGGATGGGCAGCGGACGCTAAGTCCAGTCTGATGCCCTGCGTCACGCAGAAACGGGCCAAGGCGCCTTTGGCAAAGTTTGTGCCATTGTCAGTGATGATGCTATGCGGTATGCTGTATCTGATGGTGATGTCGGAGATAAAAGTCACAGCAGTCGGACCGTTCAGCTTCTTGATTGGTTTGGCCTCTATCCACTTGGTGAACTTGTCCACCACGACAAGCAGATGGGTCATGCCGCCTCGCGCTGTTTTGAATGGTCCCACCATGTCCAGGCCCCAGACAGCAAAGGGCCAGGCAATGGGAATAGTCTTGAGCGCAGAAGCCGGTTGATGTGGCTTGGAACGAAACTTCCGGCACCCTTTGCATTTTTGGACCAATTCCTTGGCGTCTTCAAGAGCAGTCGGCCAGAAGAAACCATGGCGGAAGGCTTTGGTGACGAGTGCTCTTGAAGCTGCATGGTGGCCACACTCGCCTTGATGGATGTCTTTGAGAATCACTTGGCCTTGCTCTGGCTCCACGCAGCACTGGTAGACACGAGTGACACTGCGCCTCACGAGCTCTCTGTTGACAATGGTGTAGGCTGCTACCCGATGTTGCACTTGCCGGGCCGAGATCTCATCAGTTGGTAGCTCTTTGTTCACCAAATTACTGAGGATGGGCTGGGCCCATGAAGGTGATGCGACTTCTGCAACTGTCAGGACTGCAACTTGGACAAGGGCGGCTGGGCCGGGAGGCGGCAGGTTGGAGTCGGCAGCCGCTTGCTGTGTCGATGTAGTCTCCGGGCCGATTGGTGCAGTCCTCGGGCCGAGTTCTGAAGTCCCCGGGCTAGTCGCTGCAGTCCCCGGGCCGGGTTCTGAAGTCCTTGGGCTGGGTGTGACTGCTGCGACCTCCGAGCCGTCCGTCAGAACTCCTGTGCCGGCTGATTGAGCTCTCAAGTCAGATCCGACTGCTTCAGGAGGAGCCGGCACGAAGATAGAATCTGACTCTGGTGATGGCTTGACAGACGGTTTGAGAAGGCGCTGAAGGGCGACGCCGGTTGGTATTGCTTGACGGGTGGAGCCGATTCGTGCCAGGGCATCTGCTTGGTCGTTGTCGTTTCTTGGCACATGGAGAAACTCGCATCCCTCAAAATATCCACTGAGTTGCTGTACGAGGAAGCGGTAGCTCGCCATGTTTGCATCTTTGGCGTCCCAGTCGCCTGACGACTGCTGGACCACCAAGTCAGAGTCCCCATAGCACAGGATCCGGCGAATGCCGAGCTCTTTGGCTAGCCGGAGCCCGTGAATGAGTGCCTCGTATTCGGCGACATTGTTGGAGGCGACAAAGTGGATTTGCAGCACATATTTGAGCTTGTCTCCTTTGGGGGAGGTGAGGACGATGCCGACTCCCAAGCCGGTGCACATTTTGGAGCCGTCAAAATGCATCCGCCAATGGGTGGAGTCAGGCGCTGGCGGCAAGTACTGGGTCTCGGCCCAGTCGACGAGGAAGTCGGCCAGCGCTTGTGACTTGATGGCGGTGCGAGGCTGGTAGTAGATGGTGTAGGGGTCCAGATCTATGGCCCATTTGGCCACTCGGCCCGAAGCATCCCGGCTTCCAATGATCTCGGCCAGTGGAGCTGTGCAGACCATAGTGATTGGATGCTCTTGAAAGTAAGGTTTCAATTTTTTGGTGGCAAAGTGCACACCGTAGCACATCTTCTGGTAGTGGGGGTAGTTTTGCTTAGAGGTCGACAGTACTTCGCTCAAATAATATATCGGTCTCTGGACTGGTAGGGCTTTGCCTTCCTCCTTGCGCTCTACCACGATGACTGTGCTGACCACTCGGCTAGTGGCGGCGATGTATAGGAGCATGGGCTCCTTAGGATTCGGAGCCGCCAGGACAGGTGGAGTTTTTAACATCTTCTTCAACTGGAGAAAAGGTTCGTCAGCCTTGTGGTTCCACTCGAAAAAAGTGGTCTTCTTCATGAGTTGGTATAGGGGGAGAGCCTTCTCGCCCAGGCGACTGATGAATCGGCTGATGGATGCCAAACAGCCGCTGAACTTCTGTACGTCCAGTAGTCGGCTGGGTACTTCCATCCTCTCAATGGCCTTGATCTTCACAGGGTTGCATTCTATGCCGCGTTCGGAGACCAGGAAGCCAAGAAGCTGGCCGACTGGTACTCCGAAGACGCATTTCTCTGGATTGAGCTTGATTTGAAATTGGCGCAAATTCTCAAAGGTATCCTTGAGGTCTTCTAGCAGTGTTCCATGCTTCTCCATCTTCACCACCACATTGTCCATGTAAACGTGGGCATTTCTGCCGAGTTGCTTGAGGAGGCACTTCTGCATGCAACGTTGAAAGGTGGCGCCGGCATTCCTCAAGCCGAACGTCATAGTCAAGTAGTAGAAGGCTCCAAATGGTGTGATGAAGGCGGTCTTCAGTCTGTCAGCCGGGCTCAACTTGATCTGGTGGTATCCTGAATATGCATCCAAAAAACTCAACACCTCGCATCCAGCTATGGAGTCTATTACTTGGTCGATTCTTGGTAAAGCAAATGGGTCCTTGGGGCATGCTTTGTTGAGGCTGATGTAATCAATACACATACGCCACTGCTTATTCTTCTTCAGCACAAGGACCGGGTTGGCCAACCACTCTGGAAAGAACACCTCCATGATGAAGCCGGCTGCCAGCAGCCGAGCAATTTCTTCTCCGATGACTCGTCTCTTCTCTTCTGACAGGCGGCGCAAGGGCTGCCTGACTGGCTTGGCATCAGACCGGACGTTTAATTTGTGCTCAACGAAATCCGCCAGGACACCTGGCATGTCTTTGGGGACCATGCGAAGATGTCCCGATTCTCACGGAGGAAATTGACGAGCTCGCCTTCCTATTTGCCGTCGAGGTTTGTAACTATGACAACGTACCTCTCTGGGTGCTCTGGGTCGAAGGGTATCTTCTTTGTTTCTTTGGCCGGCTTGAACGAGCCCTTAGCTTCCGACTCCTTGGGATCAGGTGACATCTCTGGCTGCTTGCTTGCCATTGCCACAACCTGGTTAAGGAGCCGCTTCTCAGCTGTGATCACGAGGGACTCGGCCAATCGACTGCTCTCTGCTGCACAGGCAGATGACTTCTTGTAGTCGCCAGTTATGGTCAGAATCCCCTTGGAACTTGGCATCTTCATCTCGAGGTAGGCATAGTGGGGAACAACCGTGAACTTGGCCAGGCCATGCCGGCCAAGTAACACATGGTATGGGCTCTCAAGGTCCACCACTTCAAACCATACTGACTCTCGGCGGAAATGATCTTCGTCTCCAAAGAGGATGTCTATCAGAATCTTGCCGATTGGTGAGCAGGAAAGGACAGGAACTATGCCATGGAATACTGTCCGGCTGGGCTGAAGCTGCCTCTGTCTGATTTCTAATTTCTCCATGGTATCCTTGTATAGGATGTTAATGCTGCTGCCGCCGTCTATTAGGACTTGGGAGAAGCGAGTTGCTCGCTTGTCCGTGGCAAAGGTGGTGTCCAAAATCAGGGCATAGGAGTCAGGCTTTGGCATCACCTCCGGGTGATCAGCTCTGCTCTAGCTGATGGGCTTTTCAGACCAATGCATGAATTTTGGGGTCTCTGATGCTACCGCATTTACTTCTTGTTGCCACAGCCTCCTGCTGCGTCGATCATCGGCCACACTGGTGAAGATGACATAGGCTCCATGCTCTTCTAGGTATTCGTCTTGTATTGCATCGACTGGTCTGACCGCCGGCTGCCGGGGGGAGGAGGAGGAGGCTGCCCAGCAGGCGGGGGTGGCATGAGGCCGTCTCCCTTGACGATCCTGGTGAGCCAGTGGCACTTCCGAGTGGTGTGGTTGGATGGCTTCACACCACTATGGAATTTGCAGGGAGCATCCAAAGTCTGCTCATATGAGAAAGTCGGCAACCAGTTGGGCTTGCCGCCCTTCTGTCGTTTGGGCGGAGGCGGCCCTTCCGGCTGCTGGTGTTCGACTGTTGCCACCTGCCGGCTGATGGAAGCCGGCTGTGTGACCTTGCGCTTGTGGTCGTTCTGTTGCCGACGCCGACTGGCGTCTCCATCCGGGGTTCGAGGAGCTCGAGGAGCCATCTTGCCAGTCGCACTAACTTGGATTTCCGCCTTCATGGAGGAGTCGGCCGTGGCATATTTGTCTGCTATGATCAGGAGCTCATCGAGGGTCTCTGGCTCGTCGCAGAGGAGCTTGTGCTTGAGGAGGGTGCCCTCTCGGCACCCGGCAGTGAAGTATTCAATGGCCTGCACCTCGTGCACGCCCTCGCGGGAGTTACGGAGCTCGGCCCAGCGCGTGAGGTAGTCGCGAGTTGACTCGTTGGGGCCTTGCACGCACAAAGAAAGCTGGCGAGGTTTGGGAGGCCGCTTGTACGTACTGGTGAAGTTGCGGATGAAGGCATCGGTGAAGTCGACCCAACTGTTGATGCTGCGGGGCTTCAAGCTGTTCAGCCAAGTCCGGGCCGTGCCCTGGAGCATGAGCGGAACATACTTCACGGCAACACGCTTGGTGCCGTTTGCTTTGCTGACTGTTGTGGAGTAGTCAACCAGCCAATCTTCCGGCTTCACAGAGCTGGTGTATTTGGGCGTGTCTCTTGGGAGTGTGAACCCTCTGGGGAAAGGCTCGTCTCGAATGCAGGGGCCGAAGCATGGCAGGCCCAGCTTATCTTCTTCAAGCGCCAGGCATCGGTGGATATGGTCGATCCGGTGGCAGGCATCATTCTCTCCGACTCCCTCTCGGCGGCCAAGACAGTCGCCGAGCGTCGGGTGGTCAATAGGCGGTAGGGAGACTCGCCTTTCCCTGCGAGGGGGAGGAGGCGGACAGTCGTCTCGTCGTTCCACTGCTCTTGGGCGGCCGTCTTGGTCACGCTCTATGGTGATATGAGTCCGACTGCGACTAGCAGCCAGCTCCTTGTCTTTTCTTCCACGGACGCCACCGGTCGGCGTCCGAGATGTCACGCCGTGGTCTCGACGGGGGTGCAGGTCGTCATTCTGCCGTCGCAGCGCGTCGGTGCGGCAGCCGGCCTCGTTCTGCTCGATGGCCGCATCGAGGAGCCGCTGAACGCGCTCCGCCATCAAGGGACGCTCCTCGCCCTCGAACTTGTCCAGCTCGTCTGCTGCCGCTTGGGCAGCTCGGATGTTTTCCGCCAGCGTGGCGTAGACGGGGCGATCTGCCTCGAACAGGTTGGCGATGGCCACGCCACGCTGCTGGACTACGCCAAGGCGGCTGGGCCCGGCGGGATCCGGCGTGCCGCCCACAGCATGGTCCATCTCGCGCTGATAGGCCTCCAACAGGCGTCTCATGCTGGCCAGCTTCTTGGCGCCTTCGACAAGCTGAAGGCGGCATGCCTCCAGCGTCTCGGTGTCGCCGTCTTCGGGAATGGGCGCGGTCAGGTCTTGTAGTGCCGCATCAAGCGGGTCGTGAGCACCTCCGTCGGAGTGCTCGCCGTGACCGATGACAAGTACCTTCGTGACGGTGCTTCCGCCGCTCTCCGCGCAAGGGAGCGGCTCGTCGTAGACCACCATGTTGGTGGGAAACGCGTCGAGCGACGCGGTGTCGGAGTCAACCAGCATCGGGTCAGTGGAGCCTATGGACTCCAAGTCCACAGCAGGCTCGCTGGCAACGTGGAGTTAGTCGAGGAGGTCCGCGAGGAGGCTCTCGGGGTCGCCTGTGCTCGCGTCGGATGCGGGCTTGTCGGAGAGGCGGACCTCGCCGACAAGATCGGCGAGGCAACTAGTCGCGCAGGCGATTTCCGCGCCAAGCAGCGCGTTGGCGCAGACTCCGTCTGGCGTGCTGGGATGGCTGCGCTCGCCAGGGAGAAAAAGGGTTCCCGTCCAGAACAGGTCTCCGGACGACGGTGCACCTTGCCCCATGGTGGGCGCCAAATGTCGGGGGTTGGGTGCGACATATGCCAAAGGATGGCTTATCATGGTGGGAGCGAGTAGAACGTCGCCGGTACCCGGAAGCGGGATTAGGCGTAGACACAAACGCCGGCATACTTTACCTAGGTTCGGGGCTCTCCTAGGAGATAACACCCCTAGTCCTGCTCTAGGGGGTCTCCGCATGACCACTAAGGCAAAGTGAGTACAAGGGTGCTCCTCGAGCTGTATGCTGGAGGTACGAGAAGGCAAGGCTAGCTTTCTCCTACCTATATCTCTGGTCTAGTTCTAATGGGTCCAAACCCTTTGCATGGGTGCCCTATGGGGTTTATATAGGCCTACCCCCCAGGGGTACGAGGGTAATATGACTGGGCGTAGGCCCAGCCGTCAGTCTCTTCGGCCGACTTCTCCACCGGCTGCTGGGGCCCGCCGATCGGGGGGCCCCGCCGACTGGTCTGGTATGGAGCCGACAGGCCATTCCCGCCGCTTGGGGGTCTTGCCGGCTGCTGATCACTGTGTCGCGCTTCTAATGACACAGGCTTGGTCGAAGGATCATGGCTACAACACCGTCGTCATGGCGGGCGATTACTGTAGCCACTCCCCGTCTAGTGTGGTTAATAGCGCATGGAGCCCGTGGGAGGAGCAAGCCGACTCCTAGGGGCCAACTCCCATCGGGTCCGATTGGTAGGGTTCTTCGCCGTCTTCTGGACTCTTGCTGACTGGTGGGGCCCATCGTCCTTGGGCCATACAGATAGGCAGTCATGGGAGCAGGACTCCGCCTGCCCGTGGTGACGTCAGGGCTGGCATGGCAACAGTGCCGCGCCGGGCGGGGCTCCTCGTTGGTACAGCGCACTGTGGCCGCGCCAGCCCTTAGGAAGGGGAGGGGATGGGCTGCACTGTAGCCATCCCCCGCCCCGTCCCCCTTGATGTGGGTACGGGCTTCGAAGGGGCCGTGGGCCGACTCCTCGGAGCCGGCTTCTCTGGAAGTCGCCTGGCAGGAGTCGGCTCGTCTCGACCTCGCCTTCTGGACTCGGTCGTCTACGGGCAGCCGGCTATTTCTCCAGTCGGCTTCCAGAAGGCGGCTCTTTTCCTTGGCATCCTGAGGGGCGCGGTCAGCCCCGTTGTCATGAAAGGTTATGGGCGTCGGGTTAGCCTACCCGTGGCCCATTACTCCGACAATGCATCTTATTTTGCTTAGTTCGGTGGTAGCATTATAAGATGATCTCTCACTAAATTTCATGGTATAAGTGTTCTCCCTGAGTATGCACCGTTGCCACAGTTCATCGTGCCGAGACACCACGTGATGATCGGGTGTGATCAGCTGTAGCGACCCGACCCGAATGGATCAACTCTCTGTGCTTAAGTGTCATCCCTGGATCGGTATGCTGACACACACAGTACTCGAGGATTTATAACAGAGGTAAATCACATGCATAAGTAACGTAAATACTATTACCTCAATCCAAATAGCGGAAGTAACAAGGTTGTGGATTCCCATCAACACCAACGGCAAAGTTGAGTGTAGAAAATCGTAACCCTAACGTATCACTTACTCGTCGTAAGATAATCCTGCAACATGAGACATTGCAGCCACAAAGGGTCAGTACATTGAATGTACTGGCAAATTCACACTCTAGAGCAATGATGAATAATGGCTATCACTACATGCATATATTGCTGGTGGAAAAGCTCTACGGTTATAAGGTTTTTGCAAAAAGCCAAATTTTCCCTACTACAAGGAATAAATTTTATTTAACTATCATGGTGGTTGTTAAACATTGAGAATGGTTGACAGCATTCTCAATCCCAATTAACCATCATCATTAAACAAAACCCAACAAAATTAAATTTTAGAGTAACATGTTGAGATTCACATGATAATCCAGGTACTAGATACTCAAAACATCCATAACCGGGGACACGGCTAACCATGATTAGTTTATACACTCTGCAGAGGTCACTTTTCCCCACAAGACTCGATCGCCTCCGTTTGGTTTCTCGCACTACACGGTGTTTGAGAAACGGATGACCGAGACATAGTCTTTTAGAAGCGCTAGCAACTTACGATGGATAGACCGTTACACCTACTTTCCCCTACATCTGCTAGTCTACCCTGTAAGAGTTCGCACGACTTAATCAACTATGCTAGAGCGCATAATAGCTTGTGGCTGCACACAAAAGTTTCTAGTATGAAAAATCTCATGATCCCTTTGGGCCTGGGTGGCGGTCCATAAAGAAAAACAGGCAATCCTGGTCTACCCAGGTGCCTAGACACGCAATCCTGGAATACCCAGGTACCTCAATCCACCCAGATGTGTGTTTAAGTTGCCACCTTAAGTAAACCATTAATTAACAATCTCACATCTGTCATGAATACTCTCAAAACCCAATCCACGTCTACGAGCATAGCATGTCACTATAAGCATAACTTAATAGTAACTCCCAAGGTTTGAATGCAGGGCAATAGGTTCCTACCTCATCAACTACTTCCCAATACCCACATGTTATCAATCCTACTCATGCAATGTTTGAGGGTGAAACTAATGCATAAAAACTGGGTATGAAAGGGGATATGATCAAAGTGTGAACTTGCCTGCAATGTTGATGAAGATGATTCACACTCAAAAATCTTGATAACTCTACTCGTCACACTCCGGTCAATCTATCGTAAGCAAGCAATAGTAACCACACATAAGCAATCACTCAAAGATCGGAGAGAATAAAGAAAACAATTCGGAAAACGTCAAAACTAAGCAAATAACTCTTGCAACATAAAACAATTTCTAACAGTACCAAAATTAAGTGAATTTGGCCTTATCAGAAAGTTTAGGTCAAGAGCTTTGATTTGCAAAAAGAATCAACTAAATCAGAGTTACGAAACTCAAGTTATGATCAAACCAAGTTTGAATTCAAATATGGTCTAATTCAAATTTTAAACTTTTCAAAAACATGTTTGAGTTGTTTTATTGGATAGAGGGGATCATAACAAAGGCGTGAGCGTTGGTTTCGTTGGATTTGGACAAACGGTTGAAAAGTAATGATCGTTTCAAGTTTAGGGACTAAACTGTAAATAAAACCTTCATAGATAAGTCCCTGGCCGAAAACTAAAATAAAAGAAAAAGAGAAAATCTAAAACGTGAACGTTCATTACCGAACGCTAACTAACGAATTTTCTCACTACGAAGAGGTAAACAGCGAGCGTTCGCTATTTAACAAGTACTGGTTCGAAAAACAACGACTAGATCTAATCCTAGCCGTCTATCCTAGATCGAACGGACGAGGGCGACCGGTGGCTTACCGCGGCGACGGGTCGTCGGCGGCGAGGAAGAACGCCGGCGGCGGCGTCGGGTCCGAACAGCGAGGCGACTCCAGTGGTCGTCGAGGCCGGCAAAGGGGTCGGGGAGAGGCGGCGCAGCGCGGCGGAGTCGATGGTGGCGATGGCGGTGGTCGTCGGAGGCGAGAGTGGCGGCTTCGGGCGGCGGAGCTTGGCGAATCTCACCGGCGGTGGCGAGGCGCGAGATGCAAGGCGAGGGGAGATAATAGGGGACCGGGGCCGGCCTTATAAAGGAGGGGCGACGGTGGCGTGGAGGAGGGGCCAAGGCTGCGGGGTGGCCGGGTCGGTCACGGCGGCGCGGCGGCGGTGACGTGCGGGCGGCGGACTCCCGCTGGAGCTCGGGGACGGGTGCGGGCGTGCTGGGCCGCTGCTGGGCTGGGCCGGCTGGCCTGGCGCGGGGAGAGAGAGAGAGCAGTGCTGGGCTTCGGCCTGGCACTGTTCGAAGAGTTTTAAAAAAAACATTTTTCACAGACAACAAAAATAACAAAACAAAAATAAACTAAAATATTATATAGGCATATAATATATCAAAATTTTCGGAAAAAGATTTTCTACGACATGAACATTTTCAATATGCCAAATAAAATCCACACAAAATCAGATAAAACAAACAGGCTACTGGTCTATTAAAATCCAACAAAAATCATTTTAAAAATGCCAAAATGATTTCAAATTAATTTTTCTCCAATTTTCTAATGTAGGGAATCATGTTACCCTATTTTCCATATATTTTATTTTTGGTTAAAAATAATTTAAATAAAACTCAAATAAATCCAAATTGAAAATTAATTCCAAAAGGACTTTGAAATTGATCCTTTGAAATTCCCAACCCATATTTCATATAATTTGAAGAAGTCATTTTATCTTCTCTCATGAAAATCATTGAGCTGCATGAAGTTTATGAATTGAAATATTTCCAAATGAAATTCAATTATTTTCAAATACCCTTTCATTTAATTTAAATGGAAGAATTCATATCATCTTCGCTCAAGGGTTTTTTTATTTGAAAAGAATTTGAATTCATGGAGATCAGAAACCAAATATGGAAGTTTGGGAAAGTCCTTTTATTCCCTCTCATTTAACTTTCAAAAAGTTTCGAATTTCACTCAATCAATCACAAAACAATCAAACAATAAATCAATCAATCTATTTATTATAACATTCCAAAATTTAGAATTTTGGGATGTTACAAACCTACCACCCTTAAAAGGAATCTCATCCTCGAGATTCGAAGAGGCTAGAAAGAAATAGGTTAGGTTTGGGGTCTCTTCAAAATTTCATCAATCGTCTCCGGGGTCTGGGGTGCTACCACCCTTAGAAGCATGGTTACGATTCCATCAAAACTCATATACTTCATCCATATTGTTAACAATGTCGGTCTTCTCAGATCGTCAGGATAATTCCTTATCTGGGCTCTTTTGGTAGTGGCATAACCTTTACCACAATTCTTCTGTCTTTCATCTAGGTAAGGTTCTTCCGAGACTTGGTCTTCTTAGCTGACGGGTCTGGCGCCAATAGTAAACAACTATCGATATCTCATGGTGGTCAACCATTTATGGTTTCTCCTGCAGGAAATGGGTCTGGGTTGATCCTCACCGTATAACCTACGGTTGGCAAAAGCTGCCTTGTACACGGGAAAAATTCTTATACCCTTCTAGGGTTTAAACAAGGTTTGATTGTCATCTCTTTACTATAGGTAAGTCACTCAGATTTACCATCCCACATAGCAAGGCGAATAATAAGAGTAAGTCGGTATGGTGATCAATCCATCCCGCACCCAAATCATTACCTTGTATACGGTTTAGCAAATCTCACATTCTAACACTCGGTCAGCCTCACAAGCATTGCAAAATTTCTCTTGTTCAGGAACTGCGTTCGGAATAATGCATTGATTCTGCAAGCCAAACAAACATCTATCGTTCCTTCACAACTCTTAGGTTTGCGTAAACTCCTATAAGATCGTCTATCGATAAACGTCGTATCTTCCTCCAGGGTTTTTCCTTCAGCAAAAATGTGCTTGCTTCTTGGCAGGTCCCGGGGCATGTGGGTTATGGCCCATCTCATCACTTGTAGTCCTTGAACTCATCCTCGGGGCAACTGATCATTATTCCAACATCCAACTTCCTAGCATCCTTAAAATTCATCCAATTGTACTATCTCTTTTTCTTCTATTGGCACCAAACTAGGACATGATTACTCAGACTCATCATGGAGTTTCCATTGATCCATATTTCTGACATCATACCTCCTTTATATCCAATAGTAATTTATCTCTTCATCCTCGTGGGATATCCCACATACCGAGATAAAACTTATACTTATGGAGTCCATATTCCACTTCGTGGAACATCATTATCCTTTCCAGGGTCAAGCATCCTTACAGGGGAATATTGGCCATCTCTGCATGGCACTTCTTCAACTGGGAAACGTGAAACACATCTTGAACTCCTGACAGTCCTTCAGATGACTCCAACTTGTTGGCCACTTCTCCCATACGCTCCAAAACTCGGTATGGTCCTACAAATCTCGGGGCTAACTTTCCCTTAACTCCAAATCGTTTAACTCCTCGCAGAAGGGGCACACGAAGACATGCTCTATCTCCAATTTCATAGACTACCTCCTTGCATTTTTAAGTCTGCATAACTCTTCTGCCTGGACTGAGCTACCTTCAATATATCTCATCAACTTAACATTCTCTTCTGACTCCTTGATCACATTTGGTCCAAACAACTGACGGTCTCCAACTTCATCCCACATACTCTTGGGGTATCACACATATCGAGACAAAACTCGTATTCATTTTGTCTGAAATCCACTCAGTGGAGTATCCTTATCTTTCCCAGGGGTCAAGGGTTCTTACAGGGTACTACCACCCTTAAAATGCACAAATCTTCCATAGACCATATTTCTCATATCCTCAAAAATGGTCAAAATTCTTCTTCATAGGGTAACAACTCATAAAATCCATATCAGTACCAACGATGCTACTTTATTCATTCTCAAATGATTACAATCTCTCGCTTTTCCATTACATGTCTCAACTCAACACCTCAATATAAAATAAAAATGTTCTCACTTCTACTACTCCATTTCTTTTGTTGCAAACTCAACTATCTAGCACAAGTTTCCTTCTCCTTGGGGCATTCTCTGGCAAAGTGCCCTGCTCCATTACAACTAAAACATATTACTTCTGACAAGTATCGAGGTTTCCTTTTTGGGAAACTGTTGAGGTAGTGCCTTGACTCTTTGCACCTGTAGCAGGTGATTGACTCAGGTCCTTCCTGGAATCCAATCTGCTTCACTTCCTGGACCTTTCCATGCCAATCATGGCTTCTATTTCTTGTGGGTCATATTCTACTTCCTCTGTCGGTAATTATACTAGATCCTCATTCAAACAATTTTGGGAGATGTGTCCTTCTTCTCCACATGAATAGCAAGACTTAGTGCAGGGTTTACTTGGGTCTTCTTTAGGTGTGTCCTCCATCTCTTCCTTCATCACGGGTTCTTCTAAAATTTCCATAAGGGATGCTTCCTTTACTTCTTTCTTCTGCTGGATGGTTCGTTGTACCATGGGGTAAATGTGACACTGAGCAGGATAGTGGGTAGTCCCTTCAGACAAGAAATAAGTAATCTGCCTAGTTGGGCATTCTTCAACTGAGTGACTTCCTTCACAATTAGGGCATTCATCCTTGTGTTCTTTATGGGTGTGTCCTATTTCTCCACAAATCTTGCATGCACAAGGTTTCTTCATATCCTTTCCATAAGGCTTCAACTTCTGGGACACAAACCGAGACTTTGGCAAAGTGAACTTAAATTCTTTCCAAGTGGTTACTCCTTGCCATCCATTGATGGTTTGGTACATTCTCCCCCAAGTAGCAGCACCTCTTTCAAAGCACTAAAGAGCATGCTGGGTCATATCCTTTCCGACTACAGGGTTATTCTTCATGTGATCCTCCTTGTTCTGAATCCATCGGTCTGTCTCCAACTGACTCATCGGTCCAGAAAATACAAGCTCATCTTCATTCATCCTCTATTGGGTCCATGGGTTTGGGGTGAGATAAGAGAGATAGAGAGGGATGCACACAATACAAACAAAAGTTTTGAAAAGGCAGATTTTATTTGTGGCCGTCGGGAAAAAACATCAAACAAATGACATGTCACAAACGTCGCATCTAACGTAGGCATATAACAGGGGTTGGTCTTCTAAAGGTCAATAAATCTTCAATGTCTCCAAACTCTTCAAGCCTTCTTCATGCCTCCAATGGCTTCTTCCGATCAAGCTTGTCTTTCTCAAGTTCTTTTGCCAGATCAACTCTATTGACGTGAAGTCTCTCGTGACCTCCTTTAATTATTTTTGGAGTTGCGTTCCAAACTTTCGGGTTTCAACATCCTTGGCATGAACCATGGTTCTACTATCCTTCAGTTCCTGACGAATCTTTGACGTATCACGGTTTTTCTCCTCTAGCTTGGCTACTTTCAGCTTCTCGGTCCTGAGTTCTTCATGAAATGCTTCCTCATCAAATACTGCTTCCTGTAGATCCATCTTAACTTCTTGATGTAACACTCCAGATCCTGGCGATACACCAGCTAAAGTTAAAACTGCATCCTTTGCTGATAGATGCTCCATCAGCCTTCTACCATCCAATCCTTCCGAAGAAATGCCTGCTTAACTCAGCCTGGTGACAAATAGCATAAGCGGGTGATGACATCATGGATAACCGTGTTTCTGCTCTTGTCATTTCCATGAGCTATCTCTCCATAGTTGATATCTCCTACCTTAGGGTGTTCCTTGATAGAACTTTGAGTTTTTAACTCTCCATGTTCTGGTCTTTCTCCGATACACCTTGATCTCGGGTATTGACAATTTCCACGGTCTGCCAAGTTCCATAAGGGTAGCCTTTCTAGGTCATAAAATCTGGGAATTTCTTCAGAGCCTTCAAAATCTCCTAGTCTTCGGTCTTCAACCGTTGTAGTTTCCATTATTCAGATGCACGGAAATTACTCTTCATTCCGAAGTGGTCTTAGTTGTCCAATATCTGGTACTTCTTGGAGTGGTCTCATAAGTCGAATTCTTCGTGTGGTCAAAAGGGGAAAGGGGTATGGTCTCACTAAAAGGGGATATTTGAATAAGCTCAGAAGAGAAGAGAGGTAAAGGATCTTTTGAAAGGGAAAGTTGTAGAGAAAAATCTTTGCTATGGGCTTGCCAGTTTCTAGGGTCACGTCCTACAGTCAACATGTGCTCTGATACCATCTTGTAGCGACCCGACCCGAATGGATCAAGTCTCTGTGCTTAAGTGTCATCCCTGGATCGGTATGCTGACACACACAGTACTCGAGGATTTATAACAGTGGTAAATCACATGCATAAGTAACGTAAATACTATTACCTCAATCCAAATAGCGGAAGTAACAAGGTTGTGGATTCCCATCAACACCAACGGCAAAGTTGAGTGTAAAAAATCATAACCCTAACGTATCACTTACTCGTCGTAACATAATCCTGCAACATGAGACATTGCAGCCACAAAGGGTCAGTACATTGAATGTACTAGCAAATTCACACTGTAGAGCAATGATGAATAATGGCTATCACTACATGCATATATGGCTGGTGGAAAAGCTCTACGGTTATAAGGTTTTTGCGAAAAGCCAATTTTTCCCTACTACAAGGAATAAAATTTATTTAACTATCATGGTGGTTGTTAAACATTGAGAATGGTTGACAGCATTCTCAATCCCAATTAAGCATCATCATTAAACAAAACCCAACAAAATTAAATTTTAGAGTAACATGTTCAGATTCACATGATAATCCAGGTACTAGATACTCAAAACGTCCATAACCGGGGACACGGCTAACCATGATTAGTTTATACACTCTGCAGAGGTTTGCGCACTTTTCCCCACAAGACTCGATCGCCTCCGTTTGGTTTCTCGCACTACACGGTGTTTGAGAAACGGATGACCGAGACATAGTCTTTCAGAAGCGCTAGCACCTTACGATGGATAGACCGTTACACCTACTTTCCCCTGCATCTGCTAGTCTACCCTGTAAGAGTTCGCACGACTTAATCAACTATGCTAGATCCCATAATAGCTTGTGGCTGCACACAGAAGTTTCTAGTATGAAAAATCTCATGATCCCTTTGGGCCTGGGTGGCGGTCCATAAAGAGAAACAGGCAATCCTGGTCTACCCAGGTGCCTAGACAGGCATTCCTGGAATACCCAGGTACCACAATCCACCCAGATGTGTGTTTAAGTTACCACCTTAAGTAAACCATTAATTAACAATCTCACATCTGTCATGAATACTCTCAAAACCCAATCCACGTCTACGAGCATAGCATGGCACTATAAGCATAACATAATAGTAACTCCCAAGGTTTGAATGCAGGGCAATAGGTTCCTACCTCATCAACTACTTCCCAATACCCACATGTTATCAATCCTACTCATGCAATGTTTGAGGGTGAAACTAATGCATAAAAACTGGGTATGAAAGGGGATATGATCAAAGTGTGAACTCCGGTGGTCGTCGAGGCCGACAAAGGGGTCGGGGAGAGGCGGTGCAGCGCGGCGGAGTCGATGGTGGCGACGAAGGTGGTCGTCGGAGGTGAGAGTGGCGGCTTCGGGCGGCGGAGCTTGGCAGATCTCGCCGGCAGTGGCGAGGCGCGAGATGCAAGGCGAGGGGAGAGAAGAGGGGACCGGGGCCGGCCTTATAAAGGAGGGGGCGACGGTGGCGTGGAGGAGGGGCCAAGGCTGCGGGGTGGCCGGGTTGGTCACGGCGGCGCGGCGGCGGTGACGTGCGGGTGGCGGACTCCCGCTAGAGCTCGGGGACGGGTGCGGGCGCGCTGGGCCGCTGCTGGGCTGGGCTGGCTGGCCTGGCGCGAGGAGAGAGAGAGAGCAGTGCTGGGCTTCGGCCTGGCACTGTTCGAAGAGTTTTAAAAAACATTTTTCACAGACAACAAAAATAACAAAACAAAAATAAACTAAATATTATATAGGCATATAATATATCAAAATTTTCAAAAAAGCTTTTCTACGACATGAACATTTTCAATATGCCAAATAAAATCCACACAAAATCAGATAAAACAAATAGTGCTACTGGTCTATTAAAATCCAACAAAAATCATTTTAAAAATACCAAAATGATTTCGAATTAATTTCTCCAATTTTCTAATGTAGGGAATCATGTTACCCTATTTTCCATATATTTTATTTTTGGGGAAAAATAATTTAAATAAAACTCAAATAAATCCAAATTGAAAATTAATTCCAAAAGGACTTTGAAATTGATCCTTTGAAAACTCCCAACCCATATTTCATATAATTTGAAGAAGTCATTTTATCTTCTCTCATGAAAATCATTGAGCTGCATGAAGTTTATGAATTGAAATATTTCCAAATGAAATTCAATTATTTTCAAATACCCTTTCAATTAATTTAAATGGAAGAAGTCATATCATCTTCGCTCAAGGGTTTTGTATTTGAAAAGAATTTGAATTCATGGAGATCAGAAAGCAAATATGAAAGTTTGGGAAAGTCCTTTTATTCCCTCTCATTTAACTTTCAAAAAGTTTCGAATTTCAGTCAATCAATCACACAACAATCAAACAATAAATCAATCAATCTATTTATTATAACATTCCAAAATTTAGAATTTTGGGATGTTACATAAGCTCTACGTTCACATACAACGGGTGCAAGCCAGTTTTGCACACGAATAATACTCGGGTCAAACTTGACGAGCCTAGCATATGCAGATATGGCCTCGGAACACTGAGACCAAAAGGTCGAGCGTGAATCATATAGTAGATATGATCAACATAGTGATGTTCACCATTGAAAACTACTTCATCCCACGTGATGATCGCACATGGTTTAGTTGATATGGATCACGTGATCACTTAGATGATTAGAGGGATGTCTATCTAAGTGGGAGTTCTTAGGTAATATGATTAATTGAACTTTAATTTATCATGAACTTAGTACCTGATAGTATTTTTCTTGTCTATGTTGTTGTAGATAGATGGCCCGTGCTGTTGTTTCATTGAATTTTAATCCATTCCTAGAGAAAGCTAAGTTGAAAAATGATGGTAGTAATTACACGAACTGGATCCGTAACTTGAGGATTATCCTCATTGCTGCATAGAAGAATTACGTCCTGGAAGCACCGCTAGGTGACAAACCCGCTGCAGGAGCAACACCAGATGTTATGAACGTCTGGCAGAGCAAAGCTGACGACTACTCGATAGTCCAGTGTGCCATGCTTTACGGCTTAGAATCGGGACTTCAACGGTGTTTTGAACGTCATGGAGCATATGAGATGTTCCAGGAGTTGAAGTTAATATTTCAAGCAAATGCCCGGATTGAGAGATATGAAGTCTCCAATAAGTTCTACAGCTGCAAAATGGAGGAGAATAGTTTTGTCAGTGAACATATACTCAGAATGTCTGGGTACCACAACCACTTGACTCAACTGGGAGTTAGTCTTCCTAATTATAGTGTCATTGACAGAATTCTTCAATCAATGCCACCAAGCTACAAGAGCTTCACGATGAACTATAATATGCAAGGGATGGATAAGACGATTCCCGAGCTCTTCGCAATGCTAAAGGCTGCGGAGGTAGAAATCAAGAAGGAGCATCAAGTGTTGATGGTCAACAAGACCACCAGTTTCAAGAGAAAGTGTAAAGGGAAGAAGGGGAACTTCAAGAAGAACGACAAGCAAGTTGCTGCTCAAGTGAAGAAGCCCAAGTATGGACCTAAGCCTGAGACTGAGTGCTTCTACTGCAAAGGGACTGGTCATTGGAAGCGGAACTGCCCCAAGTATTTGGCGGAGAAGAAGGATGGCAAAGTGATACGTCTCCGTCGTATCTACAATTTTTGATTGTTCCATGCCAATATTATACAACTTTCATATACTTTTGGCAACTTTTTATATTATTTTTGGGACTAACATATTGATCTAGTGCCCAGTGCCAGTTCCTGTTTGTTGCATGTTTTATGTTTCGCAGAATATCCATATCAAACAGAATCCAAACGGGATAAAAACGAACGAAGCTTATTTTTGGAATATTTGGAAAATTCCGAAAGAAAAATCCACGCGAGATGGTGCCCGAGGTGGCCACGAGGCAGGGGGCCTGCCTGCCCCTCCTGGGCGCGCCCCTGACCCTCGTGGGCCACCCGTAAGGCGGTTGATGCCCTTCTTCGGCCGCAAGAAAGCTATTTTTTGGTAAAAAATCACGGCGAAGGTTTCGGTCCAATCGGAGTTACGGATCTCCATATATATACGAAACGGTGAAAGGGCAGCAGAACAGAACGTAGAACCAGAGAGAGACAGAGAGACTATTATGTTGATCAACGTGAATACTTTAGGGATTACCGCTTGACACAAAAAGGGAAACTATTATGGGATCAAATTCATATATTGAAGTGGTATGCTAGGCAACTATGCTTGAGATATGATTATACTTGTTGCTCTATGTCGGCGTTCTGGTAACGGGCCCCCCCAGACTTGCCTGCCTGCGGCCTGCGGCATGGCTCAAGTGGGGGCCCATCGCAGCCCATCTTCATCAGCTCAAGCTCAAGACCCTCACGAGGGGCCAAGCCTCGCGGGGCGGACGACAGAGAGCTTCCTCAGAGGCAGCCTCATTAGGCGGGCTCGTGACGAGGCAGAGAGATCAAGGCGGGGGTACCTCGTGAGGAGCCCATGAAGCAAGCCATGACGACCGAGTCCAGGCGGGCGCCAGGCGGGCGCCGGCCTGCGCAGTGTCCTTGTTTCTCCTTTAGTGCAAAGGGGGCAAGCACAAGCCAAGGCATCGGGCAAAGGTTACCATTCCGGTGAAACGAGACCAAGACCAGCAGAGCAGCATGACGGAGGTCACCGTGGATCCCAAGACAGCGTCATCACTAGTACTTTTTGGTAGCCGAAGACCACCTTTGGTCAGGATAACTTGTACTAGATGTTCCCCTTCAAAATGGCCAATTGTTGGCGCCCTTCCCGCTCATTATTTTGGGAAGAGGCCCTGGGCCTCTATAAATAGAGCTAGCCACCACAGAGTAGGGAGAGGGAGAACAACATAGAAGGATCCAGAGAGCGATCTAGGAGAGAGACGGCTAGAGATCTGGTAGAACCCCAGCAGAGAGAGAGAGGCGACTGAACTCACCCTAGCAGTTCATCGCACCAGCTCAAGAACACCTCTCCGGAGGCTGTTCTTCCCTTGTACTATTCATCATCAGCCCCTGAGGCAATCCACCGCACCACACACTAGAGTAGGGTATTACACCACAACGGTGGCCTGAACCAGTATAAACCTCGTGTCCCTTGTGTTGTTCATTGTTTCCAGCTTAGATCACGCGAGGAGATTGGACGTAGATCGGTAGGGGAGAGATCTCCGCGCGCACCCCAGTGTTCGAACCTCAAGGGTCTGCCCAGAACCCGAAATCCGACATTTGGCGCGCCAGGTAGGGGTGCGCCGGAGTCCTCCCTCCTGACGACCCGCTCTCCCCCGACATCGCATCCTGCCCTCATGGCGGACAACACGCCGCCCGCTCCAGCAAGGGATGCCGACCCTGGGGCCAGGGGGCTCCGGGCCTTGGCCCCCGCCTTGCGACAGGTGCAGTGGCCGCGCAAGTTCAAGCCCGAGACGCCGCTGCGCTACAACGGCGCGACGGACCCTATGATTTTCCTGCTGGCGTACGAGGAGGCTGTCCTCAGAGTCGGGGGCGATGACCGGGTGGTGGCCAACTGGTTACCCATGGCCCTCACCGGCGTCCCGCGCGCGTGGCTCCTCCACCTGCCGACGGCCTCTGTCACCTCCTTGGAGGAGCTGCGCGACCTTTTCCTCGCCTGTTTCGCCGCACTAGCGCCGCCCGTCGTCGCAGCTCTCCTGGGTGGCTCCCAGGCACCACACTCAAGCCATCACGTCAAGCCGTTCACCCGCCGGATCAGCACCGCCTCCAAGCGCCGAGAAGCCCCCCGGGGCTGGGTGGCGCCCGAGGCCGATCTAACCTTCGACTCCGAGGACCACCCCTTCAACCCCATCGGTTCGGGCGCTCCCGATGCTGTGCACCCCCACCATCTGCCAAGTGGCCATCACCAGGACCCTCATCGATGGTGGTACCGGCCTCAACGTGCTCTCGGTGGAGGCCTTCAGCCTCCTCCACGTGCCGCTGGAGCGGCTCCAACCCAGCAGGCCTTTCTCGGGCGTCGGAGCCGTTTCCACCACCTCCCTGGGACAGATCCGCCTCCCAGTGACCTTCGGTACCTGCGACAACTTCCGCACAGAGCTTATCAACTTCGACATCGCCCCCATTGGCCTCCCCTACAATGCCATCCTCGGCTATCCGGCCTTGGCTCGGTTCATGGCAGCAACTCACCCGGCGTACAACCTCATGAAGATGCCTGGGAGCAGCGGCGTCCTCACCGTGTCAGGAGACACAAGGGATGCGCTGCAGGTGCTCCATCTTGTTTTCAGGGCGGCCGCGGTGGCACAACCCACTAGCATCGATGCCCTTGAGCCCAAGGGGGCTGCGCTGGCTAAAAAGAAGCAGCTATTCACCCAAGACAAGGTGGAAACCAAGCAGGTACCAGTCGACGAGGACGGGTCCACTGGCGCCACCTTCACCATAGGGGCCAACCTCGAGCCCGAGCAGGAGAAGGCCCTGATCAGGTTCCTGCGTGCGAACAAGAAGGTGTTCGCGTGGGAACCTGATTAGTTAGGAGGGGTCCCAAGGGAAGTGATTGAGCATCACCTCGATGTATGCCCCAATGTGCGCCCCGTGAAGCAGAAGGCAAGGCGGCAGTCTACTGAGAAACATGCTTTCATCGTTCAAGAGACCCGGAAGCTAGAGGCGGCAGGAGTTATCAGCGAGGTCCGCTACCCTGATTGGCTGGCTAATCCGGTCGTTGTGCCAAAAAAGGGAGGAAAGGAGCGCATGTGCGTCGACTTCACCAACCTCAACAAGGCCTGCCCGCAGGATCCATTTCTGCTCCCCCGCATTGACCAGATAGTCGACTCCACCACAGAGTGTGACCTATTGTGCTTCCTAGATGCCTTCTCGGGCTATCACCAGATCAAGATGGCGGTAGAAGACGTGGAGAAGACGGCTTTCCTGACCCCGTGTGGAGTGTACTGCTATACGTGCATGCCATTTGGGTTGCGCAACGCAGGCGCGACCTTTCAGCGGCTGATGAACATCGCCTTAGGCTGGCAGCTCGGGAGGAACGCTGAAGCTTACGTCGATGACATTGTGGTGAAGTCTCGTGAGGCAAGAACCCTGATACAGGACCTGGAAGAAACCTTTGCGAGCCTCAACGAAGTGGACCTACGGCTCAACCCGGAGAAGTGCGTGTTTGGAATCCCCTCGGGCAAGCTCCTGGGTTTCCTCGTATCCCATAGGGGCATCGAGGCCAACCCGGAGAAGGTCAAGGCAGTACATGAGCCCGCCGAGGACCCTCAGAGAAATGCAGAAGCTCACCGGGCATGTAACTGCGCTGCGGCGCTTCATCTCCAAGCTGGGGGAACGAGCGCTGCCCTTCTTCAAGATGATGAAGAAAAATGGTCCCTTTGAATGGACTAAAGAGGCCGACAAGGCATTCCAGGACCTCAAGAGGTACCTTACCAGTCCACCAGTGATGGCAGCTCCGCGTCCTCGGGAGCCCTTGGTGCTCTACCTTGCGGCCACCCCCTACTCCGCTAGCGCAGCCCTGGTGGCGGTCAGGGAGGAGCGCTGTGCCAAGGCCGCATCAACCGTCCGAACTGAAGCAAAGTAGAGCCAGGGGGCCTCACGAAGGCCGCAACCACAGCCGGAAAGGAACAGCCGCAACAGGAGAACGCACCCGGAGCAGGAGATGCCTATTCAGGCGACCGAGCACTGGGAGCTCCGTCATCTCAAGAGGCGCCTCGACCTCTGGAGGACGCAAGCTGCGCCAACACCCTCAACCTCGTCGAGCATCCCATGTACTTCATCAGCACGGTGCTACGGGACGCAAGGGCATGGTATCCCATGCCTCCAAAACTCCTCCTCGCGCTACTAGTGGCCTCGCGCAAGCTGTGCCACTACTTCCAAGGACATCCCATCAAAGTCGTCTCAGCATACCCCTTGGAAAGAGTGCTCAGGAGCCCCAACTCAGTTGGAAGGGTTGCTGAATGGAACATTGAACTACAGGCATTTCAGCTAGAATTTAGTACAACCAGAGTCATCAAGGGAGCCGCACTTGCGGATTTCGTGGCAGAATGGGCAGAAGCGCCGGGTCTCGAGGAAGGTGAAGACCGATCACTTTCCCCGGGAAGTGAAGCACCGGATGGCTGGGTCATGTACTTTGATGGGGCGTTCTCCCGACACGGTGCGGGAGCTAGCACAGTGCTCGTATCCCCTACCCAGGACAAACTCTACTACGATGTACAACTTTGCTTCCAGCACGGAGAAAAGGTCTCGAACAACATAGCGGAGTACGAAGGCCTAATAGCAGGCTTGAAGGCCGCAATTGCCTTAGGGGTGAAGCGCCTCATCATCAAGGGCGATTCACAGCTCCTCATCAACTTCTCCAACAAGATATACGAGCCAAAGGACGAGCACATGGAAGCCTACCTCGCTGAGGTTCGCAAGATGGAGAAACAGTTTTGGGGGCTGGAGTTGGAGCATGTGCCTCGCGGCACCAATCAGGAGGCTGATGACATTGCCAAGAGGGCATCTAGGCGGCTACCTCAGGAGCCTGGCGTCTTCGAGGAGAGGCTCTTCAAACCCTCGGCGATGCCATCATTGTCGAGCACGGCGCAACCAAGGGAGGAGCTCCCTCAGCCGCCTGCTCAGGAGCCCCGGTCTGCGGCCCAGGCTCAGGGGCACGCCTGCTCCTGGCGTTAGAGCCTCAGGAAGGGTGCTGGATCCCGGAGCTTAAGAACTACCTGATGCAAGGGACTCTGCCGAAGAATGAGGAGGAAGCAGAGCATGTGGCGCGGCAGGCCACGGCTTATTGCATCAAGGACGGAGAGCTCTACAGGAAGCGACCAAATGACGTGTCCCTACGTTGCATTTCCCGAGAGCAAGGGAAGGAGCTACTGGCGGACATACACGGCGGAGACTGCGGGCACCACTCGTCATCACGGACCCTCATTGGCAAGGCGTTCCGTAGTGGATTCTACTGGCCCACGGCGCTCAACGACGCCGTTGAGCTTGTGAAGGCTTGCGAGGCCTGCCAGTTTCACGCTAAGCAGATCCATCAGCCTGCGGGGGGTCTACAAACCATACCCCTCTCATGTCCGTTCGCAGTTTGGGGGCTGGACATTCTGGGCCCGTTTCCTCAGGTGCCAGGGGGCTATCGCTACCTCTACGTCGCCGTGGACAAATTCACCAAGTGGGCTGAGGTGGAAGCCATCCGCACAATCCCGGCAGGCTCCGCGGTCAAATTCATCAAGGGCCTCGTGAGCCGATTTGGGGTGCCCAACCGCATCATCACCGACAATGGTTCGCAATTCACCAGTAATCTCTTCAAAACGTACTGTGCTAACCTTGGAACGAAGATATGCTACGCTTCTGTAGCACACCCCCGGAGCAACGGCCAGGCCGAGCGGGCCAACGCGGAGGTCCTGAGGGGCTTCAAAGCCAGGACCTTCAAGAAGAAGCTGGAAGCCTGCGATAGGGGCTGGTACGACGAGCTCCAGTCCATGCTGTGGTCAATCCGCACAACTGCGACCGAGCCGACTGGCGAGACCCCGTTCTTCCTCGTCTATGGAGCAGAGGCTGTTCTCCCTCACGAGGTCAGGCGTCGCTCTGCATGGGTCCTAGCGTTCGACGAGACGCAGTAGGACGCCATGCGGGGGACGGATCTCGTATTGGGGGAGGAACATCGTCGAGAAGCCGCGTTGCAAGCGGCAAGGTATCAATAGGCTCTGCGACGATACCACTGCCGCAACATCCGCCCCAGAACTCTTGAGGTAGGGGATCTCGTGCTCAGACGGGTTCTCTCCAGGGAGGGGCTGCACAAGCTCTCTCCCATGTGGGAGGGCCCATTCAAGGTTGTTCATGTCTCCAGGCCTGGCTCCGCGCGCTTGGAGACCACGGAGGGGGTACCCATCCAGAACACGCGGAACATTCAACATCTCTGGAGGTTCTATCCCTGAGCAAGGCCTAGCGCCTAGGAAAGGCCAGGTGCCTGTGAAGAAGGCGAATGCCTATGAAGCTGCTGCGTTTCGGGAAAGGCCCGGTGCCTGTGAAGAAGGCGAATGCCTGTGAAGCTGCTGCGTTTTGGGAAAGGACCGGTGCCTGTGAAGAAGGCGAATGCCTGTGAAGCTGATGCGTTTTGGGAAAGGCCCGGTGCCTGTGAAGAAGGCGAATGCCTGTGAAGCTGCTGCGTTTCAGGAAAGGCCCGGTGCCTGTGAAGAAGGCAAATGCCTGTGAAGCTGCTGCGTTTTGGGAAAAGCCCGGTGCCTGTGAAGAAGGCAAATGCCTGTGAAGCTGCCGCGTTTTGGGAAAGGCCCGGTGCCTATGAAGAAGGAAAATTCCTGTGAAGCTCGCCGCCCGTGACACTCTCATGTAATAATGAGTGGGGCTGTACATGCCCCGGAGTCTCCGGAGTGCCGCCCTCGGGCCTCGGGGGCTCCCGCCCATGCCCAGTGGCAGCACTTAGCTCTGCGCTGGTGAGAAAACGTCAAAGACTAGAATAGGTGCCGGACGCGGCTTTCCCATTTGCTTTCTGCAGTTGGCTCGTTTATTCCCGTTTGATGTTTTATTGGAGTTGCTGACATTCCTGGCTTGTGACTCTTTATCTTTTTCACTCGCTCGCCTCATTTTCTCTCACACAAAGTCTCGCGAGGGAGGTTCGCGGGCGCCCTCGCGAGTGTTTACTGCCCCGATCGTTTGGTGCTTTCCTATCCGAGTCCTCTGCGGGAGCACCCCTCCCAGTTCGTGCCTCACGGGCATCGCGACACGAGCGTAGGACCTGGGCCGATCACCCCCACAACCAAGACTGAAAGTTACCCCTCCTACTGATCCTTGCAGGGCACAAAGCACACGACGAGGCCACGACCTCGGGAAGCGAGGACCGCGTCAAGCCCCATCGAGCTAAAATAATTCCCGCACATGGGTGCACGGCGTAGAAACACAGCGTAGAAATAGTGGAAGCAACACGATGGTTAACAGCAGCAGTTCTAACACGCCCCCGCGGGGCCCTATACTACCTTCTGTTTCTGCGCAGGAAAAGAAGGAAAACAAAATGGGCGCGATTCGTCCTGCACCAACCCATAGCAAAGGTTTGAGCTGCTCCTGGGGCTCAGGCAGATCCCTCCTCTCGCTTCGCCTTGGGCGCGATGGCGGGCTGACCCGCTACCTTCACCCAGGCGGGCGCGGCGGCGCGGGGGCTGGTCGCGGCCACCGCTGGAGGAGCTGCTGCCTGAGAGGGAGTCACCGAAGCCCAGCGAACCCCGAGCACCGCCGCCTGTACGCATGTCGCCGTCTTCATCCTAGTCAGTACCGGGGCTGGGCAGGCGGCCGCGATCGTCGTCTTCAGGGCAGCACCCAGCACGGCGACCGTCTTCCCCGAACACCCTCACGTAGAGGGTGGCGTCGCCATCGAACTTGAAGTGCAGGGTGCACCACCGGCCCAGGCTGCGCGTGCGGGCAAACGTTTGCCAGCCGCGGGTCAGGGCCACATTCCCAGAAATGGAGACCTCCAGCGAAGCCCAGGAGGCCCTGCTGCAGTAGCCGTCTACATGGAGCCAGAAGCCGCACCGGGCACTGGCCAGCAGTTCATCTACGAAGAAACGGGGGAGCTGGAGCCGGGTGCTGGTTGGGTCCGCCGACCACACGACGAACTCCGGCAGCACCTCCACAGAGCGAAAGCATGGCCTAGGGGGCGCGCAGCCACGGCGTGCCCCCATCGGCAACCGGGCGCTCACCACCGCGCTGGGAACCGCCTCCATGGCCGCGGGAGGCCACTACGGGGACAATGGAATACTTGTGAGGGCGGCCCCGACCGCGCTTGGTCGGGGGGGGGGGAGTCAGCCCTGCCTGGCGGGCCTTTCCTTTCTCTACGGCCGAGAATCTCTTTGGAGCCATGGGAACGACTCGTAGACAGGAAGAAGGCAAGGAGCTGCAGTAAGGGATGGGCTGAGGGGGTTTGTGTGGCCCCGTACTTATAGCCGGAGGAGGCCAATCGCCGAGCACCACGATCGCAGGTAATCATGATCGGTTTCTCTGCATGCAGGGACTTATCAAGTCATGCAGTCGCCGAGGCATCGTGGGGAAGTGCAGTCGCCCACGTCCAGTCAATAGCCACGCGACGCCCAAGGCTGCAGGCTGTTAGGGCCCGCGGTGCTTCGCGCTTGCCCCTTCGCTTTCCTGCTAGGCCAAGCCCGGGCGCGCCTTGGGCCCGGGGGCTACTGTCGGCGTTCTGGGAACGGCCCCCCCAGACTCGCCTGCCTGCGGCCTGCGGCGTGGCTCAAGTAGGGGCCTAGCGCGGCCCATCATCATCAACTCAAGCTCAAGACCCTCGCGAGGGGCCAAGCCTCGCGGGGCAGATGACAGAGAGCTTCCTCAGAGGCAGCCTCATCAGGTGGGCTCGCGAGGAGGCAGAGAGATCAAGGCGGGGGTACCTCGCGAGGAGCCCGTGACGCAAGCCATGACGACCGAGACCAGGCGGGCGCCAAGCAGGCGCCGGCCTGCGCAGTGTCCTTGCTTTCCCTTTAGTGCAAAGGGGGCAAGCACAGGCCAAGGCACCGGGCAAAGGTTACCATTCCGGTGCAAAGAGACCAAGACCAGCAGAGCGGCAGGACGGAGGTCACCGTGGATCCCAAGACGGCGTCATCACCAGTACTTTTGGCAGCTGAAGACCACCTTTGGTCAGGATAACTTGTACTAGATGTTCCCCTTCAAAATGGCCAATTGTTGGCGCCCTTCCCGCTCATTATTTTGGGAAGAGGCCCAGGGCCTCTATAAATAGAGCTAGCCACCACAGAGTAGGGAGAGGGAGAACAACACAGAAGGATCCAGAGAGCGATCTAGGAGAGAGACGACTAGAGATCTGGTAGAACCCCAGCAGAGAGAGAGAGAGAAGCGACTGAACTCACCCTAGCAGTTCATTGCACCAACTCAAGAATACCTCTCGCGAGGCTGTTCTTCCCTTGTACTGTTCATCATCAGCCCCTGAGGCAATCCACCACACCACACACTGGAGTAGGGTATTACACCACAATGGTGGCCCGAACCAGTATAAACCTAGTGTCCCTTGTGTTTTTCGTTGTTTCCAGCTTAGATCACACGAGGAGATTGGACGTAGATCGGTAGGGGAGAGATCTCCGTGCGCACCCCAGTGTTCGAACCTCAAGGGTCTGCCGGAACCCTAAATCCGACACTCCAGGATGAAGGCTCCACACTTTCCCTTTTTATGTGAATTTAATGATAATAAAACCTTAGCTTCCTATGCTAATGGTATATATGATTACTATGATGTGGAACAAATAGAAGAATTTGTTGCTTTTATGGGAGCTTATGAAATTGAATCTATGTTTAAAGAGTTTGAAGATTTTGATGATTCGGTTTATAGACCTGAAAATTTAGCTATCCTTAAATATTGCTATGAGAACTATGAATACAATTCCAGTATTTGTGCACTTATTGTGAAAGTCTCCGCTGTCCAAGAAGAGACTAATATTTTGCAGGAATCTATGGAAGAAGTTGATGAAACTGTGAGCTCACTGGATGAAAAAGATGAGGAGGAGAGCGAAGAACAAAAGGAGAAAGATTGGATTGATCACCCGTGCCCACCTTCTAATGAGAGTAACTCTTCAACTCATACATTGTTTAATTCCCCTTCATGCTTACCGAAGGATGATGAATGCTATGATAATTGATATGATCCCGTTGATTCTTTTGAAATATCCCTTTTTGATGATGCTTGCTATGCTTGTGGCCAAGATGCCAATATGAATTATGCTTATGGAGATGAACTTGCTATAGTTCCTTATGTTAAATATGAAATTGTTGCTATTGCACCCACACATGATAGTCCTATTATCTTTTTGAATTCTCCAAACTACACTATATCGGAGAAGTTTGTGCTTATTAAGGATTATATTGATGGGTTGCCTTATACCGTTGCACATGATGATTTTGATGAATATAATATGCATGTGCTTGCTGCTTCTACTTGCAATTATTATGAGAGAGGAACTACATCTCCGCCTCTAAATGTTTCCAATACGATAAAATTGTGAGAAACTGTTTATACTATTCATTGACCTTTACTATGTGTGCATGAATTGTTCTTTTATGACATGCCGATGCATGGGAAGAGAGTTAGACTTTGTTGTTACATGATATTTGTTGCTTTGTGCTCACTACTAAATTATAAATCATTGCTAATTAAAATTGGCTTTGATATACCTTGGGATCCGGGTGGATTCACTACTTGAGCACTATATGCCTAGATTAATGGCTTTAAGGAAAGCGCTGCCAGGGAGACAGCCCGGAAGTTTTAGAGAGTCATTTATTTCTGTTGAGTTCTTTCATATAGTTTAAAAACAAAATAAATAAATAGGGGAACCCAAAACTTTTTCAAAAAGGAAAGTGAAAGTGAGAAAGATAAGCATTGTTGAAGTGGGAGAGCTCCTTGAACTTTGTTCATGCTCACGGCAACTTTGTGAATCTTGATTACAGAAACTTTTCAAAAAAAAAATAATTATCGCCTTGTACAATTCCATTGTATTATAAAAATAATGTGCCAAGGTTTGCCTTTAGGATGTTTACTTTGCTTGTTGGTTTGTACGGTGCAGGACAGAAACTTTGTCTGTAGCGCGCGATTTTACATTTTTACTGGAACGTCAAATGGTTCTGATTCTTTTTGCACTGTCTTTCTATAAAAAATGTTTATTTTTTCTAATTTTTGCATAATTTTTCAAGTAACATAAGTATGGTGAATGTTCAGATTATTACAGACTGTTCTGTTTTAGACAGATTCTGTTTTTGATGCATAGTTTGCTTGTTTTGATGAAACTATTGTTTCATATCAATGGATTAAGCCAGGAAAAAGTTATACTACAGTAGATACAATGCAAAAAAATATGAATTGGTTTTCAATAGTATTTATAGTAGTGATTTGCTTTATTATACTAACGGATCTTACCAAGTTTTCTGTTAAAGTTTTGTGTGGATGAAGTGTTCGATGATCGAGAAGGTCTCGATGTGAGAAGAAGGAAGAGAGGCAAGAGCTCAAGATTGGGGATGCCCGAGGCACCCCAAGTAAATATTCAAGGAGACTCAAGCGTCTAAGCTTGGGGATACCCCGGAAGGCATGCCCTCTTTCTTCAACAAGTATCAGTATGTTTTCGGATTCGTTTCATTCATGCGATATGTGCAATCTTGGAGCGTCTTTTGCATTTAGTTTTCATTTTTGTTTTATGCACCATGCTGGTATGAGATAGTACTTGGTTGATTTATAGAATTCTCATTGCACTTCACTTATATCTTTTGAGTATGGCTTTATAGAATGCTTCATGTGCTTCACTTATATCATTTGAAATTTGGATTGCCTGTTTCTCTTTACATAGACAACCGCCATTTGTAGAATGCTCTTTTGCTTCATTTATATTTGTTAGAGCGTGGGCATATCTTTTGTAGAAAGAATTAAACTCTCTTGCTTCACTTATATCTATTTAGAGAGATGACAGGAACTGGTCATTCACATGGTTAGTCATAAAATCCTACATAAGACTTGTAGATCACTGAATATGATTGCAATAGTTTTGCGATATCGAAAAAGGCTTTCGCTCCGCTTTATAGATAAAGCAAACCGCCAAGAGCACACATACAAGAACTAGTCCAGGACAAATGCACCCACAAAACACAACAAGAGATCCAAAGGGTTCTGCTGAGGGCACAACTCAACAAGCCCTAAAAAACAACAAAGAAAATGGCACGGCCGAGGCCGGAGCCAAAGTCGAGGAGGAACACCAAGCATCTAATCAGGCTCTGGAGGAGGCGGCGGGGGCGGCAGAGATAGGCGGACTGCCATTGATCGAAGGTTGGCGATGAAGGCGGAGATGGCATCCCGGTCTCGAGGGCGGCTAAGCGGCCGCCAAAGCTGCAAGTAACCAGACAGTTTGAAAATAGCGTCAGTAGCCCAGCGAAGCGGAGTGCACTGAATCACAAGTTTGTTGCGAATCGTCCAGAGGGTCCACTCAAGAACACCAATTTCAAGCCACCTAATGTGGCGAGTGGGCAGGGGGGAGTTCTAGAGTTCAGCGAATAGGTCGGGGAAATTGGTGTGACACCAATCCCCCCACCGCCTCTCTAAAACAGCTCTAGATGAACTGGACAGATACGCAGGCGAAAAAAATGTGATTCGAGTCCTCGGGGATACCACAGAGCGGGCAAAGACCAGAGCCCGGACCATTGCTCTTGTGGACCTCCACTCCAGAAGGGAGCCGGCCGCGGATCCATTGCCACATGAAGATCTGTATTTTCAGAGGCAGACGGATGGGCCATACCGCCAGGAGGGGGGACGGAGCGGAGGAGGGAGCGATGGCCGAGTAGATGGACTTGGTGGAGAATTGGCCCGAAGGGTCAAGGCGCCACCACACTTGGTCCGGGCCAGCGTTGATGTATGGCTCGTGGAGGGCGATGCAATCAAGAAGCTCCTCCCAAGCGGCAGTTTCCGGAGGCCCAAATGGCCTCCGGAAAGCAAGGCGCCCTAAGTCAATAAGGGCCCATTCAACTGAGATTGACGGGGCGACAGCGATGGAGAAGATCTCGGGAAACCAAGCCGCGAAGGGCGAGTCTCCCGCCCATTGGTCGAACCAGAACAGGGTCACTGCACCCGATCCCACCGAAATGGAGGTCCCAATACGGAGAACGGGGAGCAATTGGATCACAGACTGCCAAAATTGGGACCCACTAGACTGTTGACAGAAGGCCAAAGGTTGGCCACGCAGGTACTTGTTCCGGATGATGTCTAGCCACAACCCACCATGCCCTTACGAGATGCGCCATAGCCATCGGGAGAGGAGAGCGATATTCATGCGTTTCGAACACATGATACCGAGGCTGCCCTGCTCCCGAGGCTTACAGATGTCGGGCCAACTAACCATATGGTACTTCTGTTTGTTATTGTCCCCGACCCAATAGAAGCGGGATTGGACCTTCGCAATCTCATGGTGGAGCGTCTCGTGGAGGCTGTAGAAGCTCATGAGGAACAGAAGGAGACAGGAGATCGAGGAGTTGATGAGGATCGTCCGGGCCGCCTTTGACAGCCATCGGCCCTGCCATGGCTCAATGCGTGTCTGCAACTTGGACACCGTCGGTCGCAGATCAGCCATCGTAAGCTGCGAGTCACTAATGGGCGTCCCCAGGTAGGTGGTGGGGAAGGTGCCCAGGCGGCAATTCAGGCGGTTGGCGATGTCGCGGGCCTTGGCCGGAGAGTAGCCCATCACCATCACATCACTCTTATCGAAGTTGATCTTGAGGCCAGACATTTGTTGGAAGCAAAGGAGGAGGAACTTAAGGTTGGCGATGTCCGCGTCCGAGCCTTCGACCATGATGATGGTGTCGTCAGCGTACTGGAGTAGGGAGATGCCGGCGCCGCCGGCCAAGTGGGGAGCGAGCCCACGGATATGGCCTACCGCCTTAGCCTTGTCCAGGATGGCTGCCAGTGCATCCACCACCATGTTGAACAGGAACGGGGAAAAGGGATCACCTTGCCTTACCCCACAAAGAGTGGGGAAGTAGGGGCCAATTTCCCCATTTATGTTCACGGCAGTGCGACCACAGGAGACCATCTGCATCACCCTGGAGATCCAGCGGTCATCGAAGCCTTTCCGTAGAAGAACTTCCCGAAGGAAGGGCCAGCTAACAGTGTCGTAGGCCTTATGGAAATCGATCTTCAGGAAGACCGCCTTGAGGTGTTTGGGGCGGACCTCGTGTAGAACCTCGTGGAGGACTAGCACCCCATCCAGAATATATCGACCTTGGATAAAGTTCGATTGGTTGGGGTGGGTAATGTGGTCTGCGAGCAGGGTCACCCTATTGGCGTACCCTTTCGCCAGAATACCACTACTAGGGAAAAGCCTATAGACAGAATCTTACCAGTAGCGCTGTACAAAATCAAACGCTACTGCTACTTAGTAGCAGCGCGCGTAAATAAACCGCGCTACTGCTATGACTTTTGTAGTAGCGCGTACTAGCGAAAAGCGCTGCTGCTATGTTTGATCTGGGCGCGCATGGCTAGCCCAACCTAGCAGTAGCGCGTATACTGGCCCAGCGCTACTGCTACTCTCCTTAGCTGTAGCGCGCTTACGTGTAAGGCGCTGCTGCTACTGGAAATAAAATAAAGTGAAAAACAAGTAGAAAAGTAAATGAAAATGAAAGAAATAGAAAAAGGAGAAAGGAAAAAAAAGAAAATGTAAAGAAAAATAAAAGAAAAAAGGGAAAAAAAGGAGAAAGGAATAGCAGTAGCGGGTTTCAGGAAACGCGCTATAGCTAACTTAGCTATAGCGCATTTTTGGAAACGCGCTACCGTTATGTTTCACTTAAACAACGGTTTCCCCCCCGCCCCCAGCCACCACTTCTTCCCCAAATCCCTCGCCCTCGCCGCCGCCTCCCCAATTCGCCGTCGCCCCACTTCTCCGCCGTCTCCTGCCGGCGTTGACGCCCGCAACCTCACCGTCTCCCCCCGAGGCCGCCGTCATCCTCACCGCCGCCGCTCGAGGCCGCCCTCAGCCTCACCGCTGTCGCCCGAGACCTCCCTCGATGTCACCGTCGGCGCCCTCTACCTCACCGCCGCCCGAGCCCGCCCAGGAGCGCCGTTGCCCGTGCCCGAGCCCGCCCTCTCCGCCCCTGCCTCTGTCATCGAGCACCTCCCCGCCACCGTCTTTGCCCTCTCTGTAAGTCCCCCACCCCTCCCCCACTCATCTCTCTCTGCATTTTAGAGAAAAAATTAGTAGAGCAAAAGTTTGTTTATAGCAAAAAATTTAGTTTAGAGCAAAGGATGTTAAGTAGTAGATGTTAGAGCAAAAATTAGTTTAGAGCAAAAAATTTGGTTTACAACAAAAGTTAGTTAGGGCAGTAGGGTTTAATTAGGGTAGATGCTGCTTGTATAGTATATAGTGATACTAGTAGATGTTAATTAGGTTAGGGCAATAGTGGTACTAGTAGATGTTAATTAGATGTTTTTCAGTTAGGGCACTAGAGTTTTGCTAGGTTAATTAGGTTAGTAGTGCTGCTAGTAGTAGTGGTATAGTAGGTTAATTAGGTGATGTTAAATGAATAACCTAAATGAATGAAATTAGTAGTTAACTGAATTTTTTTCCTTTCATCATTATAGAGTACTAAAGTTAACTGAATTTTGTTCTATTAGTAGTTAAATGAATTTCCTTCTACACTTTGTTTTTGAATTAGCTTGTGTAATTTGGACATGTGGTTGCTCGTGTATATTTGGACATGTGTTGCGGTGTCGAAGAGGGATATTTGAACACTGTTTCCAGGGAATGATGCTGAGTGGCCTATGTTTTGCCGGAATGTTGATTAATTTCTGTTCCGGCAAGTTTCAGGTTCTCGATTTGTCCACTTTTTAGGAAAGGTCATGCCGAAATTTTCCGTGAATTTCAGCATGACTTGTGCTACAAACTAGGACATATCGAGTGCCCGTGATTTGACGCACCAGGAAGGAGTCAACATTCCTGCAAAACAATAGGCCTTTTTTATGTCATTATTCATTTTATTAGGTCTAGAATTAATTGACTAGATTTAATCATAGGAAACATGGCTAGCAACGATGAAGGACAGGGTTTTGGTGATTGCGACGACGCCTACCGGGCGGCAGACGAATTTTTTAGCCTTACCGACGATCAACCGATGTTATTGCTGGGCCCACTGGTGGCATCAGGGACTGAGACCGACACGCAGACCGGTGCTGAGACTAAGATTGGCGCTTAGACTCAGACCGGCATCGAGACCGGCGCTGAGACTGAGACCGGCGCTTCCTCGGGGAGAGGAGCCAGTGTAGAACCGAAAGCAAAGAGGCAACAAGTTCCTAACAAACTCAGGACTACTAGAGTGGTGGTCACGGAGGTGGACGATGGCAATTTTGAGCCAACGGCGCCCGAGGAAGCGCGTCGATGCTACGACAATCAAATAGGCTGCATCGTATGGACAACCGCCACCATCAACGATGAGAAACTATAGAAGATAGAAAATATGAGGAGCTCCCTCCTAAAGAAGTTTCACCAGATATTCTTGTTCCCGGGCCGGAATGAGAAGGATTATAAAGATCCAGATGAGGACCCGACAATGAAGAAGATAAACAATGGGCATATTCTGCAATGGGCAAAGGACATAGGAGATATCGAGGATCGTTGACTTCGAGCTGAGTTCTATAACATCCAACGCGAACTTGCCCAAATCATCATGAAGGAGGTCATTGAAAAAACAGGGATGTTCTACGGAGAAGGACAAATGTCGCGGGAAGACGTCCGAACATGAATAGCCTCTCAGCGTCTCGACCTGAAGCCTTTCACTAGGCTCGGGGACTATCTCCCTGACTTGGATGGATGGAACGACATGTTGGAGTGATTGTCGATATATGACAATGTGTCCATTTAGTCCATACTTTCTGTATGACAATACTTCGAGTTATGCACGGTGAACCTTTATTTGTGATGTAATTAAACCATCCTCCTCCTCGACTAGCGAAAATCACTCTAGTTAGGGCATTTTGGGGTACGATGAACTTTGTTATTTATGCATATCATATGTTGTTTCTATTTTTGCCAAGTCTGTCTCTTTCTGTTGCTCAACTATATATGTTGCATATCATCGACTCATGTGATGATGCAGGTGCATAGATCATAGATGGCGAAGAAGTGCTACACCAGAGTATATATACGACAAGTGGCCAGAGTGTCAGGCCGCCCAGATGTACCGGTTTCCGGTTTCCGAGCGACAGGCAGTAGTTAGGTTAGGTTCACGCTAATGCGAGAGAGGGATACGAACCCATGTTCTCAAAGTGATAGCTCTTCTCGCGTATATCATTGTTTAGATGGATGACGATGTATTTGCAAGTAATCGAGACGTATCGGTATTTTCGAGATGATGACGAGAGACCACTTTGTGTTGGATGATGATTATGATGATGACATGATTTGATGAGACTAATTGTATGTATATGCTATGATTACATTTGTATGTGTATGATATGCTAAAAATTATTGTATAAAGCCTATTCAAATACAAAACAAATATGCAGGAAAAAAACTAATAAATAAACTAGTAGTAGCGAGGGGGGAAATTTAGCAGTAGCGCCTCCTTACCAGTAGCGCGTCCCAGTAAACAGCGCTGCAGATAATATCAGTAGCGCCCTTTCCCAAAGAGCGCTACAACTATTCATGTATAGCAGTAGCGTGGGACAACAGGCACTACTGCTATACGTTAGCTGTAGCGCCTTATTAGTAGCGCCGGCACCCGCGCTACCGAGAGGCCCAAAACTGACGGATGTCACCGTGATCGGGCGAAACTGACAGATGTCAGACGCCCCAGGGACCTTGGGGATAAGCGAGATCGTCCAGTAGTTAAGGCGCCCGAGATCAATGGACCCAACGTAGAACTCATGGAAGATGGCCATGACCTCCGGTTTGAGCACATTCTAGAAGGTTTGGAAGAACTTAACCGGCAGGCCATCCGAGCCCGGGGCAGAGGTAGGGTTCATGCCCTTGATGGTGGCCTGATGACCCACAAGTATAGGGGATCTATCGTAGTCCTTTCGATAAGTAAGAGTGTCGAACCCAATGAGGAGCAGAAGGAAATGATAAGTGGTTTTCAGTAAGGTATTCTCTGCAAGTACTGAAATAAGTGGTAACAGATAGTTTTGTGACGGGATAAATTGTAACGAGCAACAAGTAACAAAAGTAAATAAGGTGCAGCAAGCTGGCCCAATCCTTTTGTAGCAAAGGACAAGCCGGAACAAACTCTTACAATAGGAAAAGCTCTCCCGAGGACACATGGGAATATCGTCAAGCTAGTTTGCATCACGTTCATATGATTACGTTCGATACTTTGATACTTTGATATGTGGGTGGACCGGTGCTTGGGTGCTGTTCTTACTTGAACAAGCATCCCACTTATGATTAACCTCTATTGCAAGCATCCGCAACTATAACAAAGGTATTAAGCTAAACCTAACCATAGCTTGAAACATGTGGATCCAAATCAGCCCCTTACGAAGCAACGCATAAACTAGGGTTTAAGCTTCTGTCACTCTAGCAACCCATCATCTACTTATTACTTCCCAATTCCTTCCTCTAGGCCCAAATAATGGTGAAGTGTTATGTAGTCGACGTTCACATAACACCACTAGAGGCTAGACAACATACATCTTATCAAAATATCAAACGAATACCAAATTCACATGACTACTAATAGCAAGACTTCTCCCTTGTCCTTAGGAACAAACGTAATTACTCACAAAGCATATTCATGTTCATAATAAGAGGGGTAATAATATGCATATAGGATCTGAACATATGATCTTCCACCAATTAAACCAACTAGCATCAACTACAAGGAGTAATCAACACTACTAGCAACCTACTAGCACCAATCCCGGACTTTGAGACAAGAATTGGATACAAGAGATGAACTAGGGTTTGGAGATGAGATGGTGCTGGTGAAGATGTTGATGGAGATTGCCCTCTCCCAATGAGAGGAGCGTTGGTGATGATTTCCCCCTCCCGGAGGGAAGTATCCCCGACAGGACAGCTCTGCCGGAGCACTAGATTGGTTCCGCCAAGGTTCCGCCTCGTGGCGGCGGAGTCTCGTCCCGAAAAGTTGCTCCTTAATTTTTTTCTCATCGAAAGACTTCATATAGGAGAAGATGGACGTCGGAGAGCCACTAGGGGGCCCACGAGGTAGGGGGCGCGCCCTAGGGGGGGGGGGGGCGCCCCCACCCTCGTGAGCAGGGTGTGGGCCCCCTGGCCTTCATCTTTGGCGATGATTTTTCTTTATTTATTTTAAGATGTTCCGTGGAGTTTCAGGACTTTTGGAGTTGCGCAGAATAGGTCTCTAATATTTTCTCCTTTTCCAGTCCAGAATTCCAGCTGCCGGCATTCTCCCTCCTTATGTAAACCTTGTAAAATAAGAGAGAATAGCCATAAGTATTGTGACATAAAGTGAAATAACAGTCCATAATGCAATAAATATTGATATAAAAGCATGATGCAAAATGGACATATCAACTCCCCCAAGCTTAGACCTCGCTTGTCCTCAAGCTGAAAGCCGATAACAATAAATAACTCCTCATGTTTAGAGGTAGAGGCGTCGATAAAAATAAAATACGGACATGAAGGCATCATGATTATTCTCAGAACAGCAACATATATAGATTTTTTCATATGATTACTTATGTTCAAGTGATGATCTATTCACAATGCAAGAGTATAAATCATAAACCTTATTGGGCTCCGACAAACTATAATCTCATCCATTGGAGCAATTGCAATTTATCATAACATCGGAAAGATTCTATGTCAGAGCTAAAAAGCAAGTCCACATACTCAACTATCATTTAGTCCTCCATAATTGCTAACACTCACGCAATACTTGTGGTTACGGAGTTTTAATCGGACACAGAGAAAGATAGGGGCTTATAGTTTTGCCCCACAACCTTTTACCTCAAGGGTAATGTCAACAATAATGGTTCATGCTCCCCTACATCCAATTAGATATATATATTATGTTCTTTCCAAGATGCTGAGCTTGCCAAAGGATAAAATGAAAAAGGGAAGGTGAAGATCACCACGACTCTTGCATAAGGTAGAAGATAATAATAAAGGATAGGCCCTTCGCAGAGGGAAGCATAGGTTGCCATGCGCTTTTATGGTTGGATGCACAAAATCTCATTGCGAAAGAACGTCACTTTATATTACCCCTTGTGATATGAACCTTTATTATGCAGTCCGTCGCTTTTATTACTTCCACATCACAAGATCGTATAAAGCTTATTTCTCCCACACCAATCAATCATACATGTTTAGAGCAATTTTTTATTGCGTTGCACCGATGACAACTTACTTGAAGGATCTTACTCAATCCATAGGTAGATATGGTGGACTCTCAAGGCAAAACTGGTTTACGGATTTTGGAAGCACAAGTAGTATTTCTACTTAGTGCTGAGAATTTGGCTAGCATGAGGGGGAAAGGCAAGCTCAACAAGTTAGAGGATCCATGACAACATACTTTATCTCAGATATAAGAAATGCATAACTCATTACATTGTCTTCCTTGTCCAACATCAACTCTTTAGCATGTCATATTTTAATGAGTGCTCCCAATCATAAAAGATGTCAATGATAATATATCTATATGTGAAACCTCTCTTTCCTTATTACTTCCTATTAATTGCAACAATGACCAAATCTATGTCTGCCAACTCCCAACAACTTTTAATCATCATACTCTTTCTATGTGAAGTCATTACTCTCAATAAGATTAATATGAACTCTTTGTTTCTTTTTATTCTTTTTCTCTTTCTTTTATTCACCCAAGATCATGGCAAAATAATCAAGCCCTTGACTTAACACTAATCTTTATTATATAGCTAACAGACTCGATTACAAAGAGAGATCATAAAGCAAAACTCAAAACTAGATCATGCCATAAACTTTATTCTACTAGATCAAGATACTACTAATAGGATCGAACTAAAAGAAAACGATAAAGATAGGAGTTGTGATTGTGATACGATACCGGGGCACCTCCCCCAAGCTTGGCAGTTGCCAAGGGGAGTGCCCATACCCATGTGATTATATCTCCTTTGTCGGTGAAGAAGGTGGAGGTGACGGATAATCGCACATCGAGCATAAGAGGTCCTCCAGCTTGCGAATAATGCCCTTGAGTGCGACAATATGCTCCTTCAACAAAATATTTTCTTGAGTGAGATACTTGTTTTGTATACGAGCTAACTCAATCATCTTGAAATGTTCGATCTCAGTTGGGGTAAGATGGTTCTGATCAATTTAAAGGATGTCTTTTGCTGTTGGAGCTTGATCCTCAGTGGCCTTCTTGATCCTTTCATCCTTGTCGACCCTCGTGGGTTCTTCCCTCTTCAGATCTATCTTCATTAGCCAAGCATCATTGTCACCATTGTTGGAGGAGGGAGACAACATGATGCCTAGCCTGGAAAACCCTGACAGAAAACATCTCGAAACAAGAACAAAGGAGGTTTGCGTGATACGGGAGTCAAAACCTTCGGGAGAATATATAATGAATTTTTACCGACCAAAATACATAACGTGCAAGAAAATAGAGTCTGGAAGGCACACGAGGTGCTCACGAGGTAGGGGGGCGCGCCCAGGGGGTAGGGCGCGCCCACCACCCTCGTGGGGCCCTCGTGTCCTTCCCAGACTGCTAGTTATTTTTCTATTTTTCTAAATATTCCAAAACGGAGAAATATTGCCTTAAAAATTGTTTTGGAGTCAGTTTACTTACCATACCACATACCTATTCCTTTTCGGAGTCTGAAACGCTCCGGAAAGTGTCCCTTATGTATTCCTCCGGGGTTACGGTTTCAATAATATTGGTTTCAACATTTATGGGATTACCTGAGATATAATGTTTAATTCTTTGACCGTTTACCACCTTCGGATTTGTGCCTTCGAAGTTGTTGATTTTTATGGCACCGGAACGATAGACCTCTTCGATAACATAGGGGTCTTCCCATTTAGAGAGAAGTTTTCCTACAAAAAATCTTAAACGAGAGTTGTATAGCAATACATAATCACCTACATTAAACTCACGCTTTTGTATCCTTTTGTCATGCCATATTTTAACTTTTTCTTTAAACAACTTGGCATTTTCATATGCTTGGGTTCTCCATTCATCAAGTGAGCTAATATCAAATAACCTCTTCTCACCGGCAAGTTTAAAATCATAGTTGAGGTCTTTAATAGCCCAATATGCCTTATGTTCTAGTTTGAGAGGTAAGTGACATGCTTTTACATAAACCATTTTATACGGAGACATACCCATAGGATTTTTGTATGCAGTTCTATAAGCCCACAATGCATCATCAAGTTTATTGGACCAATTCTTTCTAGACCTATTAACAGTCTTTTGCAAAATTAATTTGAGCTCTCTATTGCTCAACTCTACTTGACCACTAGACTGAGGGTGATAAGGAGATGCAATTCTATGATTAACATCATATTTAGCAAGCATTTTACGGAAAGCACCATGAATAAAGTGTGAACCACCATCAGTCATTAAATATCTAGGGACTCCAAACCTCGGAAAAATAACTTCTTTAAGCATTTTAATAGAAGTGTTATGATCAGCACTACTAGTTGGAATAGCTTCTACCCACTTAGTAACGTAATCAACAACAACTAAAATATGTGTGTATCCATTAGAGGCAGGAAAAGGTCCTATATAATCAAAGCCCCAAACATCAAACGGTTCAATAACAAGTGAATAATTCATAGGCATTTCTTGACGTCTACTAATATTACCAATTCTTTGACATTCATCACAAGACAAGACAAACTTACGGGCATCCTTGAAGAGAGTAGGCCAATAAAAACCAGATTGCAATACCTTATGTGCAGTTCTATCTCCAGCGTGGTGTCCTCCATAAGCCTCAGAATGACACTTGCGTAGGATCTGTTCCTGTTCATGCTCAGGTACACAACGTCTAATAACACCATCTACTCCTTCTTTATAAAGATGTGGGTCATCCCAAAAGTAATATCTCAAATCATAGAAGAACTTTTTCTTTTGTTGGTATGTGAAGCTAGGTGGTATAAACTTAGCAACAATATAATTAGCATAATCAGCATACCATGGAGTACTACGAGAAGTACTTATAACATTTAATTATTCATCAGGAAAGCTATCATTAATAGGTAGTGGGTCATCAAGAATATTTTCTAACCTAGACAAGTTGTCTGCAACGGGGTTCTCAGCTCCCTTTCTATCAACAATAAGCAAATCAAATTCTTGTAGCAAGAGAACCCATCTAATAAGTCTAGGTTTAGCATCTTTCTTTTCCATAAGGTATTTAACAGCAACATGATTAGTGTGAATAGTTACTTTGGAATCAACAATATAAGATCCAAACTTATCACAAGCAAATACAACTGCTAAAAGCTCTTTTTCAGTAGTAGCATAATTTCTTTGAGCATTGTCTAGAGTCTTACTAGCATAATGAATAACATTTAATTTCTTATCAACTCTTTTCCCTAGAACAACACCTACATCATAGTCACTAGCATCACATAATTTCAAAGGGTAAATTCCAATCAGGTGGCTGAACAACAGGTGCAGAGACTAATGCTTTCTTAAGTATTTCAAATGCTTTTACACAATCATCATCAAAGACAAATGGTATATCTTTTTGCAATAAATTAGTCAGAGGCCGAGAAATGTTTGAGAAGTCCTTAATGAACCTCCTATAAAATCCAGCGTGACCAAGGAAACTTCTTATACCTTTGATGTCCTTGGGACATGGCATCTTTTCAATAGCATCAACCTTGGCTTTATCAACTTCAATACCTCTTTCAGAAACTTTGTGCCCCAAGACAATACCTTCATTAACCATAAAGTGGCACTTTTCCCAATTCAAGACAAGATTAGTTTCTTCACATCTTTACAACTCGATCAAGATTGTTCAAGCAATCATCAAAAGAGGAACCATAGACGGAAAAGTCATCCATGAAAACCTCACAAATCTTTTCACAAAAGTCAGAGAATATAGCCATCATGCATCTTTGAAAGGTAGCAGGTGCATTACATAAACCAAAAGGCATACGTCTTTAAGCAAAAGTACCAAAAGGGCATGTAAAAGCAGTCTTTGATTGATCTCTAGCCGACACAGGTATTTGAGAGAAACCAGAATAACCATCTAGAAAGCAATAGTGTGTATGTTTGCATAATCTTTATAGCATTTGATCAATAAAAGGTAAGGGGTAATGATCTTTCTTAGTAGCTTTATTTAATTTGTGGAAATCAATTACCATCCTATAACCTATGATAATTGTTTGTGGAATCAATTCATCTTTATCATTAGGAACAACAGTAATACCTCCCTTCTTAGGGACACAATGGACATGACTTACCCACTTACTATCAGCAACGTGATAGATTATACCTGCCTCCAGAAGCTTTAGTATTTCTTTTCTTACCACTTCTTTCATTTTAGGATACAAACATCGTTGAGGATCATGAACTGGTTTGGCATCTGCTTCCAAATTTATTTTATGTTGACATAGAGTGGGATTAATGCCCTTAAGATCATCAAGAGTATATCCAATAGCAGCACAGTGCTTCTTCAGAGTTTTCAATAATCTTTATTCTTCATGCTCTGAAAGGTTAGCACCAATAATAACAAGATATATCTTCTTTTCATCAAGATAAGCATATTTAAGATTATCAGGCAAAGGTTTAAGCTCAAACACGGGATCACCCTTGGGTGGAGGAGGATCCCCTAAAATTTCAACAGGCAAATTATGTTGTAGAATAGGTTCCTGTTTAAATAATACTTCATCTATTTCCCTTCTTTCATTTATGAACATATCATTTTCATGGTCTAGCAAATAGTGTTCCAAAGGATCACTAGGAGGTACGGCAATAGAAGCAAGACCAATAATTTCATCCTTACTAGGTAATTCTTCCTCAGGACGTTGTTTACTAAATTTAGAGAAATTAAACTCATGAACCATATCATCCAAGCCAACAGTAACAACATTCTTTGTGCAATCTATGGTAGCATTGACAGTATTTAAGAAGGGTCTACCAAATATAATGGGACAAAAGCTATCTTGTGGGGAACCAAGAACAAGAAAATCAGCAGGATATTTAGTTTTCCCACACAAGACTTCAACATCTCTAACAATTCCAATTGGTGAAATAGTATCTCTATTGGCAAGTTTAATTGTGACATCAATATCTTCTAACTCAGCAGGCGCAATTTCATTCTTAATTTCTTCGTATAAGTCAATAGGTATTACACTAGCACTAGCACCCACATCACATAAGCCACGATAACAATGATCTCCTATGTTAACAGAAATAAAAGGCACGCCTACCACAGGTCTATGTTTATCTTTATCACAAGGCTTAGCAATTCTAGCAGTTTCACCATTGAACTGAATAACGTGCCCATCAATATTATCAGACAAGAGATCTTTAACAATAGCAATATTAGGTTCTACTTTAACTTTCTCAGGAGGTGTATAAGTTCTAATATTGCTTTTACGGACAACAGTTGAAGCTTTAGCATGATCCTTTATTCTAACAGGGAAAGGTGGTTTCTCAACATAATAAGTAGGAACAATAGGATCATTATAAGTGACAGTCTTTTCTTCAACTTTAATAGGTGCAGCTACTTTTACTTCTATGGGAGGATGATATTTAAACCACTTCTCCTTAGGGAGATCAACATAAGTAGCAAAAGATTCACAGAAAGAAGCTACTATCTCAGAGTGAAGTCCATATTTAGTGCTAAACTTACGGAAAATATCGGTATCCATAAAATATTTAACACAATCAAACTTAGGTGTTATACCTGATTCCTTACCTTTGTCGAGGTCCCAATCTTCAGAGTTGCGTTTAATTCTATCTAACAAATTCCATCTAAATTCAATAGTCTTCATCATAAAAGAGCCAGCACAAGAAGTATCGAGCATGGTGCGATTGTTATCAGAAAGCCGAGCGTATAAATTTTGAATAATCATTTCTCTTGAGAGCTCATGATTGGGACATGAATATAACATTGATTTAAGCCTCCCCCAAGCTTGAGCGATGCTTTCTCCTTCGCGAGGCCAGAAATTATATATATAATTGCGATCACGATGAACAAGATGCATATGGTAATACTTTAGATGAAATTCCAACTTCAATCTTTTATAGTCCCATGATCTCATATCATCACATAGCCTATACCATATCAATGCGTCTCCCTTCAAAGATAAAGGGAAGACCTTCTTCTTAGCAACATCATCGGGTATACCTGCAAGCTTAAATAGTCCACAAACTTCATCCACATATATTAAGTGCTCATCAGGATGCTTTGTTCCATCTCCTGTAAAAGGGTTAGCTAGCAGTTTTTCCATCATACCCGAAGGAAATTCAAAAGGAGTTTCATTTTCAATAGGTTCAGTTGGTTGAGGAGCAACTCTTTGCTCTACTGGACGGGGTGAAGATACCCCGAACAAGCCCCTCAGAGAATTACTTTCCATAGTAACAAGTGACAGTCAATTTCAGCACACTATATAAATTTTTCCTTACCAAATTCCACCTACCAAAGGCGCTACACTCCCCGGCAATGTTGCCAGAAAAGAGTCTTGATGACCCACAAGTATAGGGGATCTATCGTAGTACTTTTGATAAGTAAGAGTGTTGAACCCAACGAGGAGCAGAAGGAAATGATAAGCGATTTTCAGCAAGGTATTTTCCGCAAGTACTGAAATAAGTGGTAACAAATAGTTTTGTGACGGGATAAATTGTAACGAGCAACAAGTAACAAAAGTAAATAAGGTGCCGCAAGGTGGCCCAATCCTTTTGTAGCAAAGGACAAGCCGGAACAAACTCTTATAATAGGAAAAGCACTCCCGAGGACACATGGGAATATCATCAAGCTAGTTTTCATCACGTTCATATGATCCGTGTTTGATACTTTGATAATTTGATATGTGGGTGGACCGGTGCTTGGGTGCTGTTCTTACTTAAACAAGCATCCCACTTATGATTAACCTCTATTGCAAGCATCCACAACTACAACAAAGGTATTAAGGTAAACCTAACCATAGCTTGAAACATGTGGCTCCAAATCAGCCCCTTACGAAGCAACGCATAAACTAGGGTTTAAGCTTCTGTCACTCTAGCAACCCATCATCTAATTATTACTTCCCAATGCCTTCCTCGTGGCGGCGGAGTCTCGTCCCGAAAAGTTGCTCCTTAATTTTTTTCTCATTGAAAGACTTCATATAGGAGAAGATGGACGTTGGAGAGCCACCAGGGGGCCCACGAGGTAGGGGGTGCGCCCTAGGGGGGCCCACCCTCGTGAGCAGGGTGTGGGCCCCCTGGCCTTCATCTTTGGCGAGGATTTTTCTTTATTTATTTTAAGATGTTCCGTGGAGTTTCAGGACTTTTGGAGTTGCGCATAATAGGTCTCTAAAATTTGCTCCTTTTCCAGCCCAGAATTCCAGCTACCGGCATTCTCCCTCCTTATGTAAACCTTGTAAAATAAGAGAGAATAGCCATAAGTATTGTGACATAAAGTGAAATAACAGTCCATAATGCAATAAATGTTGATATAAAAGCATGATGCAAAATGGACATATCATGGCCCAGACCTCGCCCTCGAAGAAGGGGGCCGTGAGGGCCGCGTTCTCCTCATCCGTCACAAGCTGGCGGCCGGACCAACAGTCCGGGGCCTGGGATAGGTCGCTCCGAGGAACGGCAGCGAACAGAGATCTATAGAAACCGTCCACATGGGACCTTATGTCCCGCGGGGACTGTAATAGAGAAGACCCATCCCAAAGGAGGGGGATGGTGTTGCGTCTACGGCGACCATTCGCGATGGCCTGAAAATATGCCGTGTTCGCATCACCCTTCAAAACCCATTTTTGTGCCCTGCGCAATCGCCAGTAGGCCTCTTCGTCGGAGTAGATAATCGAGAGTTGGTGTTCCAGGTCGTACCGGGAAAGCCACTCCTCAGGGGAGAGGCCAGAGGAGTCCGCGCGCAGGTCTAGGGCCTGAATAGCAGACAAAAGGGCCTTCTTGCGCTCACGGAGGCCTCGACCCAAGTTGGCGCCCCAACCCTTCATGAACTACAAGCCACGCTTGGCACAGAAATGCCACGCGTCGATGGCAGATGAGGGGCGAGACAAGGACTGGGACAGGGTGCGAGCCTCCACCCAACAAGCGGTCACGGCCTCGACGAAGCCAGCTTGGGACAACCAAAATGTCTCAAACCGGAATCGGGGGGTGGGGGGATCGGGGGACGCTCGTCGGTGGAGGAGAGGAGGAGGGGAACATGGTCAAAACCGATTCGAGTGATGGCCCGGAGGGAAGCAAGGCGGCACCGGAGGTCCCATTTCGGGGAAACTAGGACCCGGTCCAGGACGGACTGGTCGGAGTAGCCTGACGGTTGGTCCAGGTGAACCTGGCACCAACCCTATCTAATTCGTGGAGACCAAGGTCAGCAATGCAGTCATTGAACATTTGCATCCGTGCAAAGTTTACATGCGAATTGCTCTTGTCCTCCGCGAAGCGGAGGAGGTTAAAATCGCCCCGACCACCACCGGAAGCGAAGCAGCCGAGATCTTCCGGTGGAGCTCCTTGAGGAAGGAGGAGGACCGGCTATGGTCGGCGAGGCCGTAGACAATAATAACCTCCCACTTGAAGTTGATGGCGTGTTCATAATGTTCCATGCTGACAAAAAATTGTCCCCGGTCCATACTACCAACCTCAAAGGTGGCATCCTTGATGCCTAACAGGATGCCACCCGAGTGGCCCGCGCTCCCACTAGAAGAAAGCCAATGCCAGGCGAAGAGGTGGGGGCTGAGACGGTCGAGCTCCGGGAGGGAGAATTCCATGCGCATGGTTTCTTGGATGGCGACAATGTCAATGTGTTCCTCACGCATGTACTCGATGAGTTGGCGGCGGCGGCCATCATTGCCGAAGCCGCGAATGTTCTAGAAGAGAGCACACATCAAGCATCCATAGGGGGGCTGCTTGACCCCTGGGCACGAGATGCGCTTTGGGCGCGGAGAGCGGCGGTGCGAGAACAGGTTCGACCTCGCAGCTCTGCCATGGACAGGGGGGAATGCCACCAGCCCACCGAGGAGGGGGCGGAGCGGCATCCTCTGACACGAT